>NC_133454.1:38974552-39286939 GCF_048565385.1 Saimiri boliviensis | reverse complement strand
AACAATAACCAGAGCTGGCAAGGATATGGAAAAAGTGGAATCCTCCTACATTACCAGTGGGAGAGTAAAAAATGCAGCCACTTTGAAAAGATTTGTTTGTTTCTCAAATTGCCAAACATAAAGTTACCATAAGACCCAGCAATTGCACTAAAAAACCATTGCATTGTACATTTTAAATCGGTAAGTTGTATGGTATGTACATTGCATCTGTTAAAGCTGTTATCTGTGAAGCTGTTCAAAAATGCCATGTCAAATTGTTAACTCTGATACTAAAATAGAGAAAGACATTGGTATAAAATATATAATTAAAAATCTGCTGTACAAGCATCTTTATTTAGTCCTTCTAAAGTAAGACCTACAAAGCTCCTTTTTGCAACTACTGTGGAGATCTTTAGATAGAAGAAGCAATTCTGTCAATTAAATCTGCCAAGTTTCGAGTGATTGTTACATTGTTTTATTTAAAAGAAGTATCATCAAGTCAATCAAAAGATATTGTTCATAAAAATATACTTGATGATTTATATGGTATACAAAGAAATATTTTGAAAGGACAATTAAAAAAATTGCAATCAAGTAAAAACTGTAGCAAATATGCACTGTACCATATAAATCAAAAGATGAAAAAATCTACTATTGTTAGATGAGTAAAAAATAGAATGATACTCAAAAAGTCAACTGGCATTATATCATTAAAGAGGAAAAAATAAGTTAGGCAACATGTAAGTATGGACATTAAAAATCATTTTGAAATTTATGCAACAATTCTAAACTGTAATGAGCCATATGAAGATAAATTGACTTCAAAGATGCATGTCTCCTAACCATTAAAAAAAAAATGATGGATCAGGAATCAGAGACCCTTAACTAGCTGAACAAGTCAATTTGCTACACTTTACACAATTAAATTTCAGTATTCCAATCAAAAATATAATGCAGATGATCTTAATCTCTATGATCCATCAATCTCTCATATTCTATCACATATAACAGAAACAAACTTTTTAAAATTAGAGTTATATTAAAAGACGCAGCAATTTGACATTAGCAGTAAAGGTACAGGTCCAATACATACGATAAATAAGTCAGAATGCTTCACTCCAACAAACAGTATATTTTCAAAATCATAAATTTAAATATTAATCAGTTTAACAAAATAGCTTCTCATTCGAAATATCTAATAAGTATATAAAGCTCCAAAAGATTCCAAGATAAATTATTATTATCTATGTATACCTGCCCTCGTAATCCACTTCTTGTGGTAGTAAAGTTAACCTCAGTAACAATGGAAGCTGCATCCGGTGGAATAAAAGGATTTGGGTTTCTTGTTGACAAAAAGAGACGAAATTCTTCATTGTAGTCAATAATTTTGTCACCTATTTGTACCACATAACGTGGCCCTATTTAAAAAAAAACCACACACACACAATTAGTTGGTCTGAATCTTCTGTATTTCATTACACACTATTTGAAAATATAATTTTTAAGTACCTCTAAATATAGGTTTTTCAACGAAGTCTAAGACAGCAAAAGTTAGGCTACCAGAGATACTATTAGCAGAATGTTCTATTAATCAGCATTTATGCAAGCAATGATAAATAATATTCACTAAGAAGATCCTGGGATGCTGAAGCACCCAAGGAATATCTATTCACATTCAGTATGGTTTTAATGTTAATATGTTTCATATTCCAAATTGCTCTGAAATAGTGTGTTATAGATGACAAAAATAGAAATCCTTAATTACATTTTTCTTTACTTCTAAATTCATCATTTTAAAAGTATTAATTGTACTAGTATTTAAGATACAGTATTTGAAAACAGACTGACGGTTTTAAAAAAACAAGGATTATCAGCATATGTGTAACTGAAAAATGCACATTATTGACAAAATGAAAGAGCAACCTACAAACTTGGAAAGAGTTATTTAAAAACCATGTTAGAGGGTTAATGTCCAAAATTAAAAAAAAAAAAACTCAAACAATTCAGTAGCAGAAAGACAAATAACCTGATAAAAAGCAGGCAAAGGACCTGAACAGACATCTCTCCAAAGAAGATATAAATATGGCCAACAGGTATATGAAAAGATGCTCAACATCACTTATCGTCAGGGAAATGCAAATCAAAACCACTATGAGATATCACCTCATAGCTGTTAAGACAGATACTATCAAAAAGGCAAGAGATATCAAATGTTGGTGAGGGTATGGAGCAAAGGGAATTGGTGGTGGAAATGAAAACCAGTGCAGCCATTATGAAAAACAGTAGGAAAGTAACTAAAGAAATCAAATAAAAATAGAACTACCATATGACCCAGCATTTTTTTTTTTGAGTATGTGACCAAAGGAAATGAAGTCACCACCTTATAAAGATATCTGCACTCCCATGTTCATCACAGCATTATTCACAATAGCCAAGACATGAAAACAACCTAAATGTCTATCAACAGAACAGATAAAGAAAACATGGGTCAGGCATGTTTGCTTATGCCTGTAATCACATCAATTTGGGAGGCTGAGACAGAAGGACCACTTGAGGTCAGAAGTTCAAGATCCATCTGGGAAATATATGGAGACCCCATTTTTAGAAAAAAAAAATTTTAATTAGCTGGGCATGATGGTATGTACCTATAATCCAACATTCTCAGGAGGCTGAGGCCAGAGGACCACTTAAGCCCAGGAGTTCAAGGTTACAGTGAGTTATGATCATACCACTGTACTCCAGTCTGGGCTACAGAATCACACTGTTCTAAAAAAGACAAAAAGAAAAGAAAAGAAAAGAAAACATGATATGTATATATACACTCACACAATGGAATAATATTCAGCCATAAAAAAGAAGTAGAACCTGCCATTTGCCATAACATGTATAAACTTGGAAGACATTATACTAAGTAAAGTAAGCCAGACACAGAAAGAAAATTATTGCATGATCTCAAATATACAGAGACAGAGAATAAAACAGTATTTACCAGGGGCAGGTAACAGGAGAACTAAGGGAGCAAAGAGGAGATGTAGTCAAAGAATACAAAATAGCCAATATGTAGGATGATTAAGCCTAGAAAGCCAAAGTACAACATGAGGCTATAGGTAACAAAACTCTATCTCATTTGGGATGTTTTGCTGAAGGAGTAGAGTTTAGCTGCTCTTGACACACAAAAAGTTGATAGATATATTAATCTGCTTTACTACAGTAAAGAATTTTATGATGTATATGTATTCATAATATAATGCTGTAAACCTTAAATATGGAAAATAAAATTTATTTTTTTTAAAAAACTCTAACAAAAAAGTTGAAAGTTAAAGAATGGAAAAGTGCATACCATGTAAATACTAGCCCAAAAAGTTAGTATAACCATTCTAATATCAGACTCTAAAACTTGAAACATTTCTAGAGATAAGGAACATTTTATACTGATAAATAAAACAACTGAATAGAAAGATATCACATTTCCAAAAATGTATGCATCTAATAACACAGCTTTCAAAATATTTAAAACAAGAACTAACAGAACTAAAAAACAAATTCAAAATCACAGAAACTTTAGGATATATGATGAAGCAAAGAGAAAAGAAGAAGTCAGGGTGTAGATTTGAACATCACAATTAACAAAATTGACACTATAAACCTGTACAGAAAATTAAACCAAACAAGAGCAAAACTCATACAATTTTCAAGTTTCATAGAACATTTATAAAAATGAACCAAATGCCAGATCAAAAAGCAAGCTCAACAGAATTCAAAAAATTAAAATACTTTACAATATGTTCTATGACTAAATGGAGATAAGCTGCATATCAGTAGCAAATATGTAACTAGAAAATCTCCAACCACTCGAAAATTAAACAACAAAATGCTAAGTAATTTATAAATCAAAAAAGAAATTGAAACTTGGGTAGGCAGCTGAAAAAGGGCTTAAAGGAAAATTGATAGACACAAATGCATATATTAGAAAAAAGAAACAACTATCAATATTTTTATTTTCTATTTCAAAAATCTAGACAAGACCAAATGAAATCTGGGGAAAGTAATAAAAATGAGATAATAAAGACGAACATCAATTTTAAAATACAGTATTAAAAAATCAACATTAAAAGTTGGTTGGCTACACATAGACTTGGGAAATAAGGGAACATTAGATAGTGGGGACTCCAAAGGTAAGGGAGGATCAAGGGCTAAAAAACTTCCCATTGGGTACTATGTCTACTATCTGGGTGATGCAATCAATAGAAGCCCAAACACAGCATCATGCAATATACTCGTGTTTACAAACCTGCATATGTACCCCATGAATCTAAAATTAAATTTTTAAAAATTGAAAGTTGGTATTTTGAAAAGATTAGTAATATTGATAAATCCCTATCAAGACTATCAATGAAATCCTATTGATGAAAAGGATAATAAAAATTATCACTGTAAGAAAAAATGACACATCATTACAAAGCCAACAGACACTTAAAAAATAAGAATATTTAAAATATATACTATGTGATAGACAAAACAAACACCTAAAAAAATACAACTTAACCAAAGCTGACACACACTAAAAAAAACACAATGTAAACAAAACAAAACAATCCCAGTGTTTAAAGAGCCATAGCTCATATTTACCAGCTCTTTACAATGAAAGATAGAACATGGGAAATTGTGCATTGTGTCAGTAAAAAGGGATTAATAGAGGCTTCTTATAGGATTTTGGCTTGTATTAGGTGATTTATAAATAATTCAAGGAAAACGTGCTTTTCCTGGGAATTGGGTTGTGATCAGAAAGAGCAAACAATGGTTTGATACATTAATTTTTCTCTGGAAGGTAAGAGAAATGGAATGGGACTAAACTATAATTGATAAAGAAGCAGAAATCACTCATATTAACTGGGAGAAGAGAAGGTTTGGTTACTTTTGTAGTATGGAAAGTGTTCTTGTTTTTTGTGCTCAAATATGACTGTGGTCAGAGAGTGATCTCTCTGATGTTGGTGTTTTATGAAATATGTGTTCAATAGGAGCACACCAGGGCCAAGCTATTAGATTCCAGCCACATCTCAGTCTAGTCAGGTGCTGCTTTTTTTCTTTCTCTTTTACTCAAAGTACAAAAAAAGCCAAACTTCTCCATGCTGTTATAAGTTAGGAATGTGGTTATCCTTGTGGAGCGGGGTGTGGTAAATAAGTGGGCTTCTGGAGTGCTAATAAAGCTCTTATGTCTTGATCTGGGTGTTTATATAGGTGTATTAAATTTGTAAAAATTCATTAGCTGTACATTTAGGTATTCTTTTCTTTATGAATATTTATATTTAAATAAAAAGTTAAAATTTAACAATTTTTTTTGGTGACTAGAACTAGTCATGAAAAGGGAAGAACAGAATGCTGAATGCTGCTGCCGCCATTCTGTATCATTTGACTTTACAACCCATGCAGGTACTACTTTGATACAACATTTTTGAAAATATTTTAAAATAAATATTTTATGCTCTAAAAAAGACTCTTCAGTATAAGTCCCGTCTCTTACTCACAGAAAATAATTTTTTAATTTTTTTTTTGTTGTTGTACTTTAGGTTCTGGGGTACCTGTGCAGATCATGCAGGATTGTTGCATAGGTACACACATGGCGATGTGGTTTGCTTCCTCCATCCCCCACTCATGTTCATCTGGCATTTCTCCCCATGTTATCCCCCCAACCTCCCCAGCCCCCCACTGTCCCTCCCTTGGCCCCCTCCAACAGACCCCAGTGTGTGATGCTCCGCTCCCTGCGTCCATGTGTTTTCATTGTTCAACACCCGCCTACACATAGAAAATATTAAATGTAGAATTATAGAGTCCGATATAGTCTTAACTGTATGAATTTTTAATTTACATTGGAATTAATCTGTGATGCAGTTAATTTTGACTACTTTTTTCCTCTGAACACAAAATATGTGTTGTACTTTAGATTAGAACTAAAGACAGAATGATTAGGCACAGGAACAAGATTTGGTCTCTGGCTCCTTTCTAGGGGAAGTGTTAATTTACGTGACTATTGTTTTCTGAACCAGTATCAGGCTTAGGTATTCTGGATTTTTTTTTTTTTTTCAGTCAACATGTATAATAGAATGAACCAATATCAGGCTTAGGTATTCTGGATTTTTTTTTTTTTTTCAGTCAACATGTATAATAGAATGAACATTTGGGGTGCTTGGATACATGGATATATTTAGATGATTCACTTCTATATTTAGATGAAGTAACTTCTATTGGTTACTTCTATAACAATCAGATAAAGATTCAGGCAAGATGAACCTATAAGGTATACCCAAATCCTATCAATATTTATAGCTGAAAGCAATGTATTATAACAGAAAGTGAAAAAGAATCTATATTTTTACACCAGGCAGGGGTGCTCCACAATTTTATCTGTCTGAATTTTGGGAACTAATGCTGTATGAACGTTTAGTACGACCACTCAAATTTAAACCAGGCAGTGGCCACCATAGATTCCACAGTACCTGCCATAACAATGACTGTAAAAACTGCCGTCCTAACTGATACTTAGTATGCAGACGGCAATATTGCTAATTATTACTAATTATTTCCTTTTTATATTCCTTTGGGAAGAAGACCAAAATCAGTTCATCTTTTGTACTCAGGACACCTTTATAAGTCCAAACTCTTCAGAAATATATTATCAACTGAGTTAGATGAATTCAAGTACCATGAGAAGCTCCATATAGGTCCAAATTCCATTCCATTATATAGTTAAAATCTTGATGATGGTCTCCAGTGAGAAAACTTTTCACACTGTATTGCATACCACTCAGGTACAACTAACTCAAGATAAATGGGACTTAATTAAAGGCAAATCTAAAACTGTGACACCCAAAGAACCAAATAAATCTTGTCCAAGGAGATATCCCATAGCCCATTACAGACCAACTGTTTGCTTTACAGACATTAAATACAAAGAAAGAAAGATAACTAACATCTGAATACTCTCTTGACCTATAAAAAGCAGCATGTTCCATACCTGGAAATTTTACCATAGCCCCTACATATTTTCAACAAATGTGGCTAGGTTTAAATCACAGCTTCTGCAAGAGGCAGCTTTGGAATTAATCGAGGCAATTGTAAAGCAATCCTTCTCTTTGGTCTCTATATCCTTCAGGTGTACAGAATTAGAGATGTCTACAAATAATCTCACAGATGAGCAAATCCAATGCAATGCTACAGCCATCAACTAACCACAAGTACAATTTCTGGCAATCTATAGCACTGGATATTCTGTACAATGAGTTCACTTATGCAACTCTGAGACCAACTAAAATATACCTGTCCAGAGACTCATGGGTTGGAACTAGTGAACTAGCTTAAGGTCTCTCAAATTTGTGCTGAGAAATTATTTGTTGTAGGTAGTTGTCCTGTCCATTTTAAGATGTCTCTAGTATAGAGGCCCTCCACTCCAGTTGTGACAACCAAAAATGTCTCCAGACATTGCCAAATATTCTCTGGGGGACAAATCTGCTCCAAATAGAAAAACACTGATCTACCAGTCTTCAGGCCATTGGGTCACCCAGACTCAACTGGACTATCAAAGACATACAGAGAAATACCTTTTCAAAACAGAAACAACAATTAATCACAAATTTAACCTTTATGTTGCATATAACATGCCTGTCTCTGAAGCAACCATGCCTAAAGGGAGGCATCTGGACTAAAAGAAACAACCAAAAATGTTTACCTGTCATCTGTGGTATAATTCCTGGTTCCATATGCAAACTCGACATGGAAATAAAACAGCCATAAAGGACTGGAATGGTTAATAAAAAATACTTTTGATGTCTATTGTTCGTAAAACTTAAAACTATTAGCCAACTACACTAGCCTCTCCCTCAGCAACTTTTATACATCTAGCTGGTCCAACTGTCTTCAACTATTTACCAACTGCAAACTGCCACATCTACCTTCTGCCTTGGCTGAGCTCCTAAGCACATAGGAAACAAAGTAGAAAAGAAAAGAGAGAGAGAGAGAGAGAGAGAGAGAGAGAGAGAGAGAGAAAATTTGACGAACTATGCCTTGCTTTTCTATGATAAATACTTAAGGAGATTTTTGAAGAGCACATATTTGTAGAAGAGAAGTACATTCTATTCCTATAGTTATGTCTGCTTTGAACACAGTAAGTAGAAAAGTAATTTGTATATCTTAGATTATGGACACTGGGATGTAAACAAACTTGGCACAAACTTTGTTTTATGTGGTTCTAGGATTACCATCCTCTGTCGCCAGAGTTAACGTGCAATGAAAAAATGGCAACTCATGAGGAACTTATCAATCTTGAAAAAGACAGTATCTGGGATACACACAAAGGGGTTAACAGACTAGTGTGACATGAATACATCCAACTCTGGAGAGAAGATGGAAAAAATAAGATGGGGCAGTGATTAACTCTCTTTTCCTAATTCTGCCATAAAAAAAATTGACCTAAACAGCCTTCCACAACCAGCTAGAACAGTTCAAAATGCGAACAAATAATGATATAAAATTTATCACTCTTTTCAGGGGACCTAGTCAACACTCCACATATACCGTTAAAACCTATCACTAACTGGAACTCATGGAGATTTATATTCAATGAGTCCTTCAGGACCACAGTATACAATGAAGAATGTCAAGTCGAGATGGCACTAAAAGTTCATTTCTTCCTCAGGATAGCATAGCAAGAAACTAGCTCAACAGATCTGAGTTATCCCCAACAAAAGGACCAGAGACTGAGCTCTGAGAGACAACCCATTCTAGCAAGGTCACTTTCTTAATTATAAAACTTCTGTTGTTATATAGAAGCTTAGCTATTCCCTGCCCTTTATGCCCATAAAATATATTAAGAGGATAATGTTACAAAGGCAAAGGTCCCATTACTTGAGTTCTTATAACATATCAACCAGTGCTAGGCCAAGCATATCTATGTGGGGGATAATGGATTATCAAAGAATAGTGCATGCTTTGCTATTTCTCTGTTTTGCCCCAATAACACCAATTTTCTATTTAAAGTTTGCAATGCTAGCAATGTATGTGGTGTACATACATGTACATATATGTATATGTCTATATATGTATGTGTATATACTTCGCATGATATGCTCTTTAAGTTTCAAGGCATCGCTTTCTAATCATCAAAGACCGGGCTGGGCTCCTATGCAGAAAACAGTTAACATAGCAATCTTAAGACTCTTTAGAAAAAGGCTGCTTGCAAAGTTGGCCCATAAGCAGCACCTGGGAACTTAGATTTTGGGAGAGTTCCTACCATCCTCAGAACTCAAAAAAGTAGCTCACTGTGCCTAAACTGTTTGTATAAACAATATGGTTAATCCTACACCTGCTTTCCTTCAGGGAGTCCAGAATTTTGTAATGTGCTAGGAAGAGTGTGCTTGCATAATCAATCCCCAGTAAACTATAGGTACTAGGTCTCTACTGAGCTTTCCTGATCAACATTTTACACATATTGTCACAACTTATTGCTAAAGGAATTAAGCACAGCTTGTGTGACTCCACTGGAAGAGGACTCTTGAAAGCTTGCACCTGGTTTAATTACTTACTTTGGAAATTTTAAAAATATTTACGCTCTGGAAAGTGTCAACTATTTACCTTGAGCAACCAGATCTCGTCTCAATAATGGATAAAGAACAGGTTCTACACCATCCATCTCTTGTATAATAAGGGTTTTCCCAAAACGTACTGCTAATTCAAGAGCTGTGATAAAGTTACTATCCTAATTGAATAAAAAAAGAATACACATTAATTCTTTTATTACTTCAATATTTACAAATATCCTTAAAGATTATAAATGAAGATATTAACAGAAATAATATGAATAATAATGATTCATGATTGTTTTTCTACACATAAGTATTTGGTGATGAATTATTTTAGTTGAATTATCAAAAAATTTTCACAATTTAAACACACAAAAATTTTAACATTTTTACAATTGTTGTTAAAAAAGAAAACCATATAACCTGATATCTAACCTCTTTACCAATATTTAGGTATATTTTCGTGTATGGTACATATTGTTAGCTATGAGCAGAACATTGCAAAACAGATCTCTAGAACTTTCTCATCTTGTATGACTGTAACCACTGAATAGTAACTATTTCCCCTAAAATACAAAAGCCTTTCTTCAATTTTCTATAGTAACTTCAAATTGTTACAGAAACACAATTTCAAATTCTATATGCAATAAATTACACACTTAGGTGTTAATAAAAACCCTACTTTGCTTATGTTCAGAATCACACATTGAATGGGGGAAAAAAGGCAAGATGATGAATTCTAGTAAACTTTTCTTGATGTAATAGGTCTAATCATTCTGAAAAGAACCTTCAGACAAAATTCAATAACATAATGAAGAATTTTAAGGCTTTCTAGATAAGGAAGGAATAATTTTAAATATCACCCAAGGCATGCATGTATGTGTGTGTGTGTGTGTGTGTGTGTGTGTGTGTGTGTGTGTGTGTGTCTGTGTGGTGTGTATATATAAATATGTAGATATATAAAAATATAGTTACTTGAATGTATATAACCATATATCTACATTTATAACTATGTATAGTTACATAGTTTTAGTCATATATATAATATTGCAAACCATAAATGATTTGCCTATTTGCAAACCATAAATGATTATTAAAGTATTTTTATATATTGTTTCATTTATAATTCTTCTTACCACAAAAAAAAATAAGGTAGATATCCCCACTTTACAAACAAAGTAACTTTTAGAGGTAATTTTTTAAACAGCTGAAAATATCTATGAAAAGTAATCATATACTAGGTCTTCTTTAAAAAAAAAATAACCTAACCAAAAATAATTTCCTCTGCAAGATAAACATGAAACTGGTAAGTCACTACCAAAAAGACTAAGATTACATTTCACTGACCAATTATCAAATCTTGGTATCCATTAAAGATGTCTGTCAAGGAATTAAAGAAATTGGAAATTATGAGAGGCATTCAGAGAAACTGTAAACACGCTAAAAGGCTAGAAGTCTTTCCTGATTCTCCAAGCTAAGTTAGAAGCTCCTGCTTCTACAGCATCTTATACTTGTGACATTAGTTTTAACTTAGTGCAAAGCTTATTTAGTTGTTTCTCTAACCTACTAGACTGTCATCTTCAAAAGGGAAGAAATGGACTATTAAATTCCCAGGGCTTAGATCAATACCCAGAATCAAATAAATATTCTTAACTCTTTTTTACAAACTAGAAAACTGAAGCTAAGAGTTGTATCTCTTGCCCCAGGTCTCATACAATAGGACCCAGTGTTGAATCTATGTTTTCTGATTAGAAACTCCAAGATTTTTTCACTATAAGAAGTCATTCCTAATTGGTATGTAAATTATACATAATACATACCTGCTGATTGATAACTTCTAAACGTGAGTCTTTCAAATGTGTTTTTAACCACTCTGTAGCTTGGGAAGAAGGATCTATAAGAAATGGGCACACTCGACTCTAGTCCAAAAAAAAGGAAAAGTAATATTTTTTAATGATTATAAGCTTTCATTTAAATGGAAATAGTGTTCCAGAAATTATATCAATTACTAAATGAGCTTTTCTCTCTCAAGCTTTGGAGGACACAAATACACAACCATGAAAAGGAAACAAAAATACTATTTTTAGCTGCATCAGAAGCCATATTAATAAATTTTCAGTGACCAGGAGTTAATATTAGGTAAGTACATTTAGCCACAGAATAGAGAGTATAGTTGTACTTAACAAACAATAACACAGAAAATGTGTATTAACATTATGCTAAGCATGAGCTTTAGTCTCAAGCTGATGTCATTTGCACCATTCTTTTTGGCTTTTGAAATACACAGTCAAATTATTCCCTAACTATATATATTCTTTGTTTGAATAAAAACCATAAAGGCCTTAAAAAAGAAGTATGAGCAAACCATTAAAATACTGCTAATTATCAATATAATTGTTTACATTTTAAGAAAGTAATTCTTCTAAAGCAGTACACATCTAATATTATTACTAAAGGAGCATCCTAGAAGAGAAAATTACATGGGCTGTAGGTTAAGATCTAATGAAATAAACTAAAAACCAAATTCATTACAGAACATCCTGCACTAATTAAATTCTTTAAAAAAGGAAGTTGCCGGGCGCGGTGGCTCAAGCCTGTAATCCCAGCACTTTGGGAGGCTGAGGCGGGTGGATCACGAGGTCAAGAGATCGAGACCATCCTGGCCAACACGGTGAAACCCCGTCTCTACTAAAAATACAAAAAATTAGCTGGGCATGGTGGCACATGCCTGTAATCCCAGCTACTCAGGAGGCTGAGGCAGGAGAATTGCTTGAACCCAGGAGGCGGAGGTTGCAGTGAGCTGAGATCGCGCCATTGCACTCCAGCCTGGGTAACAAGAGCGAAACTCCGTCTCAAAAAAAAAAAAAAAAAAAAAAAAAAGGAAGTTAAAAACCAGTGAAAATGCTCTCCACACAAAATGGCACTTAGAAGAAAGCCAGTTAAGTATATATAAAATACATATCATATACATGATAAATCTAAGTCATCTAACAATCACTGCTACTTAGTAAGATTTAAACTGACATAATTTTTCTCAAGTTTTCATATGTATTTGAAAAATGTAATAAAATTGTGTGCATATAAGAGTAAGAGAACACATATGAAAGTCAGAGTAAACTGAAAACTTAAAATGGGATACAGCAGTCCCCCTTATCTACAATTTCTCTTTTCATGGTTTCAGTTACTCATGGTCAACTACAGTCCAAAAATAGGTGAGTACAGGACAATAAGATATTTTGACAGACAGAAGGACTACATTCACTTTACTTTTATTACCACATACTGTTATAGTTGTTCTATTTTATTATTGTTGTTAATCTCTTACTGTGCCTAACTTATACACTGAACTTTATTATAGTATGTTTAGGATAAAACATTGTATGTATGTATATATACACATGTATGTATAACAATGGTATGTGTTGAATACAGTAAGAAATTCTTCTTCAAAGTTTTAGCTTAAGTTTCCATGTCCTTTGTTCCTGCTTTCAAGGCCAGACTTCCTTACTCTCCGTGCTCCCCCTCCCCTGGTGAACAACCTTCCAGCCAGTCCTTATCTATAGAGCCCACATTCCACATCTGCTACCCACTCTGTGAATTATCCCTCCAATCACAGTGGCTACTTCCACCAAAACTGATCTTCCTGCCTTTCCACCAGCATAACCGCATTCCTGCACTTTTCAAGTTAGCCAACCTGGTTTGGCTTAGATAGTGCGGTCCAACCCTAGCCAACAGGGGAAGGACACAGCAGTAGGGGCTACCTGCATCAGGGATAAGAACCCCCTCCCAGTTCAGGTGTCCTCTCGCCATTTCTCCATCTGTGAGATGCAGCCTTCTATAGAAGTAAATCGCCTTGCTGAGAAAATTCTTTGTCTGAGTGCTAGTTCTTTTTTGGCACCAAGGAACAAGCATTTGTTTCTAACAGTATGTATTTGTGTATAAAATAGTATGTATGTGTTATATAAAAATGTATAACCCCATATATATATGGGATTCAGTACTACCTTGAACTTTCACGCATCCACTGAGGGTCTTGGAACACATCCCCAGCAGAAAAGGGGGAAAAACTGTATATCTAATAAGAACATACATGTTATCTCAGTGGCACACCAAGATAGTGGGGATTATCTGCCCTGTGGATGAATAGGGCAGATATATTTATATTACCAGTGTTGTTTAGAATTGCTAGCACATGGTGATATAAAGAGATGAATGACTTTAAAACAGCTTTATTATTATTTGAAAATTCTCCACAGACAAGGTACCTTGTTTTCACTTGCACCCAAAGTAGACTATTCCCATCATACCTCCTGCCATGTTACATTGCATGATTGTCAGCCAGCATCTATTTCTAGAGGTTTTATTTACTGCTCCATCATGTAAATATATTATTTGAAGCAAAATTACATGCTTAATAAATAGCCTGTGAAGCGTTACCATAGTTCTGCACCTAGGTTTTTGATCTAATTTTATGCTAGCATTCCATAGCAAACATTTCACAATTTGACACTTTGCTTAACTACAAAAGTAATTATTTTAAATTTTTAAAAAGTTCTTACCCATGATTTCAAACCAATGATCTGATGCATTTAAATGAAAAGAAGAAAGGTAATGTTTCAGAATGGTTTTAGCAAAGAAAACATGCTTAAGAATTTCAAAGGGTACTTACAAGTTTGTTGTCATCTTATTTATACTTTTCCAGAAAGATTTACATAAGATTTCTATGGTACATTTTATCTCTTTAGTCCATGATTAAATATAGTTAAATTCTATATTTAACCAACTATAATCAACCCCAAAATGTTGAGCTTTCATTTATTCATTTGTTCATTAATTCACCTACTATATGTTGGATAATAACTTTAGTAAGATAATATAAGGATTACAGAAATTAATAAAATACATTCCCTTAACCTCAATAACTTTACATACAATAAAGATGCAAAAGTAAAAATGTCATCATCAAGAGGTACACAAGTCACTACTGAAGGATGACAGGTGAAGTCAATGGCTAGAAAACAATTCAAGTCAAACTAAGCTAAGAGAAATTAGCTAGGCAAAGAAGTGAAGAAAGAAAAACATTTCAGGCAAAAACAACAACACGATACAGAGGCAAATAAAAATGTTTGGAGTGTTTGGAAAACTTACAGCACTCTGGTATAGCTGGAGAAAAATAAATATGGGCAAAGGTGATCCATATAAAATAGCAGGACTAATCTGGAGTCTGTCTGATCATGATCAGTATTTTATGCCATGTCTAAGGATATTGAAATTTTTGTACTGAACACAATGGGAAATCACTAAAATATATTAATTGAGGCAATATTATGATCAGATTAATGTTTCAGAAAAATCACTCCAATCACAGTAAAGGAAGTGGTACTGAAGACAAGTAACCAGCTGGTGTAAAGATGTATTTATCCAGATACAAAATGATGAAGGCACAAATGAAGCCACTGGCAGTGAACGTGATTGAAACAGGATAAATTCATGAGACATTTGAGAGATAAATTTGACAAGATTAGTTGAATAATTACTGAATGAAAAATTAAAGAGGCATATTAAGAATGATGTGCATGGTTGTAGCTTGCATTACTGAGAAAAACTGTGATATCTCTGGTGGCAGAAAATAAGAGAAGCAGGTTACAGGGAGTGAGAGAGAAAGAAAAATGAGTTTTATAGTGAAGAGCTACCTTGCCAACCCTGCATGTCCCCCTAAATGTATTTCTGATGGGTTATCAGTATGAACAGATGATCTAAGCCAACCAATCAGAACCCATTTGGGAGACTGGCATATTATCTGTGGTGCAGAGGTAGTGAATGACACATCTTTAGTCTGGAAATATAAACTCTAATAATGATAAAAATGGAGTCACCAATGGTCAAGGTTAACAAAGGGTAAAGAGAACCTGAGAATAAATCCATCTCATGAGAGGGAGATAGAGCTCTCTTGGTAAAAGTTATTTTAATTCAGGAACTTGCCCCAACCTTTTAAACATGCCACAATGTCCAGCTAATTTTTACATTTTTAGTAGAGACAAGGTTTCACCATGTTGGCCAGGATGGTCTCGAACTTCTGACCTCAGGTGATCTGCCTACCTCAGCCTCCCAAAGTCCTGGGATTACAGGCATGAGCCGCCACACCCAGTCAACTTTAGCCCAGTTAATGAGGAGATGTATTATACCTCTGAATCACAAATGCATTTTACTTATCATGTCTAGCCATCTTTTCCCAGTAACCCAACTAATATATATTTAGAGATTTAATTTTACATACATGGTGATGTTAATGAGTTGATGTTATAGATTATGTGCTATCCAATCACACCCTTAAACTACAACTAATTTTAAATCTAGTATACCTTACAACTGCAATGGCATATTGACCATAATGGCAAATTCATTTCAACAAAAAAATTCCCCTAAAAAATGTTTCCACTGATTTTTGTTTTGTCATATAAATGCAGGTAATTATCTAAAAGGAACTTACCAACATTAAATACAAAGTAAAATCTAAGCTTATTAATTTCAAAAGCAATTTTCCCATATGCATCATGAAAGACAATTCATAATATAAAATTAAGTATTTTCAATTAATATCAGTAAAAAAATTGTTCTGATAAACATATTTTGTCTAGATTTACCACCCGCCCCTTGTTTTTTACGGAATACAAAAGAATTCTTAAACTTTTTTTTTAATTTGCAATCAATTGCTTTCTTGGATTACTGAAGCATGAAGAAGAGGTGGCTATGAAACCTTGGGGAGGGAATAACAAATATAATAAAAAGCATATAATGTAATACTAAACATATAATGTATAATATTATAAAAACATAATATTAAACATATAATGTAATATTAAACATTTATATAAGTATTTAGAGTGTTACATTTGTGATTCTACTGTGAAAATAATAATGAAAAATTTTTAAAAAGTAAATTTAAAAACGGGCAAAATAAAGTTAAAAGAAGGCAAAACTATTCAATTAGTGGTCAGCAACTTCTCTACTGGTAAGTTACCAATATAGTGAGCTGAAATATAGTCAGCTGATTAATAGGTCTAACAAAACAGAACAAATTATCAAGGAATGAACAGGACCTATAATATGAATCTTATAATACAGCTTATACTACATATGAGGAGCACTTTTAATGTTCATGCTTTCTTTGACACTATGGAGTTACAGAATAAGAATAAGGAAATAGTGTGTAGGCAGAGAGAAGGATTGTAGAGAGGAAAAGGAATACTAATATTTATTATGAAATACAAATTGTTGACAGAAAGAACAGAAAAATCACATTATCAAGAAGTAAAAATTATCTTCCAAGTGCCATATCAGAAAAGTAAACCAAGTTAATGGAAAAAATCAAACTTTATACAAAGTGGTTATTTGTGTACATGGCTTTGAATTTGGTTTCACCGACAATAAGGTTATGCTATTTTCCATTTTAAATAGCTTCTGGAAAATGTGCACTATGTGACAGAAAAATTTTCCAAAATATGTGTATAATTATCTCTAACTAATAAGCCACAACTTATCTTCAATTTTTATAATTTTGGTTGGCAAAATAAAATAAAAATATAAAATTTATAAAGTCATATATTCTAGTCTATAATCATGAAGAAACTATATAACCAATGAATTGGGTATCACTACAATATTTCTATTACTATTAATAGAAAATACAATTTAGAATATTTTACCATGGCAAAATGCCACTTTAGTTTATACTTTTATATTAAGGTAAAAAATAAATTATACTGGAAGTCTTATACTCACTAACTGAATCATTAATGAGTTTTCATTAGCAAAATATTTTTATTTTAATGTAACTAAGAAAAGGGTAACTGTGAAAAACTAAGAATATGAAGAACACAATTTCTACAGCAAGCTTGAAAATAAAACATTTCTAATAAAAACTTAACATAAATTAACTACCTGTAATATTACAAGAGCATTTTCTATGGAAAGGTCATCTGATGGCAGGCCTTCACTTTTCCAAATTAACTGTTCACTTTCAGTAGAAAGAAATCGCCTCAGATCAAATTCTGAAAAGTTGAAAATATTGATAATCACTACAGCAATCTTATACTTGATGAATGGAAGGAAATAAAGCTATTTATTCCAAAACAAAAGTCATACAACAGTCCTTAAACTTGAAACCCATTCTTCTACATTTAATATCCAATCCCAAGGAGAAAAAAGTCAAAAACAAAAACAAAAACAAAAAATGCAAAGGAATGGAACTCAGTGAAGTCCTATTTCTTTGAGTAAATGTTTCACAAACTAAAATGTTTTTGTAAAATACCAGTAAAATCATGAGGAATTTTAAAGTTTATTTTTTAATAAATAAAATTTTTAAAATTAGTATTTATTTATGTTATTTCAGCCTATGAAATAACTTTATTATAAAAATAAAAGTAATATAATATTTAATTGCATCCATGCAGTATCAAATATAATTCAGTCATCTCAGTTTTTTACAGTGATTTAAGAATAGAAAAATCATCATAATAAAGCAATTTCAAGAATATTTGTGGAATTCACCAAATCTAAATTAGCTAGGGTATCTTTGAGACCTATATAAAATTGTGCCCATTTACAAAAGGTAAAATAACAGAGAACAAAATGTCCATTTTTAGTACACTGAAATTTTAAATTCAGGAATAACTAAATACAAACTCTCAAGACCAGCTGACTTGGTCCATTCTTCCAAACAGGTTTTTCTCAGACACTCAGGAGCAGCAGAAAGATATGTAATAAATGCAGCAGCAAGTTGAGCTCTTTTAGGAAGAGTAGCTAATTCCTCTGTTATCTCTACAACCTGGAAAAAAGAGAAATAGAGAAGAAAAAAGGAGATAATATGAGTATGTTCTAACATTAAAGACATGGTGGGGCAGGGGATCACATATTGGCTTAAGTAATAACTCCTTGTTTTGAATATAACAGTCAAAATGTAAAAATACCAAAAAGATCTCAGACTCTGCTTTGATTTTTTTTTAAGTATGAAATCCTGGCCGGGTAAGGTGGTTCATGCCTGTAATCTCAGCACTTTGGGAGGCTGAGGTGGGTGGATCGCCTGAGGTCAGGAGTTTGAGACGAGCCTGACCAACAAGGTGAAACCCTGTCTCTACTAAAAATACAAAAAATTAGCCTGGCATGGTGGCAGGCACCTGTAGTTACAGCTACTTGGGAGGCTGAGAGAGAAGAGTTGTTTGAACTAAAGAGGTGGAGGTTGCAGTGAGCAGAGATCATGCCACTGCACTCCAGCCTGGCCAATGGAGCAAGACTCCATCTCAAAAAAAAAAAAAAAAAAAAAAAGTATGAAATCTTAATATATTTGTAGGAACAAATATATTTAGTCATTGAAAGTTCTTAGTGATTTTAAAGAAGGCAGAACTTTCATCCCAACCACAGTTAAATGTTGTGAGTTTGCATCACTTTGTAAATGAAGATTAAGACATAGAGTATGAAAAAAGGGACAAAACAAAGGTACAGTATGAAGATCCATTAGCAAAGAGTATACTGTAAATAAAGCACAAGATTCAGCAGAAAGAGTAGTTATATTAAAGGAAAGAAGAGAGTTAATTTAAGGCAGATTGTGAAAGGTTTTCCATGACATGCAAAGGAGTTTGTTTTTTTGTTTTTGTTTTTTTTGAGACAGAGTTTCACTCTTGTTGTCCAGGTTGGAGTGCAATGGCACAATCTCTGCTCCCCACAACCTCCATCTCCCAGGCTGAAGTCTCCTGCCTCAGTCTCCCGAGTAACTGGGATTACAGGTATGCACCACCACACTTGGCTAATTTTTGTATTTTTAGTAGAGACGGGGTTTCTTCATGTTGGTCAAGCTGGTCTTGGAACTCCTGACCTCAGGTGATCCACCCGCTTCGACCTCCAAAAGTTCTGGGATTTACAGGAATGAGCCATTGCACCCAGCCAGGAGTTTCTATTTTAAACTGTGGCATAAGCCATTGAAAGGGTTTAAGCAAGCAATGATTAATGTAATCAGATTGGATTTTAATAATTCAACTGACAAATGAAGTGTCAGATAGGAGGAAGACGTAAAAAAAAGTCAGATCAGAAAAGAAAAGAAATTGGCATTAAAGATAGAAGACAAATATAAACAACTTTGGCAAATATAAACAATTTTTGCAAATGAATATGACAAGTAAACAGGGAAGAGTCTAAGACAACCCATATGTTTTTAGTATTGATGTCTAAAGAAAGATGCTTCCAGTGAAATAGAAAATAAAGGAGACTTGGAATGAGAAAAAGAAAATAATTTAGACATACTGGGTTTGAGTTCCTGAGAGATAATTAAATGCAAATTTCTAATGTTTAGTTGGAAATAAACATTTAAAACTCAGTAGCCTGGAAATGTAGATCTGGTCATTATTACAGTGCAGGTAATATTATAATGGGATGAGATAACCCCCAAAGTAGTTGCAGAAAAAGCTGCTGTGGAAAAGAATAGCAAGGACAATGAACATTACTTGGTGAGCAGATGAGGAGGGTCAGGAGAGGGAAGGAACCTTAACCGATTTCAGAAATAAACCAAGAAAAAACAGGAGACAATACTAACAAAGTCAAAATAATAAAATATTCCAAGAAAAAATAAATAGCCAGCAGTGTCGAATCACAAAATTACTGTCCTGAGGAAGGAAAATTTTTAAAAAAATTCTAGAGAGTACTAAGTTTTCCATCTACTCATTTTCATCCTGCCCATCTCTCACTAACATGGGGAACTGAAAGGAAAATAGGCAGCTTTGCCTAAAATCTATTCATATAAAGACAGTTTGTTTAAAGATTAATTCACATAATGGCCATTTATAGCTAGATTATTTATCCTGCGCCAGGTGCATATTAATGGATCTTTCTCTCCTTTTCCTTAACATACATTATAGATTTCCCGTCTTTTAAAGAAAGACTGACTCTTCATGACCCCTTTCTCAAACAAACCTGTGCATTCCATCTCTTATGTTCTCTATCAAGCTGATTAATTAAGACTTCTGCAGCTTTGATTGTTTCTTGTGCTTTGCTTACTTCAGCCTCAAGTTTGGCAGCTTCTGAAGTCCTGCTCTGAAATCTACATAAACATTAAAATTTAATTAAAAGCAAAAAGGATTTGGGAGATATTGAATGAAATTATCCAGAGTTAATAAATGTTTATGCCATAATTTAATTATTATTAATGTTTCTATACGAAATATCATTAATAGAAGAGACAAATAGACCAACATACATATATATATATATATATATATATATATATATATATATACACACACACACACACACACACACATACACACACACACATATATATAAAGTGTAGCATTCTCTACCTCATAAAACTTGACAGGTTTGGGAAGCCAAGGCGGGCAGATCACCTGAGGTCGGGAGTTCAAGACCACCTGACCAAAATGGAGAAACTGTCTCTATTAAAAATACAAAAAAAAATTAGCCAGGCGTGGTGGCACATGCCTATAAGCCCAGCTACTAGGGAGGCTGAGCCAGGAGAATCGCTTGAATCCTGGAGATGGAGTTTGTGGTGAGCGGAGATCCCGCCACTGCACTCCAGCCTAGGCAACAAGAGCGAAACTCTGTCTCAAAAAACAAAACAAAACAAAACAAAACAAAAACTTGAAAAAAACTTGACAGGGCCTCCATGCTCTACTACATTATATACAAATTTGCCAATACAACAAGCATTCAAGGACTGTCTTAAACATCCAATCTGTCTTTATTTAATTATATTACTGATCAGCAAAACCATTAATATATGTCCATATCAGAAGAATTTTACATGATCAGTAAATATCCTATCCTTTATCTCCAGTGTTATTCAGAATGTTCCATTTGCCTAGAGTATCTTCCAATCACACCCTTCCTCACCCCACAGCCCAACCTCCTCTAATATTTACCACTAAAAATACAAATAAAATTTCAAAATTCATTTCAGTACATCATATATAACCTCTCCCTATATTCATTGATCTTTATAATTTTCTTCATATTTTCCTTGAAAAATATGTGTGCAATTTTATTAAATATAATAGTAATATTTGACATGATTATTTAGTCATTCAACAAGTATGTAAGTGCTTATAATATGTTCAGGGTGGAACCAAGCATCAAAAAAGTAACATTTAATTCTCCAGAACAGTTCAAGTTAAACACTATAAATCTTATGTTATACATATGTAAAGTTAAACCCAAAGAAATTATTGCCCAGGTTCTCATCAATAATCAGAAGAGGATCTAAAATTCATATACAGATGTGGCTGGCATTAAGTTGCACGTACTTTACAGTATATTTCATTGTCTAAGTGCCTTCTTCCTTCCTTGCCTAGACATAAGACTCTAGAACCAACTTGTCCAATATGAACAAATAGCCGCTAGCCACTCTGCACCTATTTAAATTTAAATTAATTAAAGATAAATAAAATTTTAAATGCATCAGTCATATTACAAACACTGCCAAGTGCTGAGTAGCCACATATCACTATTAGATACCATATTGGATAACACAGATCTCAGAAAATTTCCATAATCTCATGAAGTTCCATTAAACAGCACTGTTCTAAAACCTGGAAATGGAAAGCTCATCTTTATTCACCACAACAGTGCATACTCTACAATGAACATGGTTTTGCAATAAATATTTGTTGCATTAAATCAACTCTCATAACTCTGTATAAGCTTTATTAGAAATGAAAATCATCTCTTTAATTTTGTAAAATTAGAATTCAAAAATTGATAGATCATGCTTATTTTTCAATTCCCTTATTCTTTGTTGATATATAAGAAAGCAAAACTGTTATTCATGGCCTAGAGTCAATTAAATCTTAATTAAGGATCATAGTAAGTAACAGCATGATTGCCAACATTAATTCATTCTTGAGAACGACTCTATAATGAAAAATGTCATTCTGTTTTATTTAAAATTAAAAGTTAATTTCAAAAGTTCTTATAATAATCCTTCCAAAATAATGGTAGTATGCTGCAATGGCTAAGAGTAGAAACTTTATGGAATCAGACAAATCTAGTATCCAACATGGCTTAGTATTTTACTAGCAGCTCAACCTTATACAAAAAAAGACTAGATAATTTTAACCTTCCTAATCTGCAAAATAGAAATATATTTACTTCTCATTATTGTTTTAAGGATTAAATAAATATATAAATTACCCAGTACAACACCTAACACAGCAAGTGACTAATAAACGAAGTCAAAACATTGCTATAATATGCTAACTACTCAATAAATATTTAATAATTAGATGAATATTAAGTGCTGATTGTGAGCATATGACAGTGAAAAGAATACATCATACTTATTTTCCTTATACTTCTCTAATAACTGGAAAAAAAATGATGTGATTTCTTTCCTATATTTCTAACGTTCTTATTCAGGAATATTGAAAACACTGGGTTTATCAGTTTGGGGTTTTCTTTTTGGTTTGCTTTTTTTTTGTAAGTATTTCTCTATAAGTATATATTAGAGAGACAGAAAAAAAGGGAGTAAAGGAGAGAGAGAGCGAGAGAGAGAGAAAGAGAGAGAGAGAGAGAGAGAGAGAATTGTTTCCTGAACATAGAGAAAAAATTCAAAGTTTTAATCTGATTAATTTCTCAGTACAATAATTATTTTTTCTTCTATTAAAAAAGGAGGCATGACACAGCACTTCAACATGTTGTATTAAATCAGATATTATTCAGCTTTTCAATCTTCACAATTTTTAAAAGAAAATGTTCTAACATTTATAATTCCCATACCAATATTTTCTATCCTGTACTAAATAGGATACATGAAAGGCTTTAAGACTAACAGTATTAAAAAATGATCCTTAACTTGAGTTTAATATTTGCATGAGGAAATTTTTTTAACACAAAGGAGAAAAAAGAGGACAGAATTTTTTAACACAATAATGTACCCTTAAAAAGGTTACAGACTAATGGATCCCATAGCATCATCTGACATAAGGGAGTCTAAAATCTTAAAAGTCAAAATAAGAAAGAAATCAAGATGTCGAATGTAAACACTCTCAGCATTATCCAAAATACACTTCAAAATATAACTTACTTTTCTTTGAGTTCTGATACCTTTTGACCAACAGAATTTAGAAGCTCCTCTAGTTTCCTTTTTCTGTCTTCGGTTTTTTTCAGATTCCTAAAATATTACCCAATATTATAAAAGTCATTCTCTTTTAGATATCAACTGTAGAGCAGCAGCAGCACATTAAAATGTATTCTTACAGTAAATATATGACAATGAAAACTGTCAGTAACTCTATATTATAACACCTTTACTTAGAATTTAATTTGAAAAGCAATGCCAAAATTAAAAGCGTACCCTCTGACCCAACTATACCATTTCTAGGAATCTATATTTTAAAACACTCATACATGCAGATTTCTCGATAAAAATGGTAAATATTTATCTTCTATCCCTTCTAAAAGCCTACTAAAATGAAGCCAAGAAAATAAGAAAGATACACCTGCACACAGATCAAAAGAGGAAAGTATGAAATAGGAGAGATTTCAAAAATAATTTTCTTATTTTAAGAGACAGAGTCTCACTCTGTCACCCAGACTAGAATACAGTGGTGCAATCAGAGCCAACTGCAGCCTCAAACTCCTAGGCTCAAACAATCTTCCTACCTCAGTCTCCTGCACCTGCAAAGTTCAATAAAATTTTTAAAAGTAATAACTAACATACCAGAATACAAAAAAGCCAAAAGCTAAAACGACTATACAAAGAGGACCTGAAAAAAGCAGAATCCTAAAATGTGCAGAAAATGTAAACAGATATTTCTGAAAGTGACAATAAAGCTAAATGGAGAGGATTCTTTAATAGTTGATATTACCAAGAATTTGACCTCAGAATCCATTCTCTATTGAGAGTTGACTACCAGAATGCTGCTAGTCTAGCTTATGCCCTTACTCATCTCCATCAACCTCTATGCACACATCCTATGCAAAAGATATAAAGATTCTTTTAAAGTAAAATGACTGACATCCTAGCCTCTCAAAATACCCGCAAAATAGTATGGGGCTGCCATAAAATGGCCAGTCTACATTTGATCACCTTACAGTGATGCTCAGCAGCCAAGGAGCCCAGGCCACACACTCAGGGCTTCCAGCCTGACTTCTAAAACACACAATTAATAACTAACAGCCAAGGATCAGACAGGCCAAGAAAGCTTCCAACTTTCTAACAATATGAGGTAACATACAAAACACTGGAAATCAAAATAGCATTAGACTTTTTAAAAGCAACACTGAACTCTAGCAGAGAGTACAACAGGGGTTCTCAAACTTCAGTGACACCAAAATTACCTATCAAAACAGAGACTGCAAGGCCTTACCGTCCTCTCCCCGAGAGTGTATCTGAATCAGAATCAGTTAGTTTGGGTAGAGTTCAAAAATCTGCACTTCTACATACATGAGGCCAACAAACATATGAAAAAATGTTCATCATCACTGGTCATTAGAGAAATGCAAATCAAAACCACATTGAGATACCATCTCATGCCAGTTAGAATGGCAATCATTAAAAAATCTGTAGACAACAGATGCTGGAGAGGATGTGGGGAAATAGAAACACTTTTACACTGTTGGTGGGAGTGTAAATTTGTTCAACCATTGTGGAAGACAGTGTGGCAATTCCTCAAGGACCTAGAAATAGAAATTCCATTTGACCCAGCAATCCCATTACTGGATATATATCCAAAGGATTATAAATTGTTCTACTATAAGGACACATGCACATGAATGTTCATTGCAGCACTGTTTACAATAGCAAAGACCTGGAACCAACCCAAATGCCCATGGATGATAGACTGGACAGGGAAAATGTGGCACATATACACCATGGAATATTATGCAGCCATCAAAAACGATGAGTTCGTGTCCTTTGTAGGGACATGGATGAACCTGGAAGCCATCATTCTCAGCAAACTAACACAGGAGCAGAAAATCAAACACCGCATGTTCTCACTCATAGGCATGTGTTGAACAATGAGAACACATGGACACAGGGAGGGGAGCATCACACACTGGGGTCTGTTGGAGGGAAATAGGGAAGGGACAGCGGGGTTGGGGAGTAATGCCAGATATAGGTAAGTGGGAGGAAGGCAGTAAATCACACTGTCACGTGTGTACCTATGCAACGATCTTGCATGTTTTTCACATGTACCCCAAAACCTAAAATGCAATTAAAAAAAAATCTGCACTTCTAACAATTTCCAAAGTGATGCTGATGCTGCAGGTCAAGGAACCAAATTCTGAAAATTACTTTAATAGAATAAGGCCTTCGAAATTGTGAGCTAAAACTATTTCTAGTCTAATATTTTAAACACAACCCAGTTATTGATCACATACAATGATATATTATAGATACTTTTAGACATGCAAATTTCAAAATATAATCCAGCCCATATACACTATCTACTGTGGAAGATGTGTTCTAGAAACCTGAGGTACTAAAGTAAGAAAGAGAAAGAGAGGAATTCATAAAATTGAATATAATAAGTAATCTGTAGATTTCTGATCTGTGTTTTCTATTTATTTTTTCTTAGCTTTAGGCCTGCTCTTAAGGCTGTTATCTTGGGGCTTCTCTTCTCTTCAACAGGTAATTGGCAAGTCATATGTAGAAGATTGAAACTGGATCCTTGTCTCTCACTCAATGCAAAAATTAACTCAAGAGGGATAATAGACTTAAATCTAAGACCTGAAACCATAACAATTCTAGAAGATAACATCAGAAATACCCTTCGAAACATTGGCTTAGGCAAGAACCTTCATGACCAAGAGCCCAAAAGCAAATGCAACAAATACAAAGATAAACAGATGAGAGTTAAATAAACTAAAATCCTTCTGCACAGCAAAAGAAATAATCAGCAGAATTAACAGACAACCCACAGAGTGAAAGAAAATCCTCACAACCTATGTATCTGACAAAGAACTAATATCCAGAACCTACAGCAAACTCAAACAAATCAGCAAGAAAAAAACCAAACAATCCCATCAAAAAGTGGGCTAAGGATATGAATAGACAATTCTCAAAAGAAGATATACAAATGGCTAACAAGCATATGGAAAAATGCTCAACATCATTAATTATCAGGGAATGCAAATCAAAACCACAATGCAGTACCACCTCACTCTTCCAGGAATGACCATAATCAAAAAATCAAAAAATAATAGATGTTGGCAGGAATGCGGTAAAAAGGGACCACTTTTACACTGTTCGTAGGACTATAAACTAGTGTAACCACTATGGGAAACAGTGTGGAGATTCCTTAAAGAACTGAAATTAGATCTACTGTTTGATCCAGCAATTCCACTACTAGGTATCTACCCAGAGGAAAAGAAGGCATTATATGGAAAAGATACTTGCACACCCATGTTTGTAGCAGCACAATTTGCAATGGCAAAAATACAGAACCAGCCCAATGCCCATAAATCAATGAGTGGATAAAGAGAATGTAGTATACATATACACCACAGAATACTACTCAGCCACAAAAGAGAACAAAATAATGGCATTTACAGCAATCTGGATGGAATTGAAGACTAATATATCTAAGTAAAGTAACTCAGGAATGGAAAACCAACATCATTCTCACTCATGTAGGCTGAGCTATGAGGACGCAAAGGCATAAGAATGAGACGTTGGACTTGGGAGACTCAGGGGAAAGGGTTGGGGGTGGCAAGAGATAAAAGACTACATATTGGGTGTAGTGTAACACTGCTCAGATATGGCTGCACCACAATCTCAGAAATCATTACTAAAGATCTCAACTATGTAACCAAGCACCACATGCTCCCCAAAAGCCTATTTAAATAAAATAAAAAAAAAATTTAAAGAACATAAACCTTTTGGTCTGCAGTTAGAAAAAAAGAGATAAAATATATTTCTGACTTGGTAACGATAGCAAATTAGAACCGTATGCTCCAATAGTAAGTGGTTAAATCTTCCTCCTACTTGCCCACACACTGTTTTGGAAAATATATGCTAAACATTTCCCAGAACTTAGACGGTAAAAACAAATATAAAAGCCTTAAATTTCCAAAGCTTTCGTTTTGTACTTTAACATTATTTATGAAACTTTGGTTCTTTCTAAAGGAACTTTTACCTACCTAGCCTTAAAATAATAATGGTGAAGAAAAAGTGAGTTGGGTCTGCTATCTCTAATAGCTTTCTTTTTTTGATCTGCTTTTAAATTTGTATTTAATTGACTGATTTTATATGTTTTAGTATTGTCAACTGCCATTTTACAAATAGAGAAAAAATAAAAAAATAATAATATATTAAAACCTCATCAAACTGATGAAAATAAAGAATTGTTTATATTTTATACTTCACTTACGATTCTAATCCTGCCTGTTCAGTTTCCAAAGGCTGAATTCGTTCCAAGACATGGGAATACTGGACATTGGCTTTCACCCAGGCAGCCAAAGGTGCAGCTGCAGTACTGGCACGCTTAGCATTCTGAAAAAATCCATGAGAAGTGATCCAACATCCTTACTTAATTTCAAATCAAAGCGAGGTTAATTCTAACACACTTTATTTTGGCATTTATTTATTAGCTTGACTCAAAGAAGTTTTTGGCTTATAGCTAAAATAAAAATACAGTGAACTGCTATTTAGATTAAGAGAAATATACATGAACTCTATTTTCACTTAAAAGTAAGTTTTTAGAACCACATAGACTCTTTACAATAAAGGTGTTGTATCAACATAATTACTCATTAGTTACATTTCTAATGAATGTATGTGTCATCCACAACAATGTTTAAGCATCAATTCTTCTTCTATACATGTGATTTATCTTTATTAGATAACAGCAGCTTTAGAAACATTGTAATTAGTGTCAAAGAAGATGCACTAACATTTTGAATACGGAATCTAAAAAAACTACCAGAAACATGAACTCTAAATTGTTCTGAAATTAGATCCCACTATCCTAACACAGGTATCTGTTGTTATCTGACAAGTACACAAGAAAAAATAAAAGCCCACCAGGCAGGATAGTTGAAAGTTAAAAAAAAAAAAAGTAAGTTGAGAACATTAACAGCAAATACAAAGCTATCAGAACCACTCAACATAATAAATCTCCCTTGCTACCTAGATTCTAATTTACCTGATTCTGCTGGTTAATGCTTCCCAAATGTAATACCTATAAGCTTATTTTTTATTTTCAAGTGATCTAAACAATTGGCAATGACAAAGCATCACATTTAAAAAGCAGAATATTATATGGTATGGAAAAGGAAATTTGTGGTATGACTTAAAAATTACCTTTGGATCAAAAGATCCTTTATTTTTAAAAAGAAGCTCTTCAACACTCTCTCTTATTTCCTTTGAAATATTTCGGGCATCAAAGGTTGCTATGTCTTCTCTTACACCTCTTTTTGCAAGGAAACTAAAATTAAAGCATATTTCCTTAAATGAGGCTAAATAAAATTTGCTATTTCTGAAAAAAAAATCAATTTAACAAAATGCTACATGCAATAATTTTATCCATTAGTTAACAGAAAATACAGTACTAAAATCTTTAAGCTTCTCATGTATTATCTTTATTTTTGTTAGTTTGTTTTGAGACAGAGTCTCGCTCTGTAACCCAGGCTGGAGTGTTGTGGTACAATTTCAGCTCATTGCAACCTCCACCTCCTTGGTACAAGCAATCCTCCCACCTTAGCCTTCCATGTAGCTGGGAACATAGGCATCTGCCACTACACCTAGCTAATTTTTTTGTGTTTTTGGTAAAGATGGGGTTTCACTACATCGCCCAGGCTGTTCTCAAACTCCTGGCCTAAAGTGCCTTGGCCTCCCAAAGTACTGGGATTACAGGCATGTCCAGAGGTATTAACTTTTTGTAGACAACAAAAACTCTGGAAAGAGATATGGTAGTCTTTTTACTGTTTTGTGAATAAACTAGAACAAGAAGTGATATGAAAGAATCACAATCTTGTTCTACTCAAAAGCATATTTGTGAACTATTAGGTGCTCATATGTTGTAGGATATGCAAGAAAATTTTCTCACCCCTTCTAAGGAAACTTAAAGTGCTCTCTCAACCCATCTCCTCCTCAATCTCCAAATATAAAAGAAACTCTTTACTATCAACCCAAATACTAACAAGAAACTTAGTATTAGCACAAAGCATAACACTAATATTATAACATGAAACCTGAAGCGGCATTGTTTCAGATTTTGTTAATACCTTATTCTCTTCCAGTTTGCCACTCCTGTTTATTATTTAAGGGTCTCCCTCTTTCTGTTTCTGTCTGTCTCTTTCCCTCCCTCGCTAGCCCCTAAAAGTATAAGACTCTTAAGGATAGTGACTGTATTTTCTTCATCAGTAAATCGCAGTGAAATCAGTCCTCTCTACTATGTATGAAATCAGTCCACTTTACAAATATTATATTTATTGAGAAATTCTTAAAGATTCTAAGGTATTCCTTTTATCCTCTTGATACTTTTAACAATCACTTATAGAGAAAGGAACATATAGATCTTGATATAGGATTACATAGAATACCTTTAAATTTCAAGGCAAAATGTATACCCATGTATTTAGATGAAATGCACTTTGAAAAACAATGTAAGAAATATTTAAAACTGAGAAAGAATGTGTTACTCATTGCTGAAAATGGAAAAATTTACCTTTTCATGCTCACCCAAGATGTATCAAAGATACCCATCAACCTTAAAACTCCTTCAAGAATGTCTCTAATTATATCGGGTGGCATGCGTAGAGAGCGAATTTCTGAAAGTGATTCTGGCTTAATATTTCCAACTGCTAGTTTAGCTTCATTTACTAAAGGCTAAAAGAGAAAAAGGCTATTTTTATTTTCAAATTGTATATTTCTTAAAATCATTAACTCTTTATAAATTATCTTTTATTGTCATTTTATGCAAAATGTCTATAGTTACTAATGCCCTCTCTCCCAAAATGCTTTAAATCATACAAGGCATAAACAAGGTGTAAAAAATGTCCAAGTTGAGAGAGTAAGAGTTCTTGCCACCACAACTGCAATAATCTAATTTGGAAAATTTTATTTGTTTTGAGACAATTTGTCATTTTTAAGAGGCTCTTTATATCTTAAGACTAGCTGACTAATTTAATCAACTAGAAAAGAGAGTAACAGTAAATCTTAATTTATCTAACACATTTTTTTCTTCTGCAATCAAAACCATGTGGTTTATGAAAAACAAAGATTATTTTTAATTACCATCCATCAATTTACTTACTTTTCCTGGCAGGCTTTCCTTCTTATTCTCTTTTACAAGTAATATTTTGGTTGAAAATCACATTTTATAATAATATGAGAAAACAACTTGAGCTACAAATAATGTTTAAATTACTACATGTAACTGGTAAGCAAAAATATAAATGAATCTTAGAATGTTTTTTAACTTACTTGTACTTCTTTCAATTCATCATCAATTTTATTCTTTCTTTCTTCAATTTTAACAACTTCTTCTGCTATTTTGTGCTTTAGCCTTTCGAGTTCTGTTTTTTGCTCGCTAGCATCCTATAAGAATATTTAAGTGGCATTCCAATCAATTTTAATGCATATTTAAAAGTATGAAATCTAAAATATAATATTTTAAAATAACATTTTCTATTAAATGTTTTTCTAATATTAGTTTTGAATCTATGACAAGAATGTTTCCAAAATGCCTGGGAACCAATGATTTATTTTACTCTATATTTTCTATCAGAAAGGTTTCAGTGCTTTAATTTTTTTCTGCTTAGCAAAGCAATAAATGCTTTTTATATAAAATTTAAACAAGCTAGAAATACATAATTTTCAATGTACAATTTTAATTTGTATTTCCTAGATTATTGATGAGGTTGACATCTTTGCATATATTTATTTGTCAGTCTGAGGGGTTTTTTTTCCCTCTCTCTTTTTTTTTTTTTTTTTTTTTTTGAGACAGGGTCTCACTATGTTGATCAGGCTCCTGGACTGAAGGGATCCCCCACTTCAACTTCCCAAGTAGGCGACATTAAAGGCAGGTATCGCCATGTCCAGATCCTGAAATGCATGATTTCTTAAATAATAATAAAACATACTGAACATTTAACAGCCCAGGCACAGCTCATGTATTCCTTCTTTTATTAACCTCCTGTTCCAATTAGAAGGTATCTCTATTCTGAGTTTGTATAGTATTTAATTTGTACTGTCTTTATGCCATAAACTTAGAATTGCAAGCCTTAGAAGTTAAACAATTTGTTATTTAAGTTATCTTTTCAGACAGAACATTCTACAAAATACCAAACAGAAATATTTGCTATTTATAATTAAGCAAAATTATTAACTTATGAGATGCATAGTTATTCTCCTGGGTCTCTGCTGGATAATAAAATTAGCTATAGTCTTAGAAACATCGATTCTCAGAACAGGGCAGAGAAAAAAGTAGCACATACCCAATGTATGCTACTAAGGTCACCAGCCTGAGAGTACACAAAGCACACATAGTGCTGAATATTTTCCTTTTATAAACACATAGTAATCAACAGTATTATCCCTTATGTAGTGTTCACTTTTTTACATTTCAAATAACTCTTTTAGGGTAAAAATAATTGACAGATTTTTTAACAAAAAAAATGACTGGCTCTATTAAATAGACATTTATATTAATTTTGTTCCCAAATGCCTTGAGAAAAAACTTATGCTAAAGTTTTACAGTATAAAAAGTATATTTACATTTTCTGATGTATTACTTACCAGGTCAGATACTCACTAATTTGATTTCTATTGTAGTTTGGCTGTTTCTATAATTTCTTTCTTTCTTTATCTTTTTTTTTTTTTTTGAGACAAAATCTTGCTCTGTCACCCAGGCTAGAATGCAGTTAGGGTAATCTTGACTCACTGCAACCTCTGCATCCTGGGTTCAAGCAATTCTCTGTCTCAGCCTCCCAAGTAGCTGGGATTACAGGGGCCCACCACCATCCCTGGCTAATTTTTTTGTATATTTAGTAAAGATGGGGTTTCACCATCTTGGCCAGACTGGTAACTCCTGACCTAGCGATCCACCAGCCTCAGCCTTTAAAAGTGCTGGGATTACAGGTGTAATTTCTTACAAAGGAATCATACAGTATACAGTCTTTTGTGTCTGGCTGTTTTCATTTAAGTGTGATGTTTCTAAGATTTACCACATTTTCATTTCTCTCAGCTGAAAATCTGAAAGTGGGACTGCTGGTTGACATACTAAGATATGTTTAACTTTGTGAAACTGTGTCAAACTTCTGAAAAGTAACTGTAGGATTTTTCATTTCCTCCAGCATAAGAGTTCCAGATGCTCCACACAGCCTTGCCATACTAGACTGAGGTGTTCTCAGTCTTTTTATTTTACCCATTCTAGTGGATATATAGCAGCACATCACTGGGACTTTAGCTCACATTTACTTGACTGAGCATCTTTTCATGTGTTTACTGGCCCTTCATATGTCTTCTTTCATAAATGGTCTGCTCAAATCTTTGGTCCATTGTTAAACTGGATTTTTGTTTTACTATTAAGTTGTAGTACTTTTTTAAAATTCTGAATGTAAGTTCTTTACCATACACATGTTCTGTGACTGTTTTCTCCCAGTCTGTGTGACTTACCTTTTCATTTCAGAATTTATTTCAAAGAATGGAAGTTTTTATTTAAAATCCAATTTATCAATTTTCTTTTCCTATTTTGATACGACATCTAAACAGTCTTCACCTCACCTAAGGTCATAAAGATGTTCTCCTGTGTTGTCTTCTAAAGTTTTATAATTTAATGTTCTAAACATAGATTCATCATCCATGTTATGTAAATTTTTGTGTAAGTTAAAAGGTAAAGGTCTTGAGCTTTTTCTCTCTCTACCTGGATATCTAAATATCCAGTGCCACTTTTTAAAAAGACTATCTTTCCCCATATAATTGCCATTTTTTTTGTAAAATCAACTGACCACATTCCAATGATCTCTATGCCTAATATTACACTAATATCACACTGCCTTATGATTAGTGAAAAGTGAGTCTTGAAATCATAAGTCCACAACTTTGTTATTTTTAAGATTTTTCAGGCCATTTACTTATTCACTGCGATATATACATTAGTCTGGTGAATATTAAAGTTAATTTTAATAAAAGAGGCATTAGACTAGTGCCTAGCTGACTAGGTAACAATCACCAATATGGAGATATTTGAAGCTTAGTCAGGGAGGTAAAACTGACAAAATTTAATGACTTATTACATTAAGGCATAAGATAACAAAATTCTAAGTATAATGTGATTTATAAGTACTGTCTTAAATAATTAGCGTATGTTATAGTACGATAACTTGAGGAAATAAATATAGTAAAGAAAACTCGTAAGTTCAGTTTTGAACCTGTTTCAAATCGTACTGCCCAAGAGACTTCCAAGAAGACATGTTTAACCGATAACATAATTTTTTTTTGAGAGAGAGAGAATCTTGCTCTGTCACCCAGGCTGGAGAGCAGTGACATGATTTCAGCTCACTTCAACCTCTGCCTCTCAAACTGAAGCAATCCTCCCATCTCAGCCTCCTGAATAGCTGGGAATACAGGCATGTGCCACCACACTCAGCTAATTTTTTAATTTTTTGTAGAGATAAGATCTCACTATATTGCCCAGGCTGCTCTCAGACTCATGGGGTCAAATGATTCCCCACCTCGGCCCTCCAAAGAGCTAGGATTACAGGCATAAGCCACCATGCCCTGTCAGTAATTGAGTAAGTCTGAAGCTCATAAGAGGAGTTAGGGATAGAGAATAAAAAGGATGAATTTGAAACAGTCATATGTTGGTAATAAGAGCAATATAATGAACAAGATCATCCTGAGAGAGCATGCAGGCATAAAATACTGAGGCAAAGAAGGAACTCCAAGCATTCAACAAAACAAAGGCAACACTCAAAAAATATATAATCAAAATACAAAACATCATGGAAGTACTGACAGAATAAAAACATTTCATAAATCTTGGGAAAACTAAAAGCAAGAAAAACTCTCAAAGCCTAATGGAGAGAATTCTAAGAAAAATAAAAGGATATACCAACCTAACTGGCAGACTATAAAGAAATAAAATCAGTTAAATACAGATCCATGCCCATTTAAAATATAAAAAGAGTTTAGATAAGTTAGCATACGGTCAACTGAATATACTAAGTTATGATTCTAAACCATGTGGGAAAATACCATTCCTTTCCATAAAAGCTTAAGGACATAATATCAGTTTCACTCAGTATGAATAAGCAATATTTTTAAAATTCACATAAGTGAAAATGTTATTTTTCACTGACTATCAGGCATAAATGCCCTCCCTATTGTTTTCATTTCTGTGGTCATTCTAAACATTACCTGCATTGACACTGTGATCATTTGAAGGGCAGCATCTGCTTCATCTTGCTTAGTTTTAAGTAATACACTTTGTTCTCCAGCTTTTCTGTTCAGTTCATCCACAAGAGCTTTAGCTTCATTTAATTTAGATACACCAGCCTACATCAATAAAATATTGATTGGCAATATTTTAAAAAAGATATTTTACATACACACAGTAAATAAAGCCCTATAATGAAGATTCAAGCAAACATGTTTAGTGTGTATACACAAAACAGTAGCAAGTAGACTTAGGTTTTTTATTATTGCTAATTACAACGATTTATTTCACATGATACTCATTAAGATGCAGTAAAAGATTCCACAGAGGTTTTAAAGAAAAACAAATTTTAAAGCATCACAGAGAATGGTTCAACATATGTAACTCGGCTAACATAATACATCACATCAACAGAACAAAGGACAAAAACCAGATAATCATCAAAATAGACACAGAAAACACATTCAATAAAATTCAACATACCTTCAAGGAAAGAACACTCAAAAAATTAGGCACTGGAGGAACATACCTCAACATAATAAGGGCCAAAAATGACAAAGCACCTGCTCACAACATACTGAATGGGGAAAAGCTGGAAACCTTTTCCAAGAACTGAACAAGACAAGGAAGCCCACTACTTTCACCCCTCCTATTCAACACAGTACCAGAAGTCCAAGCCATAGCAATCAGGCAAAAGAAAGAAACAAAAGGCATCCAAATTGGAAAAGAGGAAGTCAAATTATCCCTCTTTATAGATGGGCACGATTTCATATCTAGAAAAACATAAAGACTCCACCAAAAAACTCTTAGAAGTAATAAGTAAATTCAGTAAAGCGGCAGGATACAGAATCAACACAGAAAAATCAGTAATATTTCTATACATCAATAATGAACTCACTGAAAAAGAAATTAAGAAGGCAATCCTATTTACAGCAGCTACAAAAAGAAAAAAATATACCTAGGAATAAAGTTAACCAAGAAGATGAAAGACCTCTACAAGAAAAACTACAGCATACTGACGAAAGAAATTGAAGAAGATACCAAAAAAAGGGAAAGACATCCCATGCTCATGAATCAGAAGTATTAGCATTGTTGTTGCTGGGCGTAGTGGCTCATGCCTATAATCCCAGCACTTTGGGAGGCCAAGGCAGGTGGATCATTTGAGGTCAGGAGTTCCAGACCAGCCTGGCCAACATAGCAAAACCCCATCTCTACTGAAAATGTAAAAATTAGCTAAGCATGGTGGCATGTGCCTGTATCCCCGCTACTTGGGAGGCTGAGGCACAAGAATCTCTTGACCCAGGAGTCAGAGGCTGCAGTGAGCCGAGATCACACCACTCCAGCCTGGGCAACAGAGCAAGACTCCAACAACAACAACAAAAATGTAGTATTAGTATTGACAAAATGGCCATACTACTGAAAGCAATCTAGAGATTCAATGCAATACCTGCGAAAATACTAATTACATTCTTCACACAAATTTTTTTAAAAATCCAAAAATTTGTTTGGAACCACAAAAGGGCCTGAATAGCCAAAGTAATTTTAAACAAAAATAACAAAGCTAGAGACATCACACTACCTGATTCCAAAATGTACTACAAAGCTATAGTAACCAAAATGGCATGGTATTGGTACAAAACAGACACACAGACCAATGGAAGAGAATAAAGAACCCAGAAATAAACTCATGTATTTATAGTCCACTGATTTTTAACAAAGAAACAAGAAAACATATTGGAAAAAGGACACCCTCTTCATTAAACAGTGATGGGAAAATTGGACATCCCTATGCAAAAGAATGAAACTAGAACTTCCTCTGTCATCATATACAAAAATCAATTCAAAATGAATTAAAGACTTAAACAAAAGACCTAGAACTATAAAACTTCTAGAATAAAACATTGAGGAAATGCTCCAGCTCATTGGTTTAGGCAAAGATTTTATGGTTAATACCTCAAAAGCATAGGCAACAAAAATGAAAATAGAAAAATAAGACTGTATTAAACAAAAACCTTCTTCACAGCAAAGCAAAAATTAACAGAGTGAAGAAACAACCTATTAAATGGGAGAAAATATTTGCAAACTGTTCATCTGACAAGAGGCTTAATATGTAGAATATGCAAGAAATTCAAACAACTCAACAACAGCAAAGAGTTCCATTAAAAAGTAGGCAGAGGATCTGAATAGATTTTTTTTTTAAAGATACACAAATGGCCAACAGGTATATGAAAAAATGTTCAACATCACTAATCATCCTTTGATCATTACACATTTTTGCATGTATCAAAATATCACATGTACCCCATAAATATCAATAAAATTATCAATATCGAAATTTTAAAAAATAAATCCATAAGACTTGAAAAAAATCACAGAAGAGCTAAACAGATAAACACATATTTGATAGTTTAAACATAAGCTTAATAAAAAACACTTTTTACCCATTACATTAGGTGGGAGGGAAAATAGCAAGCAAGGGATAACTTAGTAAATCTTTTCTAATTCTAGTCTTACTGATTGGGAAAAAGGACTCAAGAGTCACTCTTTTTTATAGTAGATATGACGTGGTTTTTTTCTGTCTAATATTAACTTTTCTTGTAAGAGACTGCCTCACATATGGTTCTGCTGGGCTGTCATTCACTTGCCTAATCTGCATTTTGGGTAGGAATTTGACCCTGGCCTGGCCATTATGGCACCCCATCCCACTGTCCAAACAACATAGTAATGAACCCAGGAATGTACATGAAAAAAATTCTTTCTCTTCTATAATGTTTTTATCACTTAACAAATCAGAAGAGTTGGGGAAAGAGTAATGGCAAAATAGAAATGTAACTAATATTTATTGAGTACCCAACATAAAGTACAGGTATCAAACTAGGTTCTTTTCATATAACTTTTATCTAACACACTCACATACAACTACCATTGGCCTAATTAAGCTGCAAATCAGTAAGTTAAAGTAATTTATCCAACATACCATAGAGAACTAAATCAGGAAATTAATCCTCCCAAAAGCCTGTATAGTTAGTACCTTAATATAAATGAAAGTGAATCGTTAGAAATGATAAAGATAATGATCTCAATTAAGATGGAACTCAGTTTACTGCCCTAATAAAGGGAAACTAGAGAGGAAACGTTCTCCAACAACTTTAGAGGTTGACATTCTAATGTCACATGTAAGTTAAAGTTCTATAGAGAAATATGAAAACTGTTCAGAATGTACTAAGTGAAGTAACATGGATAAAAACATTACTTTATAAAATATAATTTTAATTTTAAAGGTTATGATAAAGTATAATCTTGGATATTATATTTTAGTTAATAATAGGGTTTTCTTTTCTTTTTTTATTATTATTTTATTTTATTTTTCTGTAAGTTATTGGAGTACAGGTGGCATTTGGTTACATGAGTAAGTTCTTCGGTGGTGATCTGTGAGATACTGGTGCACCCATCACCCAAGCAGTATACCTACCCTGCACCATATTTGCTGCCTTTTATCCCTCTGCACTCCCACTCTTCCCCTCAAGTCCACAAAGTCCACTGTATCATTCTTATGCCTATTAACAGGGTTTTCTTAATTTCTAAAAATGTTTTCATGTGAAAGAGACTCTTAAACAGAGTACCATAAGCTAGCAAAAACCCATAAATGCCAACCAGTGAAGAAAAGAAATAACCATTGAATAAAAAAAAAAATATATATAAACCATTACTAAAACCTAGAGGGCAATATAGGTAGGAAAGTGAGACTGCATTTCAAGGCTTTTAATACAGTACGTTTATTAATACCAAGTATATGTCACCCACAACACAGCATTGTGATTTACAAAACTCTTATTTCCTATATATAGATAAAATAATTCAAGATTACCAATACTATACCTGCAAATGACTTTGTCTTTTTAATAATTCCTTTTTCTTGCTGCTACTAATGGCAGAATACACATGTAAAAAGGTCATATATCGGCTTGGTGTGGCGCCATATGCTTTACAAGATTCATGGATTAATAAAAATGATTTTAGAAAATCAGGATCAACTAGAAAAAGAAAATAAAAATAACTGATTTCCTAATGTTACTTATTTTACACAAGATACTTCCACGCTACATAATTATAAATATGAGATAGCATCTTCCCTTAAAGATATACAGGCATTTCTAGACAACTATTCACAGCTCCCATCTTCCTTAGGAATATTGAATTCTCTAGCTTTAGTAGCCTCTATTCATCTACTGTTATATATTTCGACGGAACAGCTTCATTGTTATAAGAAAAATAAATCTACATACTGTCATAACATATAAATTGGGACTATATAACATGCACAATAATCCAAAAGTGAGCTAAATACAATCTGCTGAACAGAAAAGCAAAGCACAAAATACATATCCACTCCCACTTGATACAGGGAGAAACAGGACTTCAAAAGCCAAAAAGTTAAGAAGTTCACATTAGGTTTAATACATCCAGGATCAAACACATTATCTTCCTCTCGCTGACACACTTTCTATCTATATTCCCTACCCCAGTAAATGAAATCAATTTCTAATGAATATTCCAAGACAGAACCCCAAGAAACATCCTTGACTCTTCTTTCTTCTTGTGTGCCACAGCCATTACATAATCATCAAGTCTCATTTAGATTACCTCCTAATAGCCACCAAGTCCATTCCTTCCTTCATTCTTACTACCTCTTCCTTGGTTTGGGCCTTCATCATGTCTCTCTTAGATTACTACAACAAACTTCTGAAGAGATGTAATGGCTTTTGGTTTCTCCCTACTACCAATCTATTTTCCAATAACTGAAGAAAGGAATATATAAAGAAATTCCTATTTCTAAAACAAAACTATGGTTAAATCTCTTTCTAAATCTCTCAACAATAGCCTATCACCTGCAGGTTGGAATCCAAACTCCTTAGCATAATGCAGAAGGCTCTTTATTACCTAACCATGCCAACCTTTCCCTCCTTCTTCATCTAGTACTTACTTATACATCCTATGTTTCAGCCCTTTAGACTATTCATAGGTTCGTAATATGCCTGTTTCACTTCTCCAAACCTTTTCCATGCTACTCACTCTAATCAGAATGAGTTTCTTAAGATGCCTGTCTGGGAAATGTCTATTTCCTATAATATCTGCTAGTCAGAAGTTTACTTTCCAATGTATTTCATATAAACTTCTACCATCACTTATCTTGCTACATCAGATATATATAATTCTATCACTGGACTATGAGCTATTAAGTGATCTCTAATATCCAGCTCAGTACATAGTATAAAAAATGTTCCATAAATATTTGATGGTTAAAAAAATAAGTGAATTATGATATAAAAATAAAGATAACAATCAAAATTAATTTGAAGTTACAGAAAATAATGAGAATATTATAGTTAAGAAAAGATTAAGTCCATACTCAAAGAATACAATAAAACTTTTTCATATATAAATTATAGAGTTCTGTGACATATCTAAGTGATAAGCTATTATGAAAAGTTTAGGGTGCTTGCAAAAGACTCTAAACAATTTAAGTAGGTCCTTGAAATCACTTATGTCAGAAAAATAATTTTTAAATTCCTTGGACTCACACAGTAGGTATTCGGTGGGTTCTATGTTAAATGACATAACCATTAATTTTAAAATAAAAAGGACTTCAAAATTTAGTTCACAGCAGAAATCTAATTTTATTACATTTAGCATTATTCAAATTTATAATCATGAATCTTTAATGGATCTGTAATATCAGAAAAGTGGAAATTATTTCATAAATAAAAACCAGATAAAACTGACTTCATCAAAATACTACCTGAATTTTTTTTCTTTTCTTCTTTTCGTTTTTTGTCATTGTGTTTTTCTTCACCACCTGTTTCACTGAATAACATTTCAGGTATCTAAAACATAAAAAGCAAATCACTATGAAAAAGCTTAAGTCCCATATCAGAAGTTAAAAACTTTAACACAAAAAAGTCAGTATTGATTATACTTTCCTTCTAGAATTCATTCCAGACTAAGAGAAAAAAAAATACTGAAATCTTTAGAAGAAATGACTTCCTAGAAAACATTTTGACACATATCAACTATTCGCTGATGGCAAATTAATGCACACTGGGAAAAGCTTACTTGAAATGGTTAGACTACGTGAAAGGAAGGAAATTACAATTTGGATTGAATTAGAAAATAATCACAATGCCATTTAAAAACATATAATAATAAAAATATTTTATTTGGCATAAAACTAGTAAAATGCCTTTATGGCACAATGGAGTAGCAAGGATTTTTAGCTTTCTCAAATAAGAACTAAAAGTAAAAAAAAAAAAAATTTATAATCAATAATTTCATAACTGATCATTCTAAAAAGCGTATTCTCACTATGACTGGCATTTTGCCACTATTGTAAATAAGCAAATACAGTTTCATAAGCAGATATTATTATTAAAGAAAAGGTAACCTTATAAGAATGCTACTTCAGAATATACAAAAGGAGGTTTAGTTTCCTGAAAAAAATTGAAGTAACAATTCTGACATTTTAAATTAAGCCAAACAGCTTCAGTTGCTTTCACCTGATAGAGCTGACATTACCAGCAAGAGGAAACACATGTGATCCAGGTAATTAGGTAAAAAAAATCACTTTTTAAATTTCTCAGAATGAAGAAAAAATGTAAGCTAAAAGAGCTCTTCATTAATGCAGAGTTGAAATGTACCATAATTCTTGAGACAGAGAGATTTCTGACAAAACACTTAAGCCTATGTGAGAATATTTTAAACATATTTTTAACGATAATCTGTTTCTTTGAGAACTCGCTTTCTTTAAAATGGTCTATCCTCAAACAATATCCTACATTAGCAAAGTCTGCCTTCCTGATTTGCCCCAGTTCCTTCACTTGAAATAAAAATAGTACTTTCTAAAGAGTTGAATGGGTATATTTAGGTTATTAATTTGCTTCACTTTCATCTATTACATATTTTCATGTTTCATTCTCATATCTCATATTTTTCATAGTCTCATATCTTTCTCATACATGTTCTCATATATTTCATATATCAATATATTCAGAACATATTACATATATTAACATTTCCTAACATATCCAAAACTGATGGATCCTAACAACCCCTTCAAAATAACTTTCAATTGCTTCTAGTTGCTTATTAAATAAGATTCAAGGTCATGGCACTTAAATGCTTCCCCTCCTTATCTGTCCCCAGTCTGGCTTTTAATAATATTTCCCACAACAATGTTCCACATACTATGTGCAGCAGCCACATGAAGTCTCTGTTTCCCAAACACACCATGCAATATCATGTCTCTAAACCATTGGACCTGCAAGTGAGGCAGTGCCCTCTTGTACTTCATCACTACTTCAAAACCATCCTTGCTAAGCTCCCTAAATTCAGTTTTCATATTATCAGGCTAGTTAAGTAACCACTAACCCTCCTTGCTCCAGGCATCTACCAGTCCAATCATTTCTTCATTCCACAAATAATTTTAGCTCTTGGGTCACTGTCACTCTTCCCAACACAATCCTTGTCTTACTTCTTAATTATTCTTACTTTCAGTATCCATTATAGATAATCCCTCTAGTACCCTCACCTCTCAATTCCTTGAACTCCTCTTCTCCTCTTATCTACCACACTGTTGTCAGCCACTCCCCTACACAGTGACAGTCATATGCTGAGATTTTGTAATTATCATCAAGTGAAATCCTTCCAGTCTCACTTTCAAACATCCCATACTTCCATCACTACACTCCTGTCTTCCCAGTTTACTCTCTTCCAACATAAATCCTAAAACTCCACTGAAACCTACTATCTACCAATTTGACCACCACTTCACTGTCATTCACCATCTTCCTATCCTAATTTACCACCTTACCAACTTAAATTCCATGGTAAATCAAAATAATTATATTCTTATAAATATTCTCAACTCTCTTGCCTTCCATTGTTTTGTCATAATCAAGTAGCGAAGTCCCAATTCTGGTCAAATCTAAGTCACCACCTATTCATGGTCTGCAGCCATGAATGCACCTATGCTTTGAGAAAAAAAGCACAAGTATGTTGTTTGGCCTCTAGAATTCCATGATCACTAACCTCAAGTGAATCCTATCATACTCCATTCGCCTAATCCTTTCCCTTTCACTCTCCAAAAACAACTATTTGCATGTGTTCTTGTATATCTTTAAGCTTCCAAAACCTCCTCCATCATTCTTTCCTTCAGTGGACAGTTTTCCTAATTCACTAAGAAAATAGAAACAATTAGAAAAGAGTATCTCAAACTTTCCAGTACCGTACCTGCCCACCTACTTGGATTTAGCCCCCTCTATTCTGTTTTCTTTCCTCTTATCACAAGTGATTCCTACATTCTCATAGGAAAGGCTAATCTTTAATTCTTTCATTTGTGTACTAGATCCATTTGCTGTGCACTTACTTGATGATATTATTCCATCAATTTTTTCCAGTCTGTTTTGCATCAAATATTTTATTTTTTGCTTCCCTATTAAATCATTCTTAACAGCATAGGAACATGCTATAGTTTGTCTCATCTTTAAAAAAAACAAAAAACAAAAAACAACAACAACAAAAAACATGCCAGGTGCAGTGGCTCATGCCTGTAAGCCTAGCACTCTGGGAGGCTGAGGAAGTTGGATCACTTGAGGTCAGGAGTTTGAGACCAGTCTGGCCAACATGGCAAAATCCCAGCTCTACTTAGAATACAAAAATTAGCCGGACATGGTGTCAGGCACCTGTAATCTCAGCTACTCAAGAGGCTGAGACAGGAGAATCACTTGAAGCCAGGAGGCTGAGGTTGCAGTGAGCCGAGACTGCACCATGGTGCTCCAGCCTGGGTGACAGAGCAAGACTCTGCCTCAAAAAAATAAAATAAATAAATAACTACTTTCAACCCTCCTTCCTCCAGTTACTAACCCATTTCTCTCATCCTTTATACAAAATTCTGTAAAAGAGTTTACCCATATTCATTGTCTCCAATCTTCTCATTCTTTCTGAAACATACTCCAATATGGTTTTTTCCATTACTAACTGCCACTGCTCTATCAAAGTCACCAACGATTTCCATGTTGCTAAATTCAATGGTCAATTCCTAGTCCTTATCTACTTTCATGTGTCATTGTTCCTCATATCTTCTTCCTTTGACATGCTGTTTTCTCTTGGTTTCTAAAATATAATGCTTATCTGGTTTTCTTATTTCCCTAGCAGCTTCTTCTCAATGTTCTTTGTTGGTTCTTCCTCTTCATCTCCCCAGTTTCTTAATGTTCAAGTGTCCCAGGGTTTAGTCTTAGATCACTGCTCTCTTTTGTTTATTCTCACTCTCTTGATGATACCATTCATTCTTATAGCTTTAAATACCACCTACACCCTGATAATTCCTCAAATTTTTTTCTGTATATCTGATCCCTGGAACTCCAGGCTTATATATTCAAATGCCTTCTCAACCTTACAACTTTAATGTCTGGTATCTCATATTTAACACATCTAAAACTGAAGGCCTCATAGTCTCCTCTCAATATGTTTTTCTCAGTCTCCTCTGTCTCAAATGATGGTCATTTCATCCTTCTAGTTGGTCAAGCCAAAATACTTGGAGGTATTGTTGATGCCTGACTTTGTATTACACCTTATTACAGTCTGTCAGCAAATTCTGTTGTTTCTACTGAAAAACATATCCAGAATACAACCACTTCTCACCACCCTACCACTATATCCTTAGTCCAACCTATCCTTTTTTCTCTGGATTACTGCAATCAGTTGTAACTGCTTCAACCATTGCCCTCTATAGTCTACTTTCAACACAAAAACTACAGTAATCCCATTAAAATACAAGTCAGAATAATTTTGTCTGAAAGTATCCAAAGTAAATTAGTTCTCAGGAAAAGGTGAAATCCTATACAGTGTAGTAGTTAACAAAGCTCCGCCCTAACCAGTCTCCCCTTAGTTCTCTCACATCATCTTCAGCAACTCTCCTCTCAACCATTCTGCTCCAGGTGGAGTTGCCTTTTTACTGATCCTCAAAATCATCAGGCATGCTCTCTACCCAGGATATTCACCTAGAAAGCTTTCCCCACAGATATACCTGACAAGAATGTAAATACCATGAGAGCAGAGACTTCTGTCTGTTTTTTATTTTTCCCTCTACTATGTCCCCAACATACAGAACAGTGGTACATATTAAGCAGTCTATAATTACTTCTTAATGAATGCCTCTTATTCATATGGCCTCCTCAAACTAAACTATCTTTCTGTAACTAAAATATTACCTCATCTGTAAACCATGTCTCTTATCTCAAATTACACTCCTTACTCTGAATCATGACAGACATTAAACTATACTTCTCTTATAGAAAAATAAATTAGTAATTGAGAATATGAATATCATTTAAAGAAACAATGTTGAAAATTTATACTTATTCAAATGAAGTAAAATAAGAGGCTTCCAGTTAAGATAGTGCTATGAGTTCACACTTTAACTCATCCCCCTCCAAATACACAGCAGAGCAATGATAATTTTTAAGGATTTAAAAATTATTCAATTGTTAAAATACTTGATATGATTTTTTTTTAAATCTGGAACTGTCTGCAATAGGCTACTTAATTAAAGCCATAAAATTTTAAAGTATTGTTGCCTCTGTAGACCTTAATTAGGAATATGATCCTCAATCTAAAATTCTATATTCAACTAAATTATCATGCAAGAGTAAGAAGAAAATAGATATTTCCAAACATAAGTGATGTTCGGTGCCATAATTAAGGTGATGTTATAACCAACACCAAAGAGAGGTTATGAAAATCAGTAACTTCAAAAATAAAATGTGCTTTTAAAATTTTTAATATATGGTAAACTTACTTTCTTCATACTGCTATCAGACCAACCCTCCATCCACAACACCTGGCATTTCTTATGCAAAGCCGGATTACTCTCGCAGTTTATCATGAAGTTTAAATTTGCAGAATCCATTATCAAGACAACATGCAAGTTTTGTTGAATTCCTAAGAAATATATTTTTTTAAATATTCATGGAAAATTACAAGAATACTCAGAATCAGAAAATCTATATATGGTCTTGGTTAAAGAGATCAAAATTTCTGAAATGAAATAGTAGGAGCTGTTTTTTAAAATGAGCACAATATAAAACAACATTATAATATAATACTTATTTTAGTTAAAAGAACACTTACAAATTTGTGTATGTGCATGTTAAGAAAAAAGATTCAGTAAAACATCCATGAAAAATATGTGTCATAAAGTCTGGATTGTATGATTATTGCCTCATTTTTTGCTTATTTCAATTTTGGATTTCTACAGTGCATATAAAACTGTTTCTATATGAATGAAAGGCTATTTAGTTTTTTTAAACTATGAAGACTGGCACAATCTAAATAGTTCAATAGTCCTCTAAAATAGGAGGTACTAAAGTGGCACTAATTTCACCACATGAAACAAATGAAGCAAGGTAAATATTCCAAAGAACATACTTTCATCATTCCTCTTTGCTAAAATTTTGCTAAGGTGTTGATATGGTTTGGCTCTGTGTCCCCACCCAAATCTCATTTTGTAGTTCCCATAATCCCCACATGTTATGGGAAGGACCTGGTGGGACATGAATCATGCGGTGGGGGCGGGGTCTTTCCCATGCTGTACTCATGATGGTGAAGGGGTCTCATGAGATCTCATAGTTTTAAAAATGGGAGTTTCTCTAGATAAGCCCTCTCTTTGCTTGCTGCCACCCATGTAAGATGTGACTTGCTCCTTCTTGCCTTCTTCCATGACTGTGAGGCCTCCCCAGCCATGTGGAACTGTGAGTCCAATAAACCTCTTTCTTTTGTAAATTGCTCAAAGTCTCAGGTATGTCTTTATCAGCAGTGTAAAAACAGACTAATACAGGTGTTTTTATTATAGGCTAACCTATCAGGTAGTAATGTGTTACCTTCTAAAAGCTCCAAAAAAAGAAAAAGGTATAAATTATTAAAAAATAATTTATACCTTTGCAATCTAATGAGAAAATAAGGCAAATTTTTTTGCCTTATTTAAGATACCTTTGCAATCTAATGAGAAAATAAGGCAAATTCAATGGTATACATTTTACATGAACCAGAGTTTGATTTGATTAATGAATTCTATGTCACTTACTATATGTGAAGTAATTGAAGACTGGTCCAAAAAAACCATCTTGTGAAGCTTGATCTTTAAGAGGCAACAGCAAGGGCTCTAATTCTTCAAGAGTATAGAGTCCAGGAACTTCACCTATAGAAAAATATTACATTTTTCTTTTTAATTTTGGCTATATTACACTAATCCAAAACATTTTAATAAATAATACTTTTTCAATTTTTGTATTTAAAATTCTGCTCTTATTCATCTTTCTTTCTAAAAAGAAACCTTATTTGTCTGAAAACAAACCGCCACAAATCTTCATCTATAGACTTCATTTGATAAAATTCAAACACCTAAGCAAGCCACTCAAAATAGTCATAATCTAGCTATCTGTCTACCTTTACAGGTTCTTTTCCCATCTTTCTCTAAAAGACTTTGTATTCTGGCCTCAATAAACTTGTGTTCCATACATACAGCAAAATATTCTCTCCTCTTGCTGCCCCTTATCTTCCCAATAAATTCTTATCCTTCAAGATGGTTCTTTCCTAATTGCTCTGCCCATGAGCCTTTCTTGACTATCCATATGCTAAGTAAAACACTCTTTCTCTTTCATAATCTATTCAAATACATCACTTTTTAGCACTTATCACATCATTTAATAATAAATTACTTCCTTGCCATCTCCAATTAGTCTCTAAATTTCCAAGGACAAATATTTGATAATGTTCAACATTTAACCTTAGAATATCCTTACCTAAGTATCTAGAACAAAAATATGTGTTACATAAATGAATGAATGAACAGATGAACTTGTACTAGAAATCAGGATAACTGCTCCATGGCCTGCTACTATGCAGGTCAAATCATGACGATGAATAGAATGATGAAAAGCAAATCAAAGTTGATTAAGACTACAACTTTAAGTAGTCTTCAACAAAGACTTAAAGATAGACAGCCTGGAGCATGTCTTGTTCACTTCTACAAATTATAATAGTATTTAAAACTTGGCCCTGCATTTAAGAGGTACTTAATGAATATTTGTTAAGCCAATGTATTTACAATTCACAAGAAACTATAAGATTAAGTGAAAATTCCTTTGCTACATATTCAAAGCAATGCATTCATATAGAGCCCATCACAATCTGATCCCTACTTTTCTTTAGGTTCAATCAGGAGGCACCAGACCACCCCTCAAGCTTGTACATACTCAAACAAACACACACACATAAATCTGCACAATATGTTTTTCTCAAATTTTAGACATTAACTATTTTTGATTCCTTAAATTTAGTAAAAAATGCCAGCTCTACCTACATATTATACACATTAGGGAATAAGAGTTTGAGATAGAAAAAAGATAAAGCCTACTGAATACTTAACTCTGAAAATAAAATGCCAAAATTTGACTTGCAATTTTTACCATTATATCTTGATAATAAAGACCACTTTATCTTAAAAACAATGATTATTGGGCTAGTGCTTATCTCAATGTTTACTTTCAAAAAAGAAAAAAATCTGTTTCTGGTCTCTTTGTCAGCCAAAATGAACAATTTCTCCATCTAGTGACAATTTAAGCAATATACAGGAATGTGCTCCTTAAATATCAAAAGATGTTCTTTAAAACAGCCACAAACACTCTAAGTCTACTCAAGTACTACTACTTTCACTAAGTCATTATCCCTCAATTCTTCAACAGAAATCAATCTACCACTTGTCTAATTAGACAGTCCTGGCTGTATTTCTCATTTGGGCACTAATGTATAGATATCACATATTATAAATTAAATGTTTTATTTAACCAAATCTGTTAAATTCTGAATAAAATTTCTCCTCAGAGCACTGGCATGATAAAAAGCAAGTATTTATTAAAAACTGAGTTGAAGATGAGTTCATATAACTTTGTCCTTGGATGCCCACAATTATACTGTCCATAGAATTGCAACTAGTTTTTAAGAAGATTTATTTTGTACTTAAATAACAAAATACTCTTGATCCAAGTTTAAAACTAAGCTACCTCCTCCCAGTCACTAACAGTGATTACTCACAGAAACTTTCTAATAAACTTCAGAAATTCTTCAAAAAAAGGAAGAAATATAGAAATTTGCAAGTATCCTCCTGGGAAAACATGAAAAGGTCAGATAACACCATAGACAATTGGAGAGTACCACAATTTGCTGGGGACAGAGCCACAGCAGAAGAGTAGCGACAGTTAAGAAGTTGAGGTTGCAGAGAATCAATTAGGGAGTCATAATAGCCAAATGATACTCCCACCCCTACCCCAGAGATTCTAATATAATGAGTTTAGGGTAATAGCAAATAATTTGTTTTTAGTTGTTGTTTTTAATTATCTAAGTGATTCTAATGTGCAATTAGGGGTGAGAAATACTGAGGAATACAAATGGACAGTGCTTCATGTTATATCTCAGAGGAAAAACAAGACTCAAAACTATCTCAGAGGCAAAATGTAAGTAATGATTTTCAAACCATAAAATCCTGAAAACATAAAACAATAAATGTCTCTATAATCCATAGAATTCCAGATATATAGAGAGCCCATTTAGCCATAAATTTCTAGAAAGTATTTGTTTTAAGATAGTCCTCTTTCAAGTGGTATTTTTCTATTATACAGATGCATACTTAAAGTAATTATAAGTTCCTTTTTTTCCTTAAAAATAATTTTAATTTCAACTTTTAAAAAACAAGATTACTGGCCAGACGCAGTGGCTCACACCTTTAATCCCAGCACTTTGGGAGGCCGAGGCAGGAGGACCACAAGGTTAGGAGATCGAGACTATCCTGGCCAACATGGTGAAACCCCATCTCTACTAATAATATAAAAATTAGCTGGGCATGGTGGTGTGCGCCCGTAATCCCAGCTACTCGGGAGGCTGACTCGGGAGGCTGAGACAGGAGAATCACTTGAACCCAGAAGGTTGGGGTTGCAGTGAGCTGAGATCGCACTGCTGTACTCCAGCCTGGAGACAGAGCAAGACTCCATCTCAAAAAATAAAAATAAAAATAAACTTTTTTAAAAAACAAGATTACTTACTACTTGATTTGTAACACTCAACTAAAGAAAGAGAATGTGCATTTTTCCAGGTTAATGAATGCAGCTATATTCCAGACACATGAAATGCAGGCACTTACGTGTAGAATTCTGTGGAATTCCATATATCTGGAATATATGTATATTCATATATACATACTAAGACTATACTATTATATAGTTATACAATCATGTCACTACTGATAGCAAGGTTCTATCAAATTTTTGTTATTACAAATTATGCTACCTATTTTCTTATATACTAGCTCTTTTATTTCTGTGGGTTAAATTCCTACAGATAATATAATGGTACATCAAAGAGTATGGCACAGCTTTTAATAAGTCCTGATGGACAATTTTCTCAAAGGTTATAACAGATAATAACCCAGCAAATGTATACGTAACAGTCAATTTTTCGGAACATTCATCAATACTCAACATTAACAATAATTTTTATATGTCTCAAATCCTATGTTTTATGAAGATAGAGTCTCTCATTTCTCTTGCCATGAGCATGTTAAACACCATATCACCTAAGTAAGAACTATGGCAAAAGTTCTCCGAAACAAAGTAAATTTTGCACAAGATAATTTTACTTACAATTTTTACGTTATTATTTTTATTTTCTTTAAATAGAAACTATTCACTTGCCTGAGGACAAAAGGCTATTGATCATCTCCAAAAACGCAGGATATACAAACTGGTAATCCTCAAGAAGTAAAACTACCTGCTGTGCTTCAATTCCTGCAAGATGCAGCACCTGCAAAATAAGAAAATAATTTTTCAGTACCCTTTAAGTATTTTTGGCACAGTTAAAAATTAACATGCTATATGTAAAGTATGTCAGTATCATGTGTTTATTCATTTATTTATATTTCAGTAATCAAAAATCAAACTTTGCCCATATAATTTGGAAAGTAAATCCAACCCATAAGTAAATACTAATTATTTTACAGCTAGGCCACTAAAATTAAAACAAGCAGATCATTTTTATCTCTACCCACATATTTCCTATGTAAATTCCATCCTTCTGTTTATCATTCATGACTATCTAACATCCCATAGCCTGGAGTATCTGGGTCCTAGAAATTCTAATAGTATTCTCTTTCCTGTCTGTACACAAAAATATGATTTTCAAATAATCTTTGAAAAAATTAACTAAATTAAAATAAAGACTATATTGTATAATAGAGAATTAAAGGCCTTTAAAGATGTGTAGGAAAAAAACCAATGTAATCTTAAACCAAATAAAGCTAAAGAGAGTGAGCAACTCACATGTTTGAGATCATTTTTGAACTGCTTCAGTTCATATCCTCTGGAAATCTTTGGAGAAAACAGGACCGCTCCATGCATGTGACTGACTAAAGAAGTGATGGTCCGACGACCTACACCACTGCGTCCTGCTAACAGAAGTGAACCTCCAGGGAAACTCAGCACTCTATCTATCCTAGACATATACTCCAGGACTTCGTGGAAAAGTAAAATGTCTAAATTCTGGTTATCTCGTCCGTAATGAATAAGACCCTTTTAAAAAATCAGAATATGTTATAGTTAATATAAGCCCTAATTACATAATAAAAATGTTACTTCTCTAAATTAAAATATTATATTTTTGATACAATCAAGAAAAAAGGTGAAGTGACTATATGTCATCTCATACTCAATATTTTATATATCCAGTAAGCTTGCTTTATTGGCACTCTCTAAGGAAAACTTGTGTCAAACAAGTTCAAGGGTTCATGAAAATCAGTTACTTTTGGACACTACTACACTAGTAAAAAGCAGCATGAGATAACAGGTTAATTATAAAGCTTTAAAATTGCTCAAATTTTATTAGTTATGAATCAGTGTGCATAGACCACAAAAAAAATCTCCAAACTCTAGAAACCAAGTGCCTAAAAAATCTTTTGTGAATGTTTTTTCTTTCACACTGCTTGGGAATGAATCAAAAGGTAACACAGGTACCATGCTCTACCAGGGACTACATGATAGGGTGTAGGAAGAGAGAAAGGACAATTAGACTTTACATTCTTAATAACTTTCAATACTTCAAAACTTTGCAACATCCATTCCAGACGAATCAGTTTACCAGACCATGAAACAATGTTTCCTGATATAAAATCCACAGTAACATTCAATATAAATATTAATTTTTAAAGGAATCATTTGCAATACTGTTCCTTCTTCTTGATTATAACTAAACTTTAAAAGAGAAAGAAACTCTCTAGGATAGTGCAACTCAAAGTTTCAGTAGACCAGTGCATCAGCATAATCTGGTAGCCTATTAGACATCTGGACTATCTGGGTCACCTGGTGAATTTGACACTTAGGGAATGAGACTCAGGAATCTGCGTCTTTTCTAAATCTCTACATGATTCTAATGCTGTCTAAACTTTGACAAGTACTGCTCCAGAGTAATTTCCTGATTAATATTAGACCTCATTAATATTTCCAACATGATACCTTTGCCCAAAATTATCTTAGATTTTACACATATCTATGTAAGTACATGCACATCTCATTACATCTGCCACAATGGACTAAAAGCCAAAAGATAACAATCAGCTTTGCCTATTCTACAATCTGTCATATTCATGCCCTCAAAATCTTTACAACAAATATTTTTAAAAGACTATAATGACCAAATTCCAGTTACAACTCATGATTCATATTATACCTTTTTAATAACATCCTTGAGATCAGCAGAGTTTAGTTTTCCAAGCGGTCTTCCATGTGGAGGTAATGGTTGCCCTGGGGCTGCTCTTGTTCCTGAATTATGCCGAGCTCCCCATGTAACATAGAAACTATCTGCAGAAATAAACGATATTTTTACTTTATATACATTACTTTCAATGCGAATTCAACAAATACATTGCTTACTAAACAATTTTAAGTTAATTAATCCAGATAAGATCATCCCTAGCAGGGCAAAGGCAAAATACTTTAAAATGTACATTGTAAGGTCAATAAAATCAGGTGAAATACAATGACAGAGCCAGGTAAGGTGGCCCACGCCTGCAATATCACACTTTTGGAGGCCAAGGCAGGAGGATCACTTCAGCCCAGGAGTTCAAGGCCAGCCTAAGCAACAAAGCAAGACTCCTATCTTTACAAAAAATTTAAAATTTAGCAGGTGTGGTGGCATGCACCTGTGGTCCCAGCTACTTGGGAAGCTAAGGCAGGAGGATCACTTGAGCCCAGGAGCTTGAGGCTGCAATCAGAGGCTGCCATCAGCCATGATTGCACCACTGCACTACAGCCTGGGCAACAGATTGAGACCTATCTCAAAAAAAATAAATAAATAAAAAGAAATAAAAAGACCTTCAATTGCAATATCAAACTCTACCTGAAAAGTGGTGGACAGCATCACTTTGCCCCTCACTACTTTCTCCCAAAATGAACTGGTTTCCTTCTACCTTTCTCCTACTGTTCCCCACTTTCTACTCTCAGTTTGTCCCATTTTTCTTCTTCCTCAGAATCTATATAAAATTTCTAAGTTAAAAACACCTCGCATAAAACTGGCAAATTAAAACAATCTCAAAACTCTCCTTGAGAAAGAATACAGATGTATTAATACCAAAGAGTCCTAATGTTTAAAAGAAAAATTAACGAAATTTTAATTGGAAAACAAAAATCCCCAATATTCCTTTACATCTTCCTATAGCAGTGTTCCTGTTAACATACAAGGAAAGTCTATTCACCATTCTATTGAACTTTTCCTTCCCAACTCTTCTGGGAGACTGTTCCACCAAGCATCCTTGTCACATGCTCAGTTCTACACTTCCCTAAAATAACAACCTTGCCTTCCCTGGACCCAAGCTACTTCATGTTCTCCCTACTTTCACCATCACATTTTTTATATTATTTTCTATCTGTACAGACTACTATACTAAAACTCTTATTTGGGAACAATAATATTGTCATAATCTCCAAATCTAAATCTTCTTTGCAATCATTACCCCAACACGAGCTATGTGAATCTCTTCTTTTGCACTTGGATGTATATTACCCTACTTATCATGCCACAACTACCAGTCCTTTTCAGTTTTCTGCTTTATCCCTTATATACTGATATTTCCTGGGGTCCAATTTCAGCCTTCTAGTCTCTTAATTCTAAAACTTCTCCCCAAATCATTTCATCTTTTTTGTCAATTAAATTATCAACTATTTATATACCAAAAGCTCACCTACTACTTATCTTTAGGCAAAACTCCTACGTACTAGGCTAGTCCTGTATTTCCAATTGCTTGATAGACATATAATTCATGCATTTATTCACTCAATACTTACCGAGGTGGTGCCTGCCTGTAATACTTGAGATAAGTATTGAGTAAGACAAACATGATTCCTATATCCTCATAAATGATCAATTCTATGTAGATTTCCAAAAGACACTAAAAAGGATTGCAAACATTCAAACACATGTACAAAACTGAACTATTATCCTCACATCTCATCATTTCTTACTTGGACTACTGCACTAGCCTCTTACCTTATACCCCTGCTATAAGCCTCTGCATCCTCAAGTACATCCTCACTACTACTAGAGTAGCACATACAAAAACAAAGCCTGATTGTGCCACACCACTCCAATATTACATATAGCTTTTCATTTCCTAAAACAAAACAAAACACCAAACTCCCAAACTCCTAATGATGGCCCTCTACAATCTGGCTTCACTGACTGCTTGAATCTTCTAACTCCCTCTGTACCATATACTCTAGCTTTCTCAAGCCTCTGTTTCATTCTTGTCTGGAATATCCTTTGCTTACTATATTCATCCTTTAAAACACAGTTTGAGCACTTACAAGTGTTTTAACAAATTTAAAACTTAGGTATAAATTAGGTATAAATCTAACATAATGTATAATGCTTGAATACTAAAACTATACAACACTGATGAAAGAAAGCAAAGATCTAAATAAATAGAGGGATTAAATAAATGGAGAAAATGGGAAGACTCAACAGAGAAAAGATGTCTATTCTCTCCAAACCAATATACAGATTTAAGCAATTCCTATTAGAATCTCAGCAACATTATTTACGGATACAGAAAATATTATTCCAAAATCTATATGAAAAGACAAAGAAACAGAAATAGCTAAAATAATTTTGAGAAAGAAGTCTAAAGGAGGAGGAATCAGTCTAAACCAATTTCACAATTTTTATAGTAGCTAATCAAATCAGTGTGGTACTGGCAGAAGGACAGATTCATACATCAATGGAGAACCCAGAAATAGACCCACGTTACCAGTTTTTGACAAAGCTGCAAAAGCAATTCAGGCAGAAAGATAGCCTTTTCAAGAAATGATGCTGGAGCAAATAAACATCCATAGGCACAAAAATAAACCTTGGCCTAACTCTCATTCACATTATAGAAATTGACTCACAATGAACCACTGATTCAAATGTAAAGCATAAAACTATACAACTTTTAGGGAAAACACAGGAGAAAATATTCAGAATCTATGGCTAGACAGAATCCTTAAACTTGACATCAACAGATCCGTACAATGAAAAATGGTAGGTTAGGCTTCACAAAATTATATAAAAACTTTTTCTTTTATCTATGAAAGACCCTGTTAAGGAGATGAAGAGATAAGCTATTGACGGAATATATTTGCAAAACATACATCCAACAAAGGACTGATATCTCTAATATATATATTCTCAAAACTCAACAGTAACAAATCAAACAATTGCTGGGCATGGTGGCTCACACCTATATCCCCAGCACTTTGGCACACTGAGGTGGGTGGATCATTTGAAGTCAGGTGTTCAAAACCAGCCTAACCAACATGACGAAACCCAGTCTCTACTAAAAATACAAAAACTAGCTGGGCAAGGTGGTGCCTGCCTGTAATTCCAGCTACTCGGGAGGCTGAGGTAGAACAATCACTTGAGCCCAGGAGGTGGAGGTTGCAGTGAGCAGAGATTGTGTCACTGCACTTCAGCTTGGGAAACAGGGCAAGACTCTGTCTCAAAAAAAAAAAAAAAATCTGATTAGAAAATAGGTAAAAGACATGAAGACATTCCATCAAAGAGGAGATGCAAACAGCAAATATTACACAAAAAGATGTTCAACCTCACTAGCCATTAGCAAAGTGCAAATTAAAGCCACAATGACATATCATATCTATAGACACTCAAATGAATGGCTAAAATACAAAATAGTGACAACACCAAATGCTGGCAATAACAAGGAACAATATTTCTATAAAAAACAACCTGTTAGTTGCTTAAAAAACAAAGCATGTAAGTATCACACAATCCTGCAATTGCACTCCTGAGCATTTATTCCAGAAAAACAAATATGTATGTTCACATAAAACCCTGTACAAGAATACCCATAGCAGCTTTATTCCTAATAGCCAAAAACTGAAAACAACCCAGATATCTTTCAACAGATGAAAGGTTAAAGAAATAGTAGTATATCCATATGATGGATTAAAAAGCAATAAAAAGAAATGAACTATTGAAACACGACAATCTGCATGTCTCTCCAGAGAAATACGTTGAGTCAACATAACTTTCTTGAAATGACAAAATCAAAGAAACAACGGATTAGTGGTTTCCAGGAGATGGGAGAGAAGTAAGTATGGCTATAAATGTGTCACATTATAGATCCTGTGGTGATATAACTGTTCTGTATCTAAACTGTATAAATGTCAATATCCTGGCTGTGATGCTGTGCTGTAATTTGGCCAGATAATACCACTGAGGGAACCTATATAAAAGGTAGATGTGTTCTCTCTGTATTAATTCTTACAACTGCATATGAATCTATAATTATCTCAAAAATAAAAAATTGAATTTAAAACGTTTAACTACCACTGTTTCAACTGACTAGCCTTAAAAAAAAAAGTTCCAAGTAACTTTCTAGAACTAATCTCCATCTCTTCTACAACCCTACTATCCAGGATTTATCTCAAACATACTCAGAAAAACTATATTAATTCTAAAACATTCCATACTCCATTGTAATTATCATTTTAATCATCTACTTCCACAAACCTTTGTGGCATCTAACTACACTAACAATAGTTATCATTGTAGGCAAAGATTTTTATATCTGTTTCTGTCATTAGATGACAGTCTTCTTAAGGCCAAGAATGTATCTAGTTTATTTTTATGTTTCCAGAATTAAATTTTTCTTAATTAGCTAATCTTTCAATATGTGAAAATCCTATATGCCTAGATATAATACACGTCAAACCTGTATTTTTAAAGAAAGCCCTTCACTGAAGAGAAAAATGCCAAAAAAGGACATATTTTATTTACTGAGTCTTACATAAGAGACTCTGAAAGACACCAAACTCTTCAGAGGATTCAGACACCCAATTAGGTGACAGTACTACCTTATGCCCAAAGAATATGCCACTTTCTTTGCAAAAACAGACAGTATTGACTCAATTTTCAGAATAAGAAAAATGGCACCACTTAAGAACCTAAGCCTCTCCACACTAAACCATGCAAACTACAGGCCATAATGACATAAACCTTCAATCAAAGTTAAGCAAACTCTGAACTATTAATATTATCAGGCTTCTCTCAACATTTCATCCTTCTTGAAGTTTTTCTTGAACTCATTTCCTGATTCAAAAACTCAGGAGAATCTAGAAAATTCCTTCTGTCAATCTAAACATCTTTCCTACCTTTAAGATTCTCTTTAGGATATGTAGTCATGGATCTCAAACCAATATCAAATCTACAAAGGTACAATATACCAAATGCATATGTTGGTATAGAAGTAATTGTGGTTTTGCCATTAAAAGTAATTGGATAAAATATATTTGTTATATAAAATATTTTTGAAGCCCAGCTTTATCCTCTGAAAAAATAAGCAGATTTTGTGGCCTGACAGCAGTTTTATTAGGAAATATTTTCATATTGTAATCTTCTTTTAACAAAAAGCCCTTTCACCAGGTTGACTTTCATATTACATACATTACTCCCACAGTAGTTTTCAAAATGCAAACTGGTTATTAAACAGTAATCGTCGCAAATGCAACACAGCTGCTTTGACTGAATGGTGTTACACTTTCTTTACAATAACAATAGATGAAGACCTAACAAGTAAAAGCATATGTAAGTTCTATGCTAATGACATTATAGGTAGTGACAGGAATAAGCATAGCCATTGTTCTTAGGTAAAAGGTCATACATAACAATCAAATATGGATTTTCCCAATGATCTTCATGTTTTATATACATGTAACTGTTTTTCAAAAAAAAAAAAAAACTAATTAAAATAATCTTGCATTGCCAATGTAAAACAGTACGGCCTGAACTCCTTTCTTCTAAGGAGAAAATTATTGCCATTATATTTTGTTTGAAAAATGATTACTGAAATCCAGCAAAAAGGACTGAGCAGTACCTTATCAAAAAATTAATATTAAAATTATTCAAAGTTTTTATTTGTTTAGAGCTATAAAATTATGCTACAGATAAGAAAAATAATTCTAAAATCCTTATAACAGTTACATATTTGCATAAGCTCTATTATATTACCTGACATATTGTCTAATATGTCTGAGCCCCAATCTGCTTGAAATACTGATGTTAAAATGATGTCAAATAAATGAAGTTCCTTTGCACCAACAATTTTGTCACGAAATAAGCGCCGTGCTTCATATGCTACAATTTCTAACACATAATCTAGTGGATGGTTTGAGGATCCTGGAAAATGCAAAATTTTATTTAATTGGAATAAAATGATTTTTAAATAATCTGTTTAACATAATATGAGTAAGAAATAGCAGGCATCTACATACCATATTTTTGGCATCAGATAAATGGAGGAAAGGAAAAAAAGTTAAAATTCATTTTTTTAGTAAGTTGGTACATGTTTGTGATTACTTAAAGGCTACATTAAATACTACATCTCTAGGTGTTCAATAAAAACATTTCCAGAAAGCGTACTAAATATGTTTTAGCTCAAAAATAATGATTTCATTTTTCCCAAAAGAAAGTTGTAATAGTGACAATCATAAATAGTTTGGAAAAAGAAATATATTATAATTTTAATACTAATATTTCTATTTAATAATATAATTTGTGATATATACTCTTATCTATTACAAATACAACCTATAGCATAAATGTGCACAGACACACACACACACACACACACACACACACACAAACAGATATACACTAGCAAAACTCACCTCCTTCTAAATCATATCTAAATAAGCCAAGAACCCATTGGGTAAGAATGCAAGGAGTAAAGAAATAGTGACTATAATCATCAACTGTAAATTTGGCCCGCACCTGAAAAAGAAAATACAATAAACGATCTTTCTACTGTCTTAAATATATAATCATGTTGTAAATTTTTCAGTCATCTTAGACTCAGAGGAATACCACTTTCTATCTGATTTTCAATATAATTGACTTCATTAGTTATCTTTATATTATATTTTATGCACTTAAAACATTATTCTAAGAAGAGTTCGTAAACTTCAACAGATGGCCAAATGTTGTCCATGAAAAAGAAAAAAAAAAAGGTTAAAAAGCCCTGCTGAACATAGAAATTCAATAAAAACAAACCTAACCTTTAAATATGATGATTGCAATTTCAAGGTATTTGCGGTCTAGGTAAGACCCATTTTTTAATGCTGGGTCCCATTAGAATAACTTATGTTCAAGAATTCACTGAACAAATCAAAGTATTTCTCTTCAATATACAACCAACCGATAAAAAACCTGTCGTTTCCTCTCTACAGACAGAGCCATTACTCTTATTCTGATCTTGATTACTTAACATCTTTATTTTTTTAAAAAAAGGAATTTCTTCCTTTTAAACATATCCCCACTTCTACTCTAATATTATAAAGAGCATCTTCCACAAACATGTCCATAACTTGTATATGCTATTCCCTTTATCTAAGAAGACATTCTTTTACCTCCAGCTACTTGCTGAATTTTCATTATTCAAAACTCAGATCAAACTTCACCTCCTCCTTAACAACTAATATATACAACAAAGCTACTTACTCTTCCTCTGTGCTAACTCTGTAACCTGGACAAACTGTTATTGCTACATTTATTACACTGCATTAATAGTTTATTTATATAACTCGGTCCTTCATTAGACTGTAAACTTTCAGTGAAAAGACACTAAGTCATCTTTAGATCCCTAAGACTACCACTGGCAGGAAAACATGCTCAACAAATGTTTTGTGCATCCTCAAGTCCTGCTTTCAAGTATCTTTCCCATTTCATCTAGGAAGTATACTTTAGACATTTCCTCACAGTTAGGAAGAAAGAAAGAAACATCAAAGACTACTCTCAGGTTTGAAGCCTGGAAGACATAAACTGATAAAAGTCAGGAAAAAGATCTGGTTTTGGAAAGAAGATAAACTCAATTCTAAATATGCTAAATTTGAGCTGACAACAGAATAACCAACTACCACAAATTCATTCACTCAACAAATATTGAGTGCCTATTAGTAACTGTGCCATGGAAATAACAGTGAATAAGGCACATACAGTACCTGTCTTCATAGAGTTACTCTCTAGTAGAAAAGTCCAATAAACAGGGAAGTAAAGCTGGGTAGCAACACAGAGGTCAGAATTAAAAGTAGACCTTTAGGAATGACAATAATAGGCATGAAAGCTACAATTTAGATCCATATCTACCTGTTCATACACTTGTACCATAGATCCTGCTAAAAGATAAATTTTTGAAGGAGAACCCCAAATAGAATGATTCTTCAGATTTTTGTGTAGAACTGGTTCCAAATAGGCTCCATAAATCGTTTGTAACTGCTCTCTTTCTGGGTAACTATAAAAAGGCATATAAGAAGAAAGCTGAAATAAATCAATATTCCAAATTATTTCAATGTTAAGTTACAGCAGTGGTTTTCAAACTGTGCTGCTCTGAGACCTACATTATCTCCAAAGCTTACCTAGGGCTGAAGACTAAGCCCATCACCCCCATCCATTCTCTTTTCAACCAAATTAGATCCCGAAATATCTATTGTCAAATATCAGAAAGTGTTAGAGAATGCAGAAGAAATTATTTTAAAACATAATTGTTTAAAAAACACTGATCTTTAGAAAAGATGAAAAGGAAATTTTATTTTCCAAAAGCATTTCTAAGTTACATAAAGCCTGTACACAAGGCAGTAATCTACCTTAAAACTATAAAAGTAAAACTAATACAACAAATAAACTCAATCCCTTTCTACCAAACCAAAATGTATTTCAACCTGGTTTAATTGGCAGCAGGCACATTTCTAGGAAAAAAAAATGTTAGTTGATGGAGTACAATTAGCACAAAAGTATACAAATAAAGTTTTGAAATATTCAAATATTTGCAATGTAATAAAATGTATATTAAATATAAACAGAGGAGATATTACCATAATCTCTGTAACAATTATGGACCATGGAGATAAATTAGCATAATGCCATCAACCATTAAAATGACCTGATTCTCCCTTGTTCAGATTCAAATTCTCTTTTTGTTGTCTTGATAAATTTGATTGTATTTTTGTTTTATGAACTGCATAAAACATTTAAACCTAAAATCCACCATTCAGATTCCTGAGATTGACATTTTGGGACACAGACTATACAAAACAGTTTTGTTTTATTTCCTGTCACACTTCTCACAAATATGATGCTTTAATTAAAGCTTTTATCATCCTGAATTATTGCCTATATTTCAAGAAGGGTAGGAAAAAATATCAGAGATTAAGTTTGACCATTTTTATATTCTACATTTTAAAGTATTATTAACAAATACTTTTAATAAAATTCAATTATATATGATATCTTCCCAAATAAAAGAAATTTGAAACACAAAGATACATACTCTATAGAACAAAGACGAACAATGGAAGTAAATCTGGTAGTAAGTTTATGTCTTCCCAGTCTTCCTCCAGCTGACATAGAAGCCACAATTTGAATATTTTCTAGACCAACCCATTCCAAATTTTCATCATAAAATCCTTGATATGTCAACACCTATTTGAAAATAAGTATATTTTAAACATTTTATACCTAAGCTTTCCTAATCATGATGAAGGATATTTTTGCCTAAGTTTCAATTATTTCCAAATGCAATCATCATCTACCTAACTCAAGATTTTAACATTAAAAGATATCTTGGCCAGGAAAGGTAGTTCACGCCTGTAATCCTAGCACCTTGGGAGGCTGAGGCAGGCGGATCACCTGAGGGCAGGAGTTAGAGACCAGCCTGATCAACCTGGAGAAATCTCATATCTACTAAAACTACAAAAAAAAATTAGCCAGGCATGGTAGTGCATGCCTGTAATCCCAGCTACTCGGGAGGCTGAGGCAGGAGAAAAGCTTGAACCAGGAGGTGGAGGTTGCAGTGAGCTGAGGTCACGCCATTGTACTCCAGCCTGGGTAACAAGAGTGAGATCTATGACTGTTAGCTAAATTATCCCAGCGTTTAAAATGCTTTTCTCTCTAATAAACACTAAAATTCTGATGGTATTATCAATCAAGTAGCCATTAGTCTAGAAAATGAAAGTATCAGAAAAAATATGAGAAAAATATTTTGGCTTTTTTCTGTAAATATTTTATCGTATTCTGCAGTTACACAGTAAAGCTAAATTTGGACCTGTATCATAATAAACTCTATGAATTTAGTTTCTAATGTGATGTAAATAACATAAAGAAAAAATATATTTTACACTGATTCAGGATATGTGATCTCAAATCCTTATAAAGGCAAAATGGGGACTAATGGGTTAAAGCAGCCAGGAAAAAAAAAACATGACCAAGTCTAACTGCTGTCGGAAGAATGCATACTTTAAAACATGAAGCAAAAGTTTCTCCAACTACACCACCACGTCCAGCTTTTGTTTTCCTCCTTCTTGTTGTATGAATAAAAGACAAGTAATAGATACAGAGTGAAGACTGTTTCTATTCTCCCTGTCATATATCATCTTGATATAATACTAACTTCTAAAGAAAGGAAAATCACAGAAGAACTGGAAAAAAACTGAAATATTTCACGAGTTTAATTTCCACGACAAATGCTACATAAAACTGGCCCCAAAGGAAGAATGCATATTTTCTAAGAAAAGTTAATTAAATTAAATTGTTTCCAATTAGATTAAAACACTTCAAGGGATTTGCCTTACCTGTTGTAGGAAAGCTACCAAAGTACTTGTCCCCCATTTATCAAGTTTGGGTAAGTTGATATCTTTTAAGTACAGAACAAGTCTTTCACAGTCTTTTGGTCTGTATACGCGACCAGTATTAGTACTGATTACCATGCAAGTCTGGCTCAGTTTCTGCAGCAGATGGCGAGAAGTGGTTTGTGCACTACAATGAACTGTAGCAATCTGAGTAGACCGGAGTTGTGAAAATGCATACCTGAGCAGCATCCTATGAAAAATGCAAGACATCTGACTTTGATAAAAATGCAATCAACAAAATACATTTTATAGTCAATAAGAAATTTCTATCTCATAAACACATCAGTTTCTAAAATGTGTATGATGACAGGAAAAATGGTAAATACAGATAGGGCTTCCATATGTATCAAAGTAATTTTCTAACTTTTAGACTAGAAAAATATAAATTCATATTTTAAGGCATTGTGGGGACTGTTTTCAGTCAAAAAAAAATCAAAGTTATCAGAATTAATCTAGGTTGATATAATATATATTAAATATACCAACCGTTTGCCCACAGTTGAAGAAAGATTTTAATATTTTAAGTTTTACAAGTTTAAAAGAATTACTATAATTTTATACAATTTTTAAAATTACTACTCTCTGCTAGAAATATGAAAATAATAAACCATGGTTCCTATATTTCATGATACTATGCTCCATATGTACTAAAACTAGGCTGAATCCAACTGAATAAAAAACTATTTTTAAATAGAGAGCTAACTTCAAATTTTATATTTTATAACTAAAACAAATGGTATGTGAGTATATCTAAGGTATTCATTTTTTTTTTTTTTTTGCTGTATTTTGCAGATTCTTTTTAAGAGTATCTTCTCAGATGGCTCTTTCCAGTAGAAATCACATAATCTGGCAAAGAAAAGAACACATTCTTCCCTACAGTTATTAGTTTTACAAGTAATGAAAATAAAATGAATCTTCTATGAAAATGTAAATGCTACTTTAACCAAAAGAAACATAACAAAAGCCATTAAATCATTTGGGGATAGAAGAAATAAATCCACAATATATATCTTTGCCAATATTTTTCTTACCCTTTGCCACATCCTTCTGGTCCTACCAGAATAAAGGGCTGTTTAGTATCAGAACTTAACCATGGTTTGAAATAATCTAGACTTCGTTGCATGTCAGGAGTCTGAATGACTGGGAGAGTTAAGCCATTACTGAAATCGTCAGCAGTCAAGTTTTCTGGCTTCTTAAGCACATACGTTGCTAATCGACCTCTAGTAGAGTCATAGTAGGTGTCCATTGGTTTGTGAAAATCTGGAGGAGATTCTCGTGCCCAGTTAAAAACCTTAAGAGGAAAAAATTGTGATAAGTTTTCATATACTCCAAACTGTGTGACATTTTAAAATTCCTCCAAGTAAATGTCCCAGAAGTGAATCATCTTAGTTCCAAGAAAAGTTTATATATACTAAACCTATTTTATCATTAAAGTAACATTTTATCTCAAATATTTTTCTCTAAATGATCATTTAATTGATAAATTAAAGTATATGTAGGAGATAATGACTTGGTGGATAATTATTATATACTAAGGTATAAATATATTCAATTTTAATGGAGTTCTTATGAACATTAAATCATAAATTACAGAATGCAGAAATCCTTAAGCCCTTCATTTCTACCATATTGTGGGACTGTCCTAGTCCAGCGTCACTACCACTGCTCTCCATTCTTCCTTTTAATACTGACAACTGTTATCTATGCAGATATAAAGCAGAGTTAGCCCTTACAGGTACTCTTCAATACATTTATTCTGAACTATGACAAGAGAGTATCTATCTACTTAAAAGTAGTATATAGTATGGTACTGAGTGGTAACAATGAGAAGCACCTAGGAATAGAAGCAATAGGACAGCCATGGAAAGGGAAACGGAATAGAGAAACCAGTGAATGACACTATCAGAGAAGCAGCAAAATGAGAAAAAAGGCTGAAACATAATGTTAGATCCAACCTAAAGGAAGAGATGTCCAATAATTTCAGTAAAGGCCAATAGGAAAAGAATTTCTTATTATTTAGAATTCAGCTTTATAAACAACTTGACTATAATACAATGTAAACATATATGAAAGAAAAGATTTATTAATAATTAATTCATCCTAGCATTCCTAATTCCTAAAAGTGCTCTTGTTGAAAGGATGATAAAAACTAAACTATTCTAAGGTTTTATATGAATAATAATTAATATAGATAAGTAGGCTCAAAAATGTCTAACTTAAAAAAGATATGATCCAAACTTTAGCTTATTAAAACATTATTTTATAAAATGTTAAGAATAGCATCAAACAGCATAAAACAACTCAAAGAAGAATATACATATATACACACACACATAAATACATTATTACTCAACTGAATACATTTCAAATTTTAAAAGTTCCCTATCTTATAGTTACAAATTATTGTATTTTTGCAGTTAAGAGTTAATGAGAAGTTAAACTTTTGACTAAATATAGGCTTTAAATATGCATTACCTCTTTGGTAAATTCCAGACGTGATTTCATATTCAGATTTCCACCAAGTCCCCTTATGAGATTAATAATAAATTGGTCATGATCTCTGCAACCATGCAGATGTGACAAACCATTCATCACAGTCCCAACCAAACTTGTTTCTACCACATAGTCATTCTGTAGATTAAAATCCATGATACAAACAGACAAAAGGCAAATATTAACCAGTAGACTGATGTTCACATATCTTTTGAAGAACCATTTTTAAATTCACTCATCTATTCAAACTTTAGAAAGTCTGGATTTCATTCAGTTTTTATATATACTTTGAAAATAAAAAGTAATCATGAAAATACAATTGTATATTTCTAGCTATCGGTGCTACCATTCTCAAATAGATACATGGTTTATTTACTTCCTAAAACTGAAGAATATAAGAGAAAAGGTAAGTTAGTGAGCATTTTTCCAAAAAGAATAGATGTTCATTTCTTCTTCCTGAAAAGAAAACAAGAAGCAAGAGCTAGATTGATGGTACTAGAAAAGAAAGGTTAGAAAAAGAAGGCATAAATGAAAAACCATTTGGAGCTTTCTCTGTAAGAAGAATTTTTAAATGAAACTTCTGGACATTAGTGCTGTGTAAATGGTTTGATCAGTAAGCCCTCTGAGGCTCCTGGTAAGTGCAAGAGAGTTAAGTTAAAAATGGCTCTCAGTCTTTCCATAAATAGTTACTGAGAACCAATTATGCATTAGGATCTGTATGTGATGTTAGGTTTGTTTTGTTTTGTTTTGTTTAAAGCTGGAATAAACAGAGTCCCTGTCTTCATGGAGCTCAAGCATAGTAGAGGAAATGGTTAACATTTTGTTGTAAGAGCTACAGGGCAACAGTACAGAATGTTGTGGGAAACAGTAACTCAGATTGAGGGCTCACGGCTGCTTTAAAAAAAAGGTGACATTTAAGCTAAGACTGAAGGATGAGATCCATCTGCTTAGGCAGAGAATATAGCACATGCAAAGGAAAATTTAGTACGGTAAAGGAATTAAAAGAAGTTATGACTAAGTAAGCAATGAAACAGTGTTTTAAAACAGAGAAACAGGCAAGGGCCAGAGTGCAGAATTTGTCAGACATGATGAGTACAAACTTTATTTTCCTTGTCTTTAACATGTTTTTTCTAATAGAGTAAAATGACTCAGTTTACATTTTAAAAAGATTGCTCTGCTTAAAAAAAATAAATATTTTTGGAAGAAAGAAGAAATGGGAGGAAGAGCAGGAAGAAAGGAGAAGAAAAAAAGAAATCTAGATAGACTCATGCTAAGAGTTCCAGATTTTAAAGGTGAGATAAAGGAAATGTACATATTTTCTTATTTTCTAAATTCATACAAGAAAGCAAAGTTTTATCCCATAGTCTGAGGAAGAGAAAAAAGAAGAAAGCAAAGTTCTAGTTATAAATACAATTTCAGCATTTGACTAGAGAATTCATTGTGGTATATCCCAGAACCTGTGCGTGGTGAACAAAATACAGAATAAAAAGAAAAGAACACTTAACTCATTAAATAAAACAAACAAACAAGGGTGTAACTGCAAAACATAAACCCTTTTTTTCCTAACTGAATCTTCAGTATTCACTATATTGTTTAATAATCTTATCCTGTCATCATTTCTAGTCACAAACCCCTATATATACATAAATATCTTCCATCTAATATGATACTCCTTATTCTAACATTCACACAACTATGAACAGATTACCTCAAAGTATCTGCACTGGAAAACCTTGTTAGGCTCTGAATGTTTTCTATTAATGAAATAACATATCTACTGAGAAGGTGTCACAATGTAGGCATCAGGTATATAATGAAGCACAATACTATCATTCATTTGCTATCTCTTAATATCATAGTTGGTTCTGGAGACACATTGAAGAGTATGATAGGCTTGGTCCTTGCCTTCAAGGTGCTTATAGTTTAATGCAAACAGACAATCATAATACAGTTGGTAGACACTGCATGGTGCCACAGAAGCACAAAGGAGGAGACAGCCCTGGTCAGACTAGGAGCCAATAGGAATGTTTCCTTTCCTAGGCCTCCAGGAAAACCTACCTCATTTGCATCACTTCCTCACAATTCCCTATTCGTCCATTTTTCATTCTGACAAAGTCAGAAAAGAAAAAGGTTGAGAAAAATAAAACAAATCTTCATTTCTCTATGTCTTGTTCAATCCCAAAGTATTGACCTCTAAATAATGTTCAGATTAACAAATACTTTCAAAAACATTCACTGCTATTTATATCCTCTTTTTGTATATGTTTTCATTTTTCATAAAAGCAATGACATAAACATGTAGAATATCTAAATGCCCTCCATGGTCTTCTTTGCATGCTAAACTTTTTTCTCCTTCCAAATTCAAAATCAAATGTAATCTCCTTTTAAACCTCTTCTAAATGACAGACAGCAATATTCTCTTCATCCTGCTGAATTGTGATTATCTGTTTGCATGTCATATTCCTCCATTAGATATACCCTTCTCAAGAAAAGAAATTATCCTGTTAATCTTTACCTCTCAAAGTCTCTCTTGTATTATGCTTCATATATATTAGATATTCAACATTTTTGTTAAATATACACAAATGTTTTCATCATTATAGTAAACAACTCACCATCCTTTTCTACTTTAGTGTAAACTTCATATTGTTTTTTTAACCTTATATATATCATATATACGATATAAAGCAGAGTTCGTCCTCAATGCTACTCTTCAATACATTTATTCAGAACTTTGACAAGAGAGTATCTGCTTAAAACCAGAATATAGAATGGCACTGAGTGGTAACAATGAGAAGCATCTGGCAACATGTACATGATATATGTATATATTGATATATATATGTGCATACATAATGGATATGTAAACACCTATACATTATATAAACATATGATATATATATAGGTATTTATTGGCATATTAGTAAAATGTGACAGCAAGATGGTTTTTACTAGTAAAAATTAGAGAGACACTATAATAATCAAGATTTTTAGGTAAGCAGTGTGAAGTATTATAAATGAAAGATGTAAAATGTTTTAAGACTAACACAATAAACAGTTATGCTAAGAGATATAGAGGAGCAGTGGTGACAACATCGATCCCTCACCTCATCCCCACATTCTAGCAGAGCTCTACCACAAGAAAAACAAGCATCACTCTTAATCATACTTCTCACCTCAATTAATTGTGAAACATTATGGTTAATTTACCTGCTTTAGAACCCACTGTAAAGCCTTTTCAAAATAATCTCCAATCCAATTTTCAAGATTATTTCTATGTTTGGCAGATTGATTCCTCAACCAAGATTTTATCAGAGAATTAAGATCTGTCTCTTCATCACTGAAACAGATTAGACCAATAAGAAATTATTTATGAAGAAACTACCAATTTACTTTAAAATAAATTTCTGCTCCAATAAACATTATTCTACACATATATTTTATCTGCTAGCATACAAAAGGTGGCTTTAGTTACTTTACTATTTGTATATGTGAATAATACAGTTACATTTGTGATGTGTATACACACACATACATATATATATACACACACACACACATGCATATAGGTATACATACACATACATGTTATTTTCTACAAAATAAAACAAATTTCATCCATTTTATTATAAATATAAACTAACCAAGAATTATATATCTACACAACCTACTCTTCATAGGCTCTACGTAGCCTAAAGTGGCCTAAAGCATTCCTACTCAGAGTGGTCTGTTTGTTAGAAATGTAAAATTCCAAATCCCTCTCGAGACACGCTAAAGCAAAAATCTTCATTTTAATAAGATCCCTTGATGATTCAAATGCATATTAGAGTTTAAAACACACTGATCTAAAATGTAATACAGATCTTTAAAATTATTTTTTCTCTAAGCCATAAAAATCCAACTATCTAAATTCCCATGCCACTATTAAAATTTAAAGATCTTCCTAAAGTAAATTTTTTAGCAAAGCACATAATTATCTGGGTACAATCCAATTATTTCACCAAAATCCAACTGGTGAAATAACAGAGATTCACATCTTACTCAATATTATACCTTACATAATTATTTAAAATTACAGTAAAAACAGTTCATATTCGTTATTTTAGAATTGACAAGAGCTCATAATTTTTGGCATTTTTTCCTATCTTCTACCATTGTTTCATAACAAATTAATAAATAACACTGATGCCTTGAATCTCTGCTCTCACAGTTTCTATGCAGTCTAATATGAAAAAACTAATTGAAACATCAAAGAGGCTAATAATTAAATAAAATTAGATTAGCCCAAAATAGGCCAACCAAAGATGCTAAGCGCCTTCAAAAAAAGAATTTCTTACCAATGGTGTTTTCTGAATGCCTATTAGACTACAAGTCTATGTTTATCCAACACAACCCTGCTTCATACCAGTTGTCCCAGCATCATTAATAATAACATTTATTTCAGTAGCAAAATGTCCATAGTTGGCCTATCACATAGCAAGTGCTCAACAAATATCTGCTAAGAGAATAAATGAAACCTAAAACTAAGATATAAGCTGAACACATAGCAACAAAAAAAGTTAACATATATCTGTATTTTACATGAAATCATATTCACTATGCCTTTCACAATATCTGATTCACCAACAATTTTCAAGTCCTCTACAGCAATATGTGGTCTCTTTTTCTGCTAACTATGTATAGTATTCTACTTAATGCTTAGTTCACTTATATTTCATCTTGTGTAAATGTCGGTTTATTTTGCCTCCTCTACGTGAAACTATTTTCCAAAAAGGTGAGCTCGCTATAAACATTGGTGTTACTCCTTTCTAGCTCTCTCTTTCCCAAGGTGCATAACTTAATATCATATATACGATAGTTAACAAATACTTTAAAAACTTACTCTATTTTTCTCACAAGATTATAAGAACAGTTTAAAAATATGATAAATTGTAAGTGAATCCTGCTATGAAAACTATAAACCCAAAATTATATTATCCTTTAATAACACCTCAAAATATCAATTGAAGTTTCTGGCTAATTTAAAGTAAATGTTTCCTACAATACTATCAAAGAAGTAAGCAACTAAATAATTTCAAAACATGATTTGAACCAACTTTATTATATTGTCATGTGTCATACAACACCTAAAGTGACTTTAAATGGTTCTAAAAAAATAAAATGTTATACAGGATGATAACTAACAAATTGAAAAAGTAAAATAAAACTTTCTTACATATGCCAAAATATTACTAATTTTCAAAAATAAAATTGGATCAAATGTCCATGCTCTGGTATTAGACTATTTTAGATGATATATAAAATTGGCTTATTGCTCATTTTCAGTCTTCAAGCCTCTTCGAAATATACTGAAGAAGAAAAAAAAGAATTAAGTAAAGATATTTTCAATTTTTAAAATGAAAAGACTGGACCATAGGACCTATTAAACCTGGGTTAGCCCTAAAATTCTATGAATCTAAAATTCTGTAATTAAAATATTGCTACTCAGCTTTAAATTATTAGCCTCTAGCTCATAATTAATATGTTCACTTCTCTGAACTCAATCACAATAATTCACAATAAAGAGAACAAATTTTCTTGCTGTTTCATTTAAACAAATAAAAATAATAATTTCATAACTGTGATATAACTAAAACTGCTAAAATAATTCAATTTTGTAATAAAACAGGAACTCTCTGAATTAATTAAAACTTAAAAAAGAAGTTAATCATAAATAGGAAAAATATTTCTTCATTATTCATACTACATTTCTTTACTTAACATGAAGCCAGGATAATAAAAGAATAATATGCTAATGTAATATGTATAAATAATCTATGACTTACCTAAGAAAGATCATTCCCATTCTAGATATTGTGGCTGGTGAGGCACAACTTAAATCATGAGTTTCAAATACAAAGTTAACATTTGGGCCAAACTGAATTCTTTCTCCACTGGGCATAGTGAGTAGTCGATTATCATCCAGAACAGAATTTAGAGATTCTATCCATTCAGGGTCAATATCACCATCACAGATTATCCATGAGCTGACGTCTATTTTCAAATCAAAACAGTGGAGATAAAATAAAAATACATGCAGTGATAACAATTAAAAATAAGGACTAAACCAATTCTTAATTTTCATATCAATTTGTACCACAAATATGCTAGAAAACCCATGGGAAACACAGGCTCAGCTGGGCAAAGACTCTGATATATATCATGTAATAATGCTTTATCTATAAACACACAAAATAGGTAATTTCACTAAAAAAAAAAAAAAAAAAAAAAAAAGACTCAGGTATTTCTATTCCCACAAGATATTCTTTAGAAATTTATCTTCTATTATGTCATGAGAACATACAAATGCTTGCTATGTAGTATATCTTTTAGAAAATACAGAAAATCCAATTTCCAGTGCCCTGCATGAGAAATAAAAAATTCACCACGTCAAATTTTCTTGACATATAAAAAGGTTACCTCAAAGGGGGAAAAGTAGTGACCAACTGTATACACAGTCTTTCCAGGATAAAACCTTTTCTATCCATCTTTCCTAAAATGGGAATGGTTAATATTGTACTTGGACCTTTGAAACAATTCAAGGAGGAAAATTTCACCAATAAAACTGTGAGAAATACATGAAGGTAATAACTGGCCTTTACTTAATGTGACATTATATAGAAAAAGAAAAGGCTACATTGAAAATCCCTTCCAATGCTTTCACTTACTGTCTTAGAAAAATAATTATTAATTAAATTATGACCTGATAAAAAGTAGGGAGTCTCCTCTGACTCTGGCCAAAAATTTTCTTAAAAAACCAAGTCAACAAATTTAGACCAGGAAGTGTGCAGTTTTACCACTTAAATTTTCAAAAGTATTCCAAATACTTTCTTCAAATTAATAAGTTAATACTGTGCATATACAACAATTTTAACCCCAAATAAAAATCTGTCATCTTGCTTATTTCTGAGGCATTATAATATCAACTCAGTAAATATTTTTATTCATTCAGTAAATTAATCTAATTGTGAATTACATTCAAGCAACTTACTCTAAGTTTCTATTATATTAAAAATACTCATAGAGTTTGACTGAAAATGATAGCATGTCTTGGCCCCTTCCAAAGTAAAATATCAAATGTATATCATTACAACTTTATTATGACTTTATGGTCATAGATAAGCTTGATAAAGACAGTGTTACAGACAAATTCTATCATCCTCTAAGAATTAGTAAGTAAAGCAAAGAAGTATACAAAGAGACTAACCTTGAGGTTCCCGAACCACTTGACGAGCACTATTTGTCAAAACACCATCAGACCATTCTCTTGTGTCCATGTCAATATGGCCTAATAATTGATATCGAGGCATAGCTTTGGGATTCATAGTGTACTGTTTCACTACATTGCCAATTTTACAAAGTGCTGCCCTTAACATTCTCCAAAGGGTTGATTTTCCAGCACCACTTGGACCAACAATAACAACTCCCATCCTCTGGCATAACTGTTCATACAATTCTAAAGCCTTTTTGATCTAGTAGGAAAGAAATATGTTCACATATGATTTATAATATTCAATCATACTTAGTTCTACTTTTATTCTATAACAGCTGTTCTAACATGTAAATTAAGCCTTTGATTTCTTGAGTGGAATATACAGCCTAAAATGTAATAGAATACCTAAATAAATTTGAACATATTTACAATATAATCTTTCAATACTTCAATTTGATTTATTTAAAAGAAACAAAGTTGCTTTCCAAGTTTTTGACATTACAAACAAGGTGTTCATTACCTTCTCTACTAATTCACTCATTCAAATATACTGTATTCATTATTTTATTCACTTATTCATTCATTCATTCTTGTCTCCAAAACTGAAGGCAAAGTGCTAATTTTGAAGAATTATTTGCACTGCATAAAGAGACCCATTTAAAAAAAAATCCTAAGAAATTATCAAAGTGAAACTAAATCACATATATAATCAATATATATTATATATCATATATTAATATATATAACATATATGATTATAGCATATATAATCATATATATAATAAATGTATATGTATGATGAATCCATTACACACTAGGTACTCTAACAGTCACTAGGAATAAAATGGTGAGCAAAAATATTCACGGATAGCCAGGTGCAGTCGCTCACATCTGTAATCCCAGCACTTTGGGAGGCCAAGGTGGGCAGATCACCTGATGTCAGGAGTTGAAGACCAGCCTGGCCAACATGGGGAAACCCCATCTCTACTAAAAATATAAAAATTATCCAAGTGTGGTAGTGTGTGCCTGTAATGTTTGCTACTCAGGAGGCTGAGGCAGGAAAATCACTTGAATCCAGGAGGCAGAGGTTGCAGTGGGCAGAGATCTTACCACTGCACTAAAGCCTGTGTGACAGAGCAAGTCTCCATCTCAAAAAAACAATGAAAATAGTCTCATGTAGATAGCTACATGGTAGAGGAGAATCAATACTAAACAAATACTAAACAATATGAAACAAGCGTATGTGATAAGAGCACAGAGCAAGAAGATGTAATCAGGACTTGATCCAGAAAGACTTCCCTGAGCAAGTGAGATTTAAGTTGAAAGATAAAAGATAAGTTGAAAGATGAAGGACAAGGATGAAGATGAAGGATAAGGAATCAATTAGGAAAATGGATCAATCTATTATAAAATATCCTTGACAGTCAGTTACCTGGTTGGGTATAATTTCATAATTGGCCTCTTCAAAGACCTGCTTTAATGCAGCACTTAGTTCATCATATTCTACTTCTTTAAAGTCAATTCCAGGAAAGACATCTTTAATCAATGCATCAAACCGGGTACAATCAGTAAAGGTAAACTTTGACATTGTATTAAGCCTCAATGCTTGTACCACAATATGACTTTCATTAGCTAGAAAAAAAAAGTTCATTTTAAAATTATTTATTATAACTTTAATGATTATAAAATGTTTTTAAATATTCCATAGCCTTGATATGCATTATTAATCATTCAATGAACCAGAATTTATAACATTTGAAGATATTATATCACATGAATTGGCAAGCTTTTTTTTTTTCCTTGTACTTTAGGTTCTGGGGTACATGTGCGGATCATGCAAGATTGTTGCATAAGTACATATGTGGCAATGTAGTTTACTGCCTCATCCCCCTATCACATATATCTGGCATTTCTCCCCATGTTATCTCTCCCCAACCTCCCCACCCCCTGTCTCTCCCCAAGCCCCCCAGAACAGACCCCAGTGTGTGCTGCTTCCCTCCCTGTGTCCATGTGTTCTCATTGTTCAACACCCGCCTATGAGTGAGAACATGGGGTGTCTGATTTTCTGTTCTTGTGTCAGTTTGCTGAGAATGATGGTTTCCAGATTTATCCATGTCCCTACAAAGGACACAAACTCATCATTTTTTATAGCTGCATAGTATTTCATGGTGTATATGTACCACATTTTCCTTGTCCAGTCTATCACTGATGGGCATTTGGGTTGGTTCCAGGTCTTTGCTATTGTAAATAGTGCCGCCACACTGATTGAACTAATTTACACTCCCACCAACAGTGTAAAAGTGTTCCTATTTCTACACATCCTCTCCAGCATCTGTTGTCTCCAGATTTTTTAATGAGCACCATTCTAACTGGCATGAGAAGGTAGCTCAATGTGGTTTTTATCTGCATTTCTCTAATGACCAGGGGTGATGAGCATTTTTCATGTTTGTTGGCATCATATATGTCCTCTTTTGAAAAATGTCTATTCATATCCTTCACCCACTTTTGAATGGGTTTGTCTTTTTCTTGTAAATCTGTTTTAGTTCTTTGCACATTCTGAATATCAGCCCTTTGTCAGATGGGTAGATTGTGAAAATGTTTTCCCATTCTGTTGGCTGCCAGTTCACTCTAATGACTGTTTCTTTTGCTGTGGAGAAGCTCTAGAGTTAAATTAGATCCCATTTGTCTATTTTGGCTTTTGTTACCAATGCTTGTGGTGTTTTAGTCATAAACTCCTTGCCTATGCCTATGTTCTGAATGATTTTGCCTAGGTTTTCTTCTAGGTATTTTATGGTGTTAGGTCTTATGTTTAGATCTTTAATCTATCTGGAGTTAATTTTAGTGTAAGGTGTCAGGAAGGGCTCCAGTTTCTGTTTTCTGCACATGGCTAGCCAGTTTTCCCAATACCATTTATTAAACAGGGAATCCTTTCCCCATTGCTTGAATTTGTCAGGTTTGTCAAAGATCAGATGGTTGTAGATGGGTAGCATTGCCTCCAAGGCCTCTGTTCTGTTCCATTGGTCTATATCTCTGTTTTGGTACCAGTACCATGCTGTTTTGATTACTGTAGTCTTGTAGTATAGTTTGAAGTCAGGCGGCATGATACCTCCAGCTTTGTTCTTTTTGCATAGGATTGTCGTGGCTATGCAGACTCTCTTTTAGTTCCATATGAAGTTTAAGGTGGTTTTTTCTAGTTCTGTGAAGAGGGTCATTGGTAGCTTCATAGGGATAGTGTTGAATCTATAGATTACTTTGGGCAGTATGGCCATTTTCACCGTATTGATTCTTCCTAACCATGAGCATGGAATGTTTTTCTATCTGTTTGTGTTCTCTCTTATTTCGTTGAACAGTGGTTTGTAGTTCTCCTTGAAAAGGTCCTTTACATCTTTTGTTAGTTGTATTCCTCGGTATTTTACTCTCTTTGTAGCAATTGTGAACGGCAGTTCGCTCTTGATTTGGCTCTCTTTAAGTCTGTTATTGGTGTATAGGAATACTTGTGATTTCTGCACATCGATTTTGTATCCTGAGACTTTGCTGAAGTTGCTTATCAGTTAGAGAAGATTTTGGGCTGAGATGATGTGGTCTTCTAAATATACAATCATGTCATCTGCAAATAGAGACAATTTGACTTCCCCCTTTCCTAACTGAATATGCTTTGTTTCTTTCTTTTTTTTTTTTTTTTTTGCCTGCTTGCTCTGGCTAGAACTTCCAATATTATATTGAATAGGAGTGGTCAAAGAGGGCATCCTTGTCTAGTGCCAGATTTCAAAGGGAATGTTTCCAGTTTTTGCCTATTCAGTATGATATTGGCTGTGGGTTTGTTGTAAATAGCTTTTATTATTTTGAGATACGTTCCACTGATACCTAGTTTATTGAGGGTTTTTAGCATAAATACTGTTGAATTTTGTTGAAGGCCTTCTCTGTATCTATTGAGATAACCATGTGGTTTGTGTGTTTGCTTCTGTTTATGAGGTGAATTACATTTATAGACTTGTGCATGTTGAACCAGCCTTGAATCCCCGGGATGAAGCCTACTTGATTGTGATGAATAAGCCTTTTGATGTGCTGTTGTAATTGGTTTGCTAGTATTTTATTGAAGATCTTTGTATCTATGATCATCATGTATACTGGCCAGAAGTTTTCTTTTTTTGTTGAGTCCCTGCTAGGTTTTGGTATCAGGATGATGTTGGTCTCATAAAATGGTTTGGGAAGAATTCCCTCCTTTTGCATTGTTTGGAATAGTTTCAGAAGGAATGGTACCAACTCCTCTTTGTATGTCTTGTAGAATTTGGCTGTGAACCCGTTTGGACCTGGGCTTTTTTTGGTTGGTAGGCTATTAATTGCTGCCCAACTTAAGCCTTTGTTATTGGTCTATTCAGGGTTTAGACTTCTTCCTGGTTTAGTCTTAGGAGAGTGCAAATGTCCAGGAATTTATCGATTTCTTCCAGGTTTACTGGTTTATCTGCATAGAGTTGTTTGCCGTGATCTCTGATGGTAGTGTATATTTCTGTGGAATCACTGGTGATATATCTTTATCATTTTTTATTGCATCTATTTGATTCTTCTCTCTTCTATTTTTTATTAGTATGGCTAGCGGTCTATTTTGTTGATCTTTTCAAAAAACCAGCTCCTGGATTTATTGATTTTTTTGGAAGGGTTTTTTGTGTCTCTATCTCCTTCAGTTCTGCTCTGATCTTAGTTATTTCTTGTCTTCTGCTAGCTTTTGATTTTTTTTTTTATCTTGCTCCTATAGTTCTTTCAATTTCAACAGTAGTGTGCCGATTTTAGATCTTCCCTCGCTTCTCATGTGGACATTTATTGCTATAAATTGCCCTCTAGACACTGCTTTGAATGTGTCCCAGAGATTCTGGTATGTTGTGTCTTCAACATCTTTATTTCTGCCTTCATTTCATTGTTTTACCAGTCAACATTCAGGAGCCAGCTGTTCAGTTTCCATGAAGTTGTGCAGTTCTGAGTGAGTTTCTTAATCCTGAGGTCTAATTTGATTGCACTGTGGCCTGACAGACTGTTATGATTTCTGTCCTTTTGCATTTGCTGAGGAGTGATTTACTTCCAATTATGTGGTCAATTTTAGAGTTGGTACAATGGGGTGCCGAGAAGAATGTATATTCTGTGGCTTTGGGGTGGAGAGTTCTGTAGATGTCTATTAGGTCCACTTGGTCCAGATCTGAGCTCAAGTCCTGGATATCCTTGTTAATTTTCTGTCTTGTTGATCTGTCTAATATTGACAGTGGAGTGTTAAAGTCTCCCACTATTATTGTGTGCCAGTCTAAGTCTCTTTGCAGGTTGTTAGGAACTTGCTTTATATCTGGGTGCTCCTGTATTGGGTGTGTATATATGTAGGATCATTAGCTCTTCTTGTTGCATTGATCCTTTTACCATTATGTAATGCCCTTCTTTGTCTCCTTGATCTTTGTTGGTTTATAGTTCATTTTATCAGAGACCAGGATTGCAAATCCTGCTTTTTTTTTGCTCTTCATTTGCTTGGTAAATCTTCCTCTATCCCTTTACGTTGAGCCTATGTGTGTCCTTTCATGTGAGATGTGTTTCCTGAATACAGCACACCAATGGTGTTTGACTTTTTATCCAATTTGCCAGACTGTTTCTTTTGATTGGGGCGTTTGGCCATTTATGTTTAAGGTTAATATTGTTATGTGTGAATTTGGTCCTACCATTTTGATGCTGGCTGGTTGTTTTGCCCATTAGTTGATGCAGTTTCTTTATTGTGTTGATGGTCTTTACCATTTGGTACATTTTTGGAGTGGCTGGTTCTGGTTATTCCTTTCCATGTTTAATGCCTCTTTTAGAAGCTCTTGTAAGGCAGGCCTGGTGGTAACAAAAATCTCTTAGCAATTGCTTGTTAATAAAGGATTTTATTTCTCCTTCACTTATGAAGTTATATGTTGAAAGTTCTTTTCTTTAAGGATGTTGAATATTGACCCCCACTCTCTTCTGGCTTGTAGGGTTTCTAATGAGAGATCCGGGCAAGCTTTCTTTAGTATCTTTTGACTGCTAAAAAGTAAATATTACTAAGTACAGTTATGAACTCTTTTCCATAGACTCGAATCACAGGGTCCCAAGACTTTAAATAATAATTAAAATCATTATTACTTATATTTGCTTAGTGCTTCACCTTTTATATAAAGTAGGTTAAACACTATTACTATTATTATTCCAATATTATACATGAGAATGTTAAGCCTCTGAAGGCTTAAGTGACTTTCTCAGAAGGCACAGCAGTATTACAGCTGGGATTCAATTCTAGATAAACTAATTCTAAATTCAGGTACCTCTCCAAATATACCAATATCATCTCAGAGTTTATGTACTAAGATAAACAACTAACAAACTGAGCAACAATTTTTGATCAGCCTTGTTCATACTTGGTTCACAAACCCATTCTTAAGTCAAATGCAAATACTGATATCACTGCCAGACTCTTATTTTCACATATATTAGCTGCTGATTTATAAGATACATAAAATCAAAGAAACTGTTTGCCTGGCATTTCCTTTATAATTGCCTAATATTTCTTAAATATACGTAAAAAGTCTTGACTTCTCTGAAGTTTATTTCAAGCACTGAACTCATAAGCCATCTTTATTTATTACAGGTATGGTTTAAATATGTCTTAAAAATCACCAAATATAGATACCTAAATAATAGTAATGTAAGCACTAACAAAATAACTATATCTACCCAGGCATATGCAAACCTAATAATACAGCTAAAGTAGATTCCATTTTTAAGAGGCACACTTTGATCATTTAAAGTCCAAAGAAGTAATTTCGTGTGGTCCTTCCTTCCATGTTGTCTCTATTTTCATAGTGTTTTAACTTAGTTTTCAATAGCAACCTGAAGAAACTGATTATTCAGCCTTTCATGAAAGTACAGATCCCCAGGTGGGAAAAATCATTATTTTTATGTGAATAAAAAAAATTTATTTTATATGAGCAAAGTATAACAAATATATATGAGTCTATATTGAGCTAAGTGAATGAGTTAATGAATACACAAATGAGGTACAAAAGACAAATCTTTTTACAGAAGAATTTCAAATAATATATGTGGCTACTACCCCCTGCAAGGAGTGGAGCTTAATCCTTTCCTCACCATTTTAAGAGTGAGCTAGATTTAGCAACATGATTTCAAAGAATAAAGATGGGAAGATAGAAAATAATAACTTCACATTGGAGAAACCTGGCAACACTACCATAGCCAGGTGATAAAGGTTAACATAACTATTGATGTCATATGGTTGTTATATACCCACTGATATAACACAGCAACAAAGACACTCCACCTCTACGGTATTCTTTCCAAACATCTATAACCTAGTCTAATCATAATATATCAGCTTTAGAAAGAGAAAATCCTGCATGTGCTTCTAAAGTTTCTGTTCTTGTTTCAAGACAAGACAAATTATCAGGCTCTACTCTACACCTACTGAATCAAGATCTTTGGGAGTAGGGTCTAATAATCTGTTTTAACAAGCCACTAGGTGATTCTAATGGACGTTAAAGTTAATGAACAAGTGAACTTTACATATTAGAACTATTTAATATTTAACACACATTAAAAGTTATTATATAACATCAGTTAAAACCTTGAGAAAACCTGAATAAAGTAGGACATTTAGTTTAAAAATGATCTATCAAAATTGGTTCATTACTTGTGACAAATGTACCATATTAACGGAAGATGTTAACAACAGTAGAAACTGAGGCAGTGTATACAGTAATCATTAATATTGTATCTACAACTTGTCTGTAAATCTCAAACTATTCTAAATTAACACTTACGTTTTTTAAAAATAAGTTAATGTATTTGGAATAATCAATCATACCATTCTGTGTAATGTCATTTTTCTTTAGCTGTCTAAGAAGATTTCCACATCCTCTCAGAACTGTCTTCAAAGCTCTCAAACCCCAATCGTAATGTTGCTGAGGTGTCAAAAGTTCCCTGAAGTAGAGACATGGAAATCAATACATCAAATAGCTAGAAGAAACTACTTTCATCATCACATCCAAAGAAATACAGAATATAACTATTGACACATAGAAATGAAGGTTGATATCCCATTAATTTATATAAGGGAACCAATTGCACAAAATAATCATTCAAGTAAGCTGTTAAAGAAAGATGGACAATTCTCAAGGGTAGGATAGAGCTTTTATGAACAAGCTAATTATCTTAATGAAGATACCAAATGACAATTATCTGTTACCCTTATGCCTAAAGCCTTTAATCAATCCATCTTGCTCTCAATCTCACACTGTCTAGTTCACCATTATCTCTTAAGTGATATGGAACAGAATTGTACATTGTCCCAAAGAAGCTAAATGTCAGTTTCTATTATTAGAAATAAGACATGAAAAAAATTGTGAAGGATTCTTTCCAAAGAACAGTAGCTTGTGAGTGGTCAGCTGGTAAATTAGTTCAATAAGAATCATTTAACCGAAGCACTCTTACACAAACATTTTGAAGAAAAAAACTGATCAAATAAACAATATTTAAGAAAAGCAAGTAGTTTTCAGTCCAATATTTTTATTGTGCACACTAAATCCTTTCATATCAAAATCATAGTTATAAGAAAATCATCAGAATAAAAATCATGGAATAGGTGAACTGAGAAAATATGAAAATGATCACTAATAACCCTAATCAATCATTAGAAATGCAAAATAAAAAAATATTTACAACAGGAAAACTCACCTAGATAGATTGAAAATTGCTACCAATTTTCTGCCCAATACTTTAGCATCTTTAAAGCCTTCTGAATAGAGAATAACTTCTGCAATTAACTCATTGTCTGGACGAGACATAGCTACGGGCCTGAAAAGCTGTTTAAGATTATCAGGCAGTTTTTGTCTTCCTCCATAACCTTTTCCAGCAGGATTCATAGTGATAAAAATTCCAGAATTAGAATTTATTTCTACCTGAAATATTAATTTAAGATATTAACTTAAATATTAAATAAAATAAAATATTAATTTAAAATATAGGCATGATTTATATTTGAAACTATAAATATAAAATATATTGACAACAGAAATTTTATTGTGACATACTACTATATGTAAATCTTATGCCTTAGCTAAAGGTAATCTCCAATGTGTAGTAACCGTCTCCTTACTCAGCATATGATACATTCCTTAGGAACTACACTACTTGGCAGAGCATATTTATAATCAGTTTTTTGAGGCTGAACATTCAAGAGATAGTAACTAATTTAATTAATTTATACACTAAATATATGTTTACTAAAAGCCTTCTTAGTACTAAACCCTTTGTTAAGTACACAGAGACAACTGAACTAAATAATGGTTTAAGCCACTCTGGAGCTCAGAGTCTATCTAGTATTACAGAGAGGGAATCATCATGTAATAAATATTATAACATGGAAGAACTAAATGTGATAAGAGCACTTACTAGGAGGATTTTCAGCAAAGCCCTAAGAGAATAGAAGCTAAATCAGAATGTGTAAACAATGAATGGGCAATTAGTAAGTAGAAGCATGTAGAGTAGAATAAACAAGAAATCTGGCTATAAAGGAACGAGGAAATACGATTCAGGGAAGGTTTGTTTATGTTTTAGTTATTATTAAGATGAAAAAGATGTGATTATGTTTAAAACCTGATGAGGAATTGGTAGAGGAGAGAAGACTGAAGCTATAGCAAAAGAGATAATAATGTTCCCGAGGAAGAGGATTCCAAAGCACAGGTGGAAAGATTAATATTGGTTAGGAAAAAGGCCAACTCTTTCTTTGTAAGAGAAGTTCAAAAAACAAAAAAAAAGTGAATGTAGAAGAAACTAAATCTTGATGGCAGGTAATTCTCACTTAATAGTTTCTTCTCTTTGTGAAGAGTTTAAGCATCACATAAATAACATGTTAACAATTTAGAACTGGTCTTACTTTCTTGGGCTACCTATAAAAATACATATTGTGGAAATGTTATTTTATATAACAGGATAATTTCTTAGTTCTTACAACTTTCTGTATTAAGCATTCCACATTATATTAAAAAGTTTACATTTTCTGTACAAATGAATTATATTCTAGTGACATTAATCTATATCTCCTATGGAGAGCAGTGAGGAAAAGAATAGCTAAGTGCTTGTTGTTTTAACATTCATATGGAATAATGATCAAAAACACATGCTTCATTCTGCTCCTATGTTTGAAGGTTAAACAAAAAAGTGTGCTTCAGAATTAGGCAGACCTAGGTTCAATTACAAGCTCCACTTCTTACTCTTATTTATCAAGTCCTAGTTTTTTCATCCATAAAGCAGGGAAAAAATAATAGCACCTATTTCAAAGGGTTGTGGTAATTATTAAATGAGACAATACATTAAGGCACTGTGAACACTGTCAGCACAAATAATAGAATAATATATAATATAACAATATAAATATTACTATAACTGACTTAGTCAACATTGGAAGTTTAAAAATGAATATTGGGCTGGGTGCAGTGGTTCATGCCTATAATCTCAGCATTTTGGGAGGCCAAGGCAGGTAGATCACCTGATGTCAGGAGTTCAATAACAGCCTACCCAACATGGTCTCTACTAAAAATACAAAAATTAGCTGGGCGTGATGGTGGGTGCCTGTAATACCAGCTATTAAGGAGGCCGAGGCAGAAGAATTGCTTGAACCTGGGAGGCAGAGGTTGCAGTAAGCCGAGATCACATCACTGCACTCCAGCCTGGGCAACAAGAGCAAACTCCATCTCAAAAAAAAGAAGAATGAACGTAGGTCTGAAAAAGCATAAGAAACTTCAGACACATCTTATAGGTAAAAAAGCTTAACACATTGGTTACAGATTAGAAACAAGGGTGGAGAAAGAAAAAGAGAATATTGCTTGAGTATGAGTAATGTCATGACTTATAAAATATTTTAATTCTTTAAATTCCCAACATATTCTATACCTCTTTGCCAAGTAGTTCACAAACAGTTCTATGATTTTTCAAAGCATCTTGAATTGTCTGGATTTGCATAGAAACTGCTGACAATACAGATTCTTCCAGCCTATTAAATTCATCAAAACAACCCCAGGCCCCACACTTCACCAAACCAACAAATATTCGTCCCATTGACTTCACATCGATGCCCTTAAAAACAACAAAAGAAATTATGTTCATTAAAAAATAACTAAAATCTCCATAACTACTTAATATTTAATGTCACTTATTGATAAGGTAATAATTTCATCCATCTATACCTCTTTTGCTCATTTTAACATAGGGATTAAGTAGCAACTTTTTCAAAACCCAGGTTGATTTCAAGGGATAAACAAAATAATTCATGTGAAAGTGTTCTAAAATGTTTACAGAACAAATACAAGATTTTGTGTTAGTTACTCTTTAAGTCAAAATACAAATTATATACAAAATGTTTTTAAAACTGTCATCCGAAATGAATAGATTTTCCTTTTGTATTATTCTCTTTGCTAAAACATTTTTCTATAACGTAATATAAATCTTCATTCACAAAAAATAAAATTATTTGTTTGCCATAGTTCTTAGAGAAGTTTTGGACTACACTGTGTATAACATCTGTCCATTTTACTTGTCAATTTAAACAAATTCTGACTTCAAGTAATTTAAATATAGTGATTTTTAAGTAGAGTATTTCATATACTAATAGAAACTAATCTAAATATGATAACCCATTCTTATATATTTTGATAATTATTTAATCTACCTCATCACAATTAAAAACTAAAACTTGTCTTCCAAGAAGTCCACCTAAAGCCTTTACTGACTCCGTTTTCCCAGTTCCAGCTGGTCCATAAGGATTTCCTCCAAGTCCCATCTTCATGGCTTGAGTGAGAGTTAGGTAGCACTTGTCTGTCAATGGAGTATAAACCAGTTTGGAAGCATTACCCTATACAAGACAATACAAAGTCAGAGTATTCATGTTCTATTAAACTTTTACAAATATTTATAAAGGATGAGATTCTAGTTAAAACAGTAAAAATGTAAGAAACAGGTTAAAGTTTTTAACACAGAAAAATATCCAAATTTTTTTCTAGTGAAAGAAACGTTCTAAACACAAACTAAACTCAAACTTGTTTTTCAAGAAAGTATTTCATACTATCCTCAATACGTTGTTAAGTTTCAAAAATTGTTCCTCAAGTTCTTGTTAATGGCACAAAGATATACTTCTGAAGAAAACAAATCCAAAATTATTATACATTAATTATCACATTTCATACTTTAAAATTTATATAAACTATTTCCTTGACTGTTATAATATCCACAAATGAGAACTATTTTGGAGATCACAAAGTATAATTAACTAGAAAAATTCCTTATGAAACTAATCATTTTAATTTATCAAAGAATTCTCAAAGTTTCTACTAAACTGTAGGGAAAACAGATTCCCATTCCAGCTGCAATTTACAGTGTGTTTTTCCTCAATTTAGGTAGATAAATTTGGGTCTCAAATACATTTCCCTTTTGAAAAAGCCAATTGGTAGCTCTCCTAACATAGGCTTATTAACAAAATTGTCAAATATGTTTTGATGATTGATTCATTATGATGAAAAAAGGCAAAGGAAACAGCTGATATTTTTTAGAACATGTTACATTAGCTAGGTTATTTATCTAAAATTTTTTTCATCTTACAACTAAAAAATATTTAGCAAACACTTCAGCATATTTAAAATTACACTAATTTTTGCCTTGTACAAGGAGGCACAAACAAACTGCTTTGACTGAGGCTGTCTTTATTCAGTTCTCCTTGGATGAACATATGTTTCAAATTGTATATAAATGCAATTCCAAGAAAAGGTACATTTTTAAGGATTCAGTATAACACTAGCAATATTTTAACATTTTTGTATATAAAATAATGTTTCATTTTTTCTTATGTGACACCATTCTAATTCTGATTAAATAAGACAGTAATAAAAATATATTACTGAAAAATTACTAAATAAAAAATATTTCTACCAATAACAAATTTCCTTTAAAGTAAATAATTTCTAATTGGAAATATAAAACACTGCCATAGGTCATACCTGATATTCATAAGTATAATGAAATTCAGAATCCACCATTTGAACACAGCATGTATGATCACTTTTCATATAGAATCTAAGTTGTTTTTTCCAAGCCCAGTCCTCAGTTGTATGAACTTGAATTTGGTTTAACTGCTTTACCACATCAATATTATGGATAATGTCAAGAATTAGCGCTTTAAGTTTAAGCTCCAGGATGCCTGATTCTAGGCACAAATAAAAATAGTAATAGTTGGAGAAAATGTTAGCCTGTGATTTATATAATTCATGATTATAAGTACAGGTGATTTCTCAATGAATCTGAATGGTAATTTAATGACACATATGAATGGAATAGTAATACAAATCATATAAGCCAAAAAAAGTCAAATCTACGAGTAAGTAAGAAATAAGAATCTTGAGTATAAAAATTAAGGTATCAAAATTCCAAGTGAAAGAAGTTTTAGGTCCTTATTCAAGGGAGTAAGCACACTCCATTCTGCTTCTTCCTGAGAATGCAGGCATAAAAACCTAGACAACAAACATTGAACTGCTATTTAGAACTCTGAGGAGGGTAGCAGGCAAATTGAGGAAGATCATAATTAGAAATGACACCAAACCAGTGGTAGATTTATCATTGTCTTTTTTCCCTGCTTCTTGCAACCCTATCATACAAAATGCAGCCAGAAACCCAAATTGGTATAGAGAGAGATCCAGAAGAATACCTCTAGCTCAGGCTTTAGAAGGAAAGGGGTCTTCTGCTAGCTATTCCACTAGCAGCTGAGACCCAGAAGTCCTTAAAACTCTCAGGAAAGTAAACCTTCCTCTGAAATCAGAGGAGCTGTGATCCCAAGAGAGTTGGTAAACCCAAATTGCACAAAAGTGTGCAAGAAAATAAAGTACATGAACCCCAATTTTCTGGCCAGAGAAACAAAAAAGGCCAAGGGAATCATAAAACGCTACGAAGATCATGGAGAAGGAGGAGATTAACAAAATAACACCATAAACTTCTTTATGACTCCTGGACTCATTCCCAAGCTGTGGTGCATGAATAGATTTCCTTCTAATCAGAAACCAAGTATTTTGGAATTGGCTACTAGGGAACACCCAGGGGACAGACTGAAATAGCACTGCAAAGATCTGAAAACAGACTGACACCCAGAACCACAACCAACAGAAAGCTAGCTAGAATTTGCAGCCTGAACCCAACAGGATTAGCTGTTAAAACAAAAATATCAATATTCTCCAGAGGAGTTAAACAAAACATAAACCCTCATAACATAATATTCAAAATGTCCATAATACCATCCAAAATTATTCAACATGCAAAGAACCAAGAAAAATCTCAATTCACGCAAGAAAAGACAATCAATAGATACCAGTACCTAGATGACACAGATGTTGAGGTTATCTGCAAAAGACTTTAAAGTACTGTTATTGCCAGGCAAAGTGGCTTGTGCCTGTAATCCCAACACTTTCAGAGGCCGAGGTGGGAGAACTGCTTGAGCCCAGGAGTTCGAAACCACCCCAGGCAACAGGGCAAAACCCTGTCTCTACAAAAAATAAAAAAGTCAGCTAGGCATGGTGGCACATTTCTGTAATCCCAGTTACCCAGGAGGCCGAGGTGGGAGGATTGCTTGAGCCCAGGAACTCAAGGCTGCAGTAAGCCACAATCTCACCACTGCATTCCAGCCTGGACAACAAAGCAAGAACCTGTCCCCAACCCTCCCCCAAAAAAGACTTCAAAGCCCTATTACAAAAGTGCTCTAAGAAGTACAAAAAGTAAAAAGTGAACACTTTTGAAACAAGTGGAAAGACAGAATACCTTAGCAAAAAAAATAACTAAATAGAAATTTTAAAACTGAAAAACATTGTTTTTAATTCTTTTAAAAATCACTAAAGGACTCAATATTAAAATGGAAATAATAAAGCAAAGAGTCAGTAATCTTGAAGACAGAGCAGTGGAAATTGTGCAGGCTAATGAAAAAAAATAGCAGCACCTCAGAGACCCAAGCCCAAGCCAAAAGGTCTAACATTCATGTCATGGAAGGGTAGGAGAAAGAGTGCAATACAGAAAAACATTTGAAGAAACAAGAGCTAAAATCTTCCCATAATTTGGTGAAAAACAAATGTACAGATTGAAACTGAGACAATCCCAAATAGAATAAATGCAAAGGTGTGTCTATATCATAATCAACCTACTGAAAACTAAAGAATATGATAAAGTCTTAAATGTTGCCAGAAAAAATAGTACTGTACTACTTATAGGAGAATAACAAATGAAATGACTGTGGATTCCTCATCAGAAAACATATAGGTCAGAAGGAAGTAGAACACTTTAAAATGGTGAAAGAAAAGAATTGTTAACCCAGTATAGCCAGTGAAAACTTCTTCAGAAATAAAGGTAAAATAAGACATTCTTGGATCTAGGAAATCTATGTGAGTTCACAGACAGTGCACCTACTCCAAAAGAAAAACTAAAAGAAGTTCCTTGGAAAAAAGAAGGAAAATGACACCAGAAGGAAGCCTGGAACACTGGGAATAAAGAAGGGCAACAGAAATAGAAAACATCTAGTTATATATAAAAGATTGATGTTCTCCTCTTGAGTCTTTTCAAATATCTTTGATGGTTAAAAGCAAAATTTATAACATAATCTTAGGGAGTTTTCAGTGTATATAGATGTAAAATATTAAGACAGCTACAATATTAAAAGGAAACGATAAAGAAGTCTATATGGTAGTAAGGTTTCTGTATTCTATTTAAATTAGTAAATTACTGATTCAAAGTAGAATATAAAAATTTAAGTATATATATTTTAATTCTTCAAGTAATCACCAACAGAGATATACAGTCAAAAACACAATAGGTAAATTAGTATAGAATACCAAAAAATAACCCAAAAGCAGGCAGAAAAGGGATTTTTTTTTCCATACCAGTATTCCCTGGATCCTCAGAACTTGTATCAATATTAGTATATTGCTCTAACTTATTCACCAGTTGTGTTTCAATCTGATGAAGAGTATGATCTTTAATAGCATTTTCTATATCTTCGGTGAATTTAATCTGCTCTGCCAAGCACAATATCTATTGAATAAAGAGAAAAATTATTTTTAAAAGGTACATTTACTTAGAAATATCTTATAAATTTAAAGAAAGATAACTTTTTCCAAATTGCCAATTGTATATTGGATCTCTCCATCTTAATGTCGTACTGGAACCTCAAATATTAGTAGAGTAATACAGTAGCAGAAAAAGCACTGTGTGATGCAGCCAAGCCTACTTCACAGAACTCATTTCAGACTATACTCTACTTCAGGCCTATTTTTCTGGTCCTAGAACCCACTATGCTTATTGTAACCTCAAGGCCTTTGCATTTTCTTCCCCTCTTTTCAGAAATGGCTTCTTTTCAATCAGAAAACTACAAAGATACCAAAGTATGATGCATTCTAATTAATAAAAGGCCAATCTTTAGCATTTCAAAATAATTTTTTAGTATACTACTGAAGTTTACAATAGCAAAATTCCAATGTTCTTAAGATCTGTCTTGGCCAGGCACGGTGGCTCACACCTGTAATTCCAGTACTTTGAAAGGCTGACATGGCAGATCACTTGAGGCCAGGAGTTCAAGAACAGCCTGGTCAACATGGAGAAACTCTGTCTCTACTAAAAAAATACAAAAATTAGCCAGGTATGGTGGCACACGCCTGTAATCACAGCTACTTGGGAGGCTGAAGCAAGAGAATAGCTTGAGCCTGAGAGGCAGGGTTGCAGTGAGCCACAATGGCACCACTGCACTCTTACTCCAACTTAAAACATTCTATAAATACTATCTTATGGTTATTTTATGGAAGAGAAAGCCAATTAGTAATCACTTCTAAGCAAAGTCAGGCCAAATGAGGCATTTAAGGAGCACAAATCTGCTTTTGAGAAAAAGACTTTGCTCTTTGATTTTCATATAAAAATGCTCATTTGGCACCTCCAAGCCTGATCCTAGGCAATACTACTGAATTTCTGTATTATAAATGAATATCAACAAACTTAATGTTTCACAGTCTGCTACATAACTTCTGTGAATGAATAACAGAAGTTATAGTCAAGTTACAGTCTTGGGTTATAAAATCGCATTACTGGTAAGACAGCTGGATAGGCACTAATATCATTAATTACCTAAAATGTAATGACAACTAAAGGTGCTCTGCAAACATTATGAAATAACCTTTAAAATGACTTGATAATGTAGGTACTTGAAGGTCAAGTAAGTAATGTAAGTGTCAAAATGTTTTGCTCGGGATAACTGGCAAAGATTAGCATTTAAAGCAAAGTCAGATTCTCTCCACTTTACTACGCTGCTTCCTTCCCAGACCAGAAAGTGCCCTCTCTACCATTATTTCAAGTCCTTACAAAAAAAGTAATTGAATTATCAGTACATAATAACCAATTATGCTACTTAATTCCCTTATATAAATACTTTTGAGGTCAATATTTGTTAGCATTAACTGCTAATAAACTAGAATTCTTTATTTTAGCAGATAATGAGTTATTAACATTTTTAATCGTTCACTACTTGACTGCTCAAGGGCCTGGAATTAAGTTGTAGGCTGAAATCCAACAACAGTCTTTAGCCTATTATCTACCACCATACCTCCTGATACAACTGTCATTTGCCTAACCCAAATATTGTACAATCTTGTTTTTGTAGATTTTTAATACTATGCCTTTTATTCTAAGTTGATTTATAAATCCTATCTGGAACTTGACAGAGTACTAGGAAACATTTTCAGTGGCAATAAGGCAGTCTATCCTGGTTCTACAATGGCTTTGATTATTCAGTGATGATTACTTGTATTTTTCTCTAAGAACTTGAGCTTTCTTTGTTTGTTTTTTTTTCCCCGAGACAGAGTTTCGCTCTTGTTACCCAGGCTGGAGTGCAATGGTGCGATCTTGGCTCACCGCAACCTCCGCCTCCTGGGTTCAGGCAATTCTCCTGCCTCAGCCTCCTGAGTAGCTGGGACTACAGGTGCGCGCCACCATGCCCAGCTAATTTTTGTATTTTTAGTAGAGACAGGGTTTCACCTTGTTGACCAGGATGGTCTTGATCTCTTGACCTCCTGATCTACCCACCTCTGCCTCCCAAAGTGCTGGGATTATAGGCGTGAGCCACAGCGCCCAGCCGCTTTTTTTTTTTTCTTAAACACATTTTAGCTTGCCTTAAAATGCTAAAAGATACAAATGGCATGTATGTGAAAACGGTTCTGAATGTAAACTGTTTCAAGTTTCCATAGTTTAAGAAAACCAACGTAAAAACTTGTTCCAATTGCCACTACATTTTTTTTTATTTGAAAATCAAATAACTTTGAGAGAGCTGCTGGGTAGGTGTTTCTGTGAGAAATCGTGAAACATCCCAATGTCTACCTTCCACTGTCACTAAGAACTAAAGTTCCTGATGACCTACACCTGTAACATTAGTCAGGCCCAACTATTAAACAATGCAGCATGTTTAACACAAGTCTTTGTGCCACATTTTGATATAGACTGGTACAAATTTTGTAAGCTAAATATCTAGTATCCAGTGTTCAGGGATGAACTCCTATTAACCCTGAGCTGCAGCAGTCTCTGCAACTTACTATATGACCTCAATCTCGAATTCCCTGTCAATATTACAGTTTAGTGCTATGACTATTTCAGATTTACACTAATATCTGCTAAGTTCCTGCCAGCTCCAATGCTTAGATGATCCCATGGAAGGGGTGGACAGGTAGGGACAGCAGTGTTATAGATCCTGTGCCTCTCCATCAATGATGGACTAATCATCTGGAACCAGGAAGCTATTAGATGCCTGAGTCCCTCCTCTCCATCCTACCCACCACTGGCCTAGGTTGCTTGGATCTCAATTCATCCCCCACATTTTACAGCTGAAGGAACCGAGACTCAGAAGTTAAGCAATTTGCCCATTAACTGTTAGATAAAGGGAGAAAACAGATGTGACTGATCTGAGCCTCCTGGCTTCTAAGTCAGGGATCTTTCCATGTACCATTCCTATGTAACTTCTACATGTAAGTCCCCTTACCTGTGAAGGGAACAGAGATGGGTCAACTGCACCTTGAGAACTTCGCCCAGTAGTAACACATTCCTTCAACAACTGTTTTAAAGTTTCCTTCATTTCCAAGGCCAAATCGTTCAACCATGTCTGAAAAAGAAATTGGAAAATAATATATATAAGATATAAAATAAATATACAATCTACTGACTCAATTATTGTATTTCAGGAGGGGGTATTATACCTTCTTACTGATCATCACACTCCCAAAATGTGTTATAGGCATATAATTCTTTTTAAATAAATTGAAGAAAACAATTTTTTTCAGCTCTTAGGATCATGAGTGTGAAAATTCATAAATCTGTGGCTAACATTACCATAACTATATCTATACAAACCAATAAAATATGAGCATTTAAAAATTGACCCTTCAGTTCATCATTATGACAAAACAAACCAGATCATTTGGCCAATAAATCAGGGTCAAAGTGGCTGGCTAAGTTCCCTGGCTCATCCTATCCTGGTAATCTTATGTTTATAAAGTTGCAACCATAGGAAAGCATTGCTTCATCAGGATGAAATGTATTATTTGGGAGGCGGGGGGCACTTCGGTTGCTTCATTCAACAAAACTAATTTTGTTTCAAAGTGTATTTTTGTTTCAAAGTGTAATGTATTTTTCTACTTGATTATAAAATAAAAGTTAAAATAACAATCATAATTGATAGAAACATATGAATATTTATGAAACATTCTTAACCTTAAAAACATGTCATTGTAATAAAAAAGCAAAAGCTGCAATCTTAGCCGTTCATCATTGCATATTTAAATAACTGAGTTACAGCTTTTTTTTTTTCATCTGTAGAGCATTTTCCAGTATTGAAAATAGCATCAAAATTCACTGAAGCTAAAAAGTGAGAATTTGCCTCTCAGTGCATGGTAAAAGACACATATACTCTGCTAATCATCATAAGGCTTCCAGAGGTTCAACTTTTCCTTTGCTTGTATACCTGCTTTAGCCCAGTCACTAAAATTTAAGCTCTCTCTGTGTACTTTAACAACTCTTAACCAAACATGGTTAGCAAATCTCCCAGGTTTTCAATCAACTGATTTATGTACTTGATATCCAATAAAATGTTGAAGCCTAACCAGGAATAAACATTTTGCTAGACTGCATGGACATGCACATGATAATACATGGGCCCTGACTTCCAGTTGGAAGATAATTTGAAACTGAAAAATTACAATTCCATGTGATACAACCTATTGCTAGTTAGTTTTAGCTACATTACTATAATAGGCCTTCAATCAGTTTACTTCCAGTCCTGCAGAAGCACTTAATCAATAGTTGTATGCTTACTTGTTCATCCAAATCATCTTACACAAATTCGTATTTTAAAGAGGAAAGACAACTAAAATTTCTTGAGTACCATGTTCCAAGCACTTAGTGTACCTAAAGCCAATTATCTCATTTACTTTTTAATTAAAGTTTTTGCAACAGTTACAGGTTGAACATCCCTAATCCAAAAATCTGAAATCCAAAATCCTCGAAAATCAAACTTTTGGAGCTTGACATGATGCTCAAAGGAAATGCTTATTGGAGCATTCTGGATTTTCACATTAGGGATGCTGAACTGACAAGGCAAATATTCCAAAATCTAACAAAATCTGAAATCTAAAACACTTCCGGTCCCAAACACTTTGGGTAAGAGATAATCCTCCTGTATTCAGATGATCATTTTACTGATTAGAAAACCAACACTTGGGCCAGGCATGGTGGCTCACGCCTATAATCCCAGCACTTTAGGAGGCCGAGGTGGGTGGATCATGAGGTCAAGAGATCAAGACCATCCTGACCAACATGGTAAAACCCCATCTCTACTAAAATACAAAAAAAAATTAGCTGGGTGTTTGAGATTGCAGTGAGCTATAATCATGCCACTACATTCCAGACCTTGGTGACAGAGTGAGACCCTGTTTCAAAAAAGAAAGAAAGAAAGAAAACCAACACTCTAAGTCACATAGCTATTAAGTATGGTGCTAAGATTGATATCTAAGTTTTTTTACTCCAAGGCCAAGGTTCTTTTCATAATTACATAAAATCCATATTCTTTTTAGTATCAAAACACTCTGAAACTAACAAGTTATTTTTTTAAGATACAAACTGAGTTTCCTGAAATGCCTAAATTAACCAACTTTATCCTCTAAATTGACTAAATTATTTTAGAAACAAAGTTCATATATAGTTAATTCTTTTTGTTTTCCTATTTGAAAAAGAATTGCTTACCTCTACATTATTTGATATAAGAACTTTATTTTTAAAAGGTACTACCTCTCCCTCTAAAGATTTCATTGCAGTTATATGTTTTGATTCCTCATCAAAGCAGACACTGCTAATACCTGAAATATAAAAGCAACAATTTAAATGCAAAAGGATTAAAGACATAATTATTAGATACAATATATGTGTGTCACATAGTGTTAATATATACCCTAAAACATATATTGTAATTGAATTATAATTTATGCCACATAAAATATAGAGCTCCTAGTGTTTAAATGTCCCATTGAGGAGAAAAAAATCACTTTCTTGATCAATATTCTTATTGTTTATCTGAAATATTTCTTATCAATATCTAACTGTATATGGCCACTGGCCAAATTTGTGAATGTTTATATATATATATATATATATATATATATATATATATATACACATTTATATATATCTATTTATATATTTGTTTAATCATTCCTACCATTTTCCAGAAAAAATAATTAGGCAACCTAATCAACTGGTGCATACCAACCAGTAAGAATTGTCCTAACTCACATTCTTGCAGGAGTGAAAAGTATTACAACCTCTTTGGAAAATGATTTGACAGTTTCTAAGAAAGTTAAACATATACTTACTATATAACTTAGCAATTCCAAAACTAGGTGTTTATCCAATACAATAAAAACGTATGTTTACAAAAAGACTTGTATGAATGTTTACAACAGCTTTATTCATAACAGACAAAAACTGGAAATAACCCAAATGCCCACGAACAGGGAAATTTGTTGAAGGCAACTAAGACTTCCCTTTCCCCCAAATTTTCATATCACTTCATAGCATATAAAAAACTTGAACATACAATCTCATTGTTATCTTCACAAAAAAAAAACTATATTATTATTTGCAATATAGAGAAAAACTAAATTTCAGAGAGGTAACTTGATAACTGATTAATAAATAGTAGAGATATTGGTTGAATACAAGCCTTCTGATTCCAAGAGTTTTGTTTTACTACCTCCAATTGCCCAAATCATAGTTACAAATATAAGCATCCTAAAGCTTCAGATACACAGGAATTGATAAATATTTCTGTATAGGACCAGAGAATAACTTTAAGTCTACTGGACCATATGGTCAGTGTCAACTACTCAACTCTGCATTCATAGCATGAAAGCAGCTACAGATAATATATAAACTACCACGCAGAATTATGTTTCAACAAAACTTTATTTAAAAAACAAAAAGAAGTAAGCTAGATTTGGCCCATGGGTTATATTTTGCTTGACTATTAGTTAAAATGATGAAAGTTATTTTACTTCGTAAGTTTACTTTGAAAAATACAGCTCTTTTCTATAGAGCTTTTTACTCTACAGAAGCATTCATTTGCTTGGTCTTTTCAAGCAAATTAAGTATTTTAAGAAAATAACACTCATTATTTTGGTAATAAACCTATTTGATTTTCCACTAATAAGTATTCCATTGAAGTGACTCAACTCTACAACATAAAAGCATTTGATATTGCACTTTCCCCCGATGTAATCTTACCTGTTTCCATAGCTTAACTATTATTTCTATATGAATGACTTCCAATCCTACATTCACATCTAGGTCTCTTCACTGACAATAACTGCCAGTATCTCCACCTGGATGTCATTTAGGAGACCTTAAACTCAATAATGAAGAGGCATATTCTCCTTCACTCCAGGCCTTTGCACAACCTATTCCCACTGCCGACCCACCTTTTTTCTAACTAAGGCCTATACATTTTTCAGATATTACCCTAGATGTCGCTTACTTCATAATGCCCTAAAACTGAGCTAAGTGCCCTCACGGATGCAGCTATATCACCACATACTTATGCCAATCACCAGAACTGTCATACTATATTATATTTGTCAGCTTACAACCTTGTCTCTCCCATTAAACTGTATGTTCTTTGGGTATAGGAACTGTATTTGGGTATATGAACTGACTACTGTATTCAGTAGTCTACCCAAGAGTATAACATTAGACCTGGCAGATAGTTGAAACTCAATAAACATCTGTTAAATAAATGTTGAATCCTACCAGCAAAAAGCTTCTTAAGGTGAGACTGAATCACTGATGGGTTAGTAGATTGGCCCAATATTTCTAATAAGTCATCATCACCAATAAAATAAAATCGTGGAAATGCTGAGCGTTTTTCCTAGTAAAAATAGAAACCAAAAAATAGCATTCTTTTTTCATATAATTAAGATATCAAGTACTTCACAATTTATTATATATTTTTGCTTAAAAAACATGCCTCCAAAAACTCATTTAATGATTTCTGACATCTTTGAAGCTGATCAAGTATTGTAAGTAGAGAATTTCTGATTCCAGCATGAGTAGTTAATGTTGTGACTCTATTGTCTTTCTTGATATCCGTCATTATTGATCTACAAAAGAAAAAAAGTATCATCACATCTATTTAAATTATTTGGGGGGTAAGAGAAGGAGATTAAGACTTTTTTACCTGCTTAAAACAAACTAACACTATTATAACAGTTTTATACCTCTAGGAATGTTAAAAATTAATATCACATTACCATTTTTAACTTCCCATATTATAAATTATCTTATATATTTCATTTGCTAAGCTAATATTAAGCCCTATCTCATAGAGCTAATGCTTGAGTGACAGCAAAAGACATCAAATAATTTCTAGAAATATTTAAATAAAATTGTGATAAATGTTAAGAAGGAAAAGTAAAGTAGTGTTAAAATGGCTTATAGGGCAACCCATAACCTAGGACTTCTTTAAGGAAGTAACTTAAATTGATATATAGATGAAGAATAAAAAGTAAGTAAGCAGAAGAAGTTTCTGGCACAGATTCTGGGAAAAAGATAGGTATGTCTGAAAAAACAAATGTTAGAGTCACCAAAGCAAAACAGAGAGCAGCACAAGAAAAGAATAGAGAAATGAACAAGGAGCAGATCGTGCTTTATCCCTAGCACAATGAGCAACTATTTTAAAGTTTTATTTAGAGGAGTAAAACAAAGTACTGAACCTGCATTTTCAAACAGTTACTCTGGCTGCTGTGCAAAAAAACTTATATACAAGAGCAAGTCAGAAGGTTAATGTGGATAGTCCAAGTAAGAGACACAAAATTTTAGAATAGAAAAGGAGAAGTACAAATATACTTCTATAACGGTATTTGGTTCAAGATATACTAAGTAGGTTAGAATCAACAAAATTTGGAAACTTAATGTATGTAAAAATGGAAGAAGAAGATATCTAAGTTATCTATCATGTCTCTGCTTTCAGCAATTAGGTTTGGCCATTTATTGAAACAGGAATCAGAAAGAAAAAAAGATTTGTTCGAAAGGAGCTGGAAAGTTAAGCTCATGACTTCAATTTTAGCCTTCTGTTTGAGGATGTTTGGTAGACTTGGAGCTCAGAAGAGAAATATGGGCTATACATGTAAGGTGAGGAAACCTCAGCACAGACAAGAGAACTGATGCTGACAGTAGTTAAGATTATCTGAGAATACATAGAGAAAACAATCAAAGGCTGAGGCCTGGAGAATGACTACATCTAAAGGGTTGGAGATAGCTAAGTACTAGTAGGTATAGAACCAGAGAGACAGTCAGAAAACCAAGATAGCACAATATCACAAAAGCCAACAGAAGAGACTTTCCAAGAAAGAAGAAATGCTCAACTATATTAAATACTAATGAGAGATAAAGTAAAATAAGAAATGAAAAATGCCATTTGAATTTAAAACAGGAAAATAATTGGTAATTTTAGGAAGTGTGTATTATTAGGTAGAGTGGTAATAATAATAACAGAGACCACATCATTATGGTTCAAGAAGTAAATGCCTGAATAAGAGGAATAGCTTCTCAAAAGGATCTAGTAAAGAGTTTGAATACACAGAGGATACCAATAATATAAAAGTAGTTTGCTTGTATTACTCCACAATATGAATTGATTTTTTAAAATACCATACATGTCTATGTCTTACATTGTTGTACTGACCTAAAATCTTCATCAACTCTGTTGAACCGTGTCTGTTCTTTTGGCAATGCTCCACGGCCAAAAATGGGTTCTAAATACACCCACTTTCTCTGAATATGATTTAAATTCTGCAGGTACTCATCCAAATCTGCAAGTTTTCTTTCCCAAATTGACACTTTATCTTCAAATCCTTTATAATAAGGAGAATCCTTTAAGGATTGAAGAAGGCATCTATTATCTCCAACCTGATTTACTATGTCTTTCCAGTCTTTAATCAGCTTCATAGTTCGACTTTGGCTGTCTTCATGATCAATTAATGTAAACACTGCTCCAACTCCCCAAAGATCAAGTTCACGTAAAGCTTCTCTGATTGTAACTTCACCTTGTGCCCGACTATTTAAATCCTATTTAACACAAAATATCCATGTTTATTACATCAACATTAATTATCACATAATAGAAATAATAGAAAAGTATATTATGAAAAAATATATTTTATCTGGCTTTTCACCATAAGGCAAAAAAAAAAAAAAAAAAAAAAAGAGTTAAGTGGCTCTATTTTAAGTATCTGGTTCACTTGGTCAAAGTATACACAAAGTTCTGCCTTATTCTTTTTAATTCTCTAAAAGAAAAGCAAAAAAATAAAGCATCCATCCCAAAAGACAAAACTAGTTTGGCTTATTTAAAGTTTTACAGACCAAAAGGCCAGTATTTTGAACAAAAGAAATTCAGAAATTATATATCTTATTATTATCTATCTTATTATAGATTTGGATACATCTAAAATGATTAACAATCAACTAGAGTTACCTTCTGCAAGAGCCATGCTTTATAACTTCTCAAGATTATTTTAAAACATTCCAGGGTTATTAACAAACACAAAGGTTTATTTTTTTGATAGGAAATAAAATGATCTGACATCAAGAGTCCTTATATTTTTGAATGGCCACAATGCAACACTAAAAGTCTGTCACTTCTAATAGAATTATGACAACTTTTACTTTTACCTGAGACCTTTTCTAAACCTGATTAGCAAAGTGATTCTGGGTTTAGCTCTCTGTTTGTGTTTTCCCTAGCTTCTATTTGTAGCATACCACATAATTTTTAATGTATCTTATGTAAAATGATTTGTGTTTATTCACTTTTTAATTGAAGCTGATTCCCTTCTTAAAGGAAGACTTTTTTTATATTTAAACAAAATATGAAGCAAAATTTTATATTTAAAAGGCCACACTTAAGGGATATTTATAAAAGTGATCCATACTTTAAGGTCTGCAGCTTTGGCTACAATCGTATCAGCTACTCTGAGCAAATCACCAAACAGTAGTTTCTCTAGACTAGTCCCCCTAGGAAGTCCAAGGAGACGAAAAAGGTCAAGCCAGTGATCTGGAGAAAGATGCTCCCCTCTCACATATTTCAAGATAGGAATTACAATCTGTTAAAAAAGAAAAAGAAAAAGGCATATGTACACATATACATAAGCAAAATGCAAATTTGTATTTACTTTTATGTTTACTAGTTACCAAACTTAATTACTCCATTTTCTTGTTTAATAATCTTAAAATTATATTCCTAAACAGAATTGTATGAAACTTTTTATTAAATGTTGCTATGGATAAACACAAATTATTCTTTGTAGTTTAATATATTTTAAAACATGACATAGACTATTTCTATTTTTATTATTTTAGAATAGAATCCATGTTGAACTGGAATGTTTAAACACTATTTTTTCACTTTAACCATAAATTTCTTAGCTTATAACTTCTTTCTCATTGGTAGCAGAAGTAGCAATAATTTCTAGGGTTTACTCTGTATTTCCTATTTTCTTCATGAAATGGAATAATTTAGTTGAAAAACATCTAAAGTAAAATTATATAGTTCAGTCACTACATAAGAAAAAGATATATGAAAGCTCCAAACATCGTTTTTAGTTAGCAAAATAAGGAAAACAATCTCACTTTATATTTGTCAACCTCTGATTGTAATTTCACTGTCATCACTGAATGTTCTTCGACATTCCTTAATCTGTCATGCCAGTTCATCAAAAATTCCTCAAACAAGTATGTCTTACTCCTATAAACATACCGAAAACACATTACAAAATTTATATCCAAAAATAAAACAACCAAAATATTAGTCTAAATACTGTTTTTGAATCAAACCGAAAAGTGATCCAGTCTTCATTGGCCATTTCGTGAAATCCTTGTTGAAACTCTTCATAAAAGGCCCAAATTTGTGCACAGCTCTCAATATCTTTAGAGATGCTACACGCCAGAGAGAAATTAGGCTCTTCTAGCCTAAAATGACGGCAATCATCACTATAGAAACAAATATTGAAATACTACATTTTAAAAACAAATATTGATAACTGTTAAGTATCATTAAGTTATTTAACTGCATTCTTTGTATGTGTGTATACACACATGTATGTTTAATTATGGAAACAATAAGAAACTGTCTATTTAATGAGAATTTTATTTTACCTACTCATATATGAACTCTATAAATTCATTAATATACATTTTTTCCAAAGAAGTCAAAATTGAGTTAGTAATACCGAGGAATTTATATGTATATAACACATATCATATATGTAAATATTTGAGATTGTATAAATCTACAGATTAATCTGAGAAAAAAATACTCTTCTCAATTGAAAGGGTAAGCTTCTAGAATATAAGATATCCTTCATCTAATCAGTATAATGCCATTTAGCAATTATGGTAACAAAACCTCCGCTCACTTACGAAAGCATTTACTTAAATATAAATCAGTGCTCAAATTTAATACTTTACATTATTATAAGCCAACAACTCATTTTTTTCTTTGAAGTATTTTATTATTACTTATTCTTCTAGATTCATTTTTTTTCTCAGAGGCACTAAAAGTAGTTTCTGAAAATCATACATATTTCATTTTTAAATAGAATAAGTTGAAAGAAAGTGACGATTCCAACCCCCTTATATAACTGCTAGGTAAATTTAATTTATCTTCTAGGCCTTTCTTGGAATTTGCTTTCTCTTAATATCCTTATATAACACAACTATGATCCCTAAGACAATAATAAATGAATGCTTATTATTTGTATTTTGAAAAGTGATGAAATTTATGAGGAAAGGTATGAAGATAACAGACATGAGAAAATTACTAGCTTGATATATAAATTATTGTTTCAAAATGAACACTATCAGTTTTAAAGAAAAAACATACACCAGCTTTTTTCTTGTGACTTCAAGATCATCAAACTCAATTTTTTTCTCTTTTATTAACTTTGCACTTTTTTCAAGAGTATTATGTTGGCCAGTTTCAATAACATCATCACCAGGTTTTAGTTGGTCCCAACGAGCTTTAAATTTTTCCAGTTCTTGATAATAGATCCGAAGACGTGATTTCACATTTCCTTTCATCACTTCAATCTATAAGACAATAGAGTTTAAATAATTTAATGCAGAATAAAATCTCATTTTGAGTTCACATTTTTCTTTCCAATATTTTCTATTTAAAAGTGAAAAAATATCAATGACCAATGTCAACTTTTCAAAGGATTTTATTAATTCCAAGTTCAATAAAATAATTGACATAAATTAGACCATAAATTTATAACAAGAGATAACCTTCAAATAACATCATTTAAAAATCATTCATGTGATTAACCACACCTAGTACTACTAACAACAAAGGTAATATAATTGGAAAATGTTTATTTGATGACTGCTGGTTGTTCTTAGTATATAGCTGCTAAATTAAGGAAGGGATTGCCCAGTCTCCCACGCAGCTAAGGGCTGGGGCCTAAGGGTAACTTCTGCTCAATAAAATATGAGTTCAGTAGATACGTGCAACTTTCAGGATGTGTCTTTAAAAGATAGATGGTGCCATTTTCTCTTTCCCTCTCTCCTGACCCTACTTGGTAGCAACTGAATGTGGTAATAACCCATTCTGGACAATATCCTAGAGATGGTAGACAAATAAGATTGATGAAACCTAGGACCCAAAGTTACAGAGCAGAGGCACCATATCAGCTTATAGTGTAATGTTAGAGAGAAACATAAGCTACAGTTTTGGGGGTCTCCATTAGAATAGTCAAACTGATATCCTAATAAATTTAGTAATTAAAGAAAACATGAGTTTCAGAAATAAACTTAAGCTATACATAGTACATAAGCAATAAATTCATTCATAAGACTATAAATAATGTTACATTTCAAAGACACTGGTTTCTTCTTGGTACAATAGGAAGGAAAGAAAAACCATGTGAAAAATCATCACTTATATAAAGTATGTACTATAAAAATAGTCAGGGACATCAATTTCACCAGACACATTAAATTCTTATAAACCTGGGCTATAAAATAAAAGATAAGCATGAAATCTTAAGTGAGAAAGAACTTTCCATTTTAATAAATAACTGAAAGTTCTAACCTGATCTTTAATCATAAGTTGGTGACTTTCCATCATTAACTCAAATTTATCCCACTTAGCTTTCAAATTACTAATTGTTTCTAAACCTCCACCAGCCACAGTTCGTAGAAGTCTGTTTTTGTCTTCAGCTTCTTGAAATAAGGGCAAAATCTAAAGGTTTAAAAAAAATAATAAACGTGAATGACAATCTATTTTATTAAAACTCTTTAAGATTTTATTTTAGTCTTTGTTTCATAACTTTATATTTAAATTAAAATTTTTGCATTTAAATGATTTGTTAAATTCCTAGATAGGCTGATTTGGCAGAAAAAAAAATTCCTAGATATAAACTTCCTGATGGTTATTTTTTACTATACACAAGCTCAAATAAGGTACTCTGACATCAGAGGTTAAAAAAGATAAAGTAGTAATAGGAGAGTAAATGAAATCCATGAAGATAATACTATAGCTTTCAAAGTAACTTATTATAAATGTTCCATTCACAAGAAAATGCTAAAGAGAGCTGGGTGTGGTGGCACGTGGCTGTAGTCCAAGTTACTCAGGAGGCTGAGGCGGGAGAATCGCTTGAACCAGGGAGGCAGAGGTTGCAGTCAGCCGAGACCACGCCATTGCACTCTAGCCTGGGTGACAGTGAGAATCCTTCTTAAAAAAAAAAAAAAAATGCTAAAGAGGTTTCTAAAGGAACTAAAATTAGTGATTATGTAAGAGCATACGTTAACCAAACTATCCTACTTAGTAGAGAAGAGAAAATCATCAAAAAAGGCACTTAAGAAACAGACAACTAAAGAAGTAAAATTAAGCTCCTGCATTCAGGGTTTCTAACTAAAATGTCCTAAGCTGTATATAGCTAACAGTTTGTTAAACAGTTGGGGTATAAGTTAATGGGTGCTAAACTGTTGGAATTGCCTCTAAGGCTTTTAAAGCTCTGTAAAACAATAGTATCCTCTAATTAATATCTATACTTTTACTATTCAATAAAGCAATAAAATCCATTTAAACATTTTTAAATATCACTGTAAATACATAATACAACAGACAACAAAGGAAATTCAACTATAACTCAATTGGCCCAGCCTGGCGGCTCCAATCTGTAATCTTAGCACTTCTGGAGGCTGAGGTGAGAGGATTATGACTAACCTGGGCAACATAGGTAGAACCTATAAAAAACATGGTGAGAATATCTAAAAATAATGTGAATCTCTAAAAAAATTTTTTTTTAATTAGCTGGGCATGGTGGTGCACACCTGTACTCCTAGCTACTGAGGAGGCTGAAGCGGGAAGACTCCTTGAGCCCAGGAGTTTGAGGCTGAAGTGAACTATGATTGGACCACCTCAGGAGCTTAATTTTCTACATGTGGACAAAACAATAATTAGCCTGTAAAACATATCACAATAGTTTCCTAGTCTACCTACATCCAGTCCTACCCCTCAAATCCACATATGAACAAAGAGACATAGCAAAAGAGAATTACAAATACGTTGCTACATAAAACGTAGAAACAACTCCCCAATGCCCACAGAATATGAGATTCTAAGGTCCTTAATGTGGCTCACATGGAGATTCTGCCTACTTCTTTTATTATCTCATGGCACTTCCTACCCCACATACTACCTCTTATAATACCTAATTGCTTGCTCTTCCCAGCAAACAACATCAATTTCTCCTTTTATCTTTTTTGACACTATTATAATCTCTTGTCTTTCCTCACACCCCATTCATTTACTTTACTCCTCCTCCTATGCTTGTACTCTAAATTTTGTAAGGTTCAAGCCTGGTCTTAAACCCTCTATTTGTTATCTACCAGTTGGTCTAAGCTAATCCCAAGGGCTTAAATATCATGGATATAAAGAAGACTGCAAAATTTATATTTGTAGTCCTTACCTTTACTCTAAATTCAATATTCCTCATTCAATTTCTTCCAAACTATTACTAAATCTCCACCACTTTCAAACTCCAGGTGCTCCTCTAGTCATCCTTATTCCGGGAAATGACACCAATACTTTCCCAGCTGCTCAAGTCAAAATCCTAGGAAACATTTTGATTTATCTTTCTCTAACCACATCCCCCATACATCATCAATCTCTCCAGTTCTATCTCCTCTACTACTACATGATACAAGCTTCCATCATCTCTTGTCTATCATTTTGCAATATCCTACTAACTGGCCTGTCCACAACTATTATTGTGGACTATTATCCACAACTATTATCTCCCTTCAATTCATTTTCCACAGAGCAGCTAGAGTCGTCACTTTAAAATCTCAGAGACATTGTGTCATTCCCCCACTTAAAGCCCTCTAAAGACTTTTTGTTAGACTCAGAATAAAATACAAACTTCTTATGATTGTCTAAAAGCATCTTCGTAATCTGGCCCTTGCCTCTCTTTCCAATTGCACCTCATACCATTCTCTTCCTTGAATACTATGCTTTCCTGATAATTAACTTCCTTGATAACGTTTACATCTATCTATTCCTTAAGTATACCAAGCTCCTTCTCTACCTTAAGATCTTTGTACATACTATTCATACTTTTTGGAATGATCTGTCCCCAAATCTCAGAATGGTTGGCTCCTTTTTATCTTTCAGGTCTCAGTTCAAATGTCCTCTCTCTGAGAAGATATCCCATGATCATCCACCCTAAGTAATATCCCCAAGTTGAGCATACTCATCCTCACTTCTCTCCTCTCTCTCTTTTGTTCTCTCTTTCTCTCTGTCTCACACACACACACACACACACAGGCACACACATGTAAGTTCCATGAGAATAGAATATGGTCACAGCTGCGTCCCCAACTCCTAGTACAATGACTGGAATACATCAGGTGATCCATACATATCCATCAAATAAATAACTAAATGCCTCTGCTAAATGCCACAGCTTACATAACCATTCCTATTTTAGTAATTCCTTCTACTAGATAGATATATTATTTTATTCACCTTTAAACCCTCTTTTTTTTTTTTTGAGATGGAGTTTTGCTCTTATTACCCAGACTGGAGTGCAATGGCGCGATCTCAGCTCACTGCAACCTCTGCCTCCTGGGTTCAGGCAATTCTCCTGCCTCAGCCTCCTGAGTAGCTGGGATTACAGGCACGCGCCACCATGCCCAGCTAATTTTTTGTATTTTTAGTAGAGACGGGGTTGCACCATGTTGACCAGGATGGTCTCGATCTCTTGACCTCGTGATCCACCTGCCTCGGCCTCCCAAAGTGCTGGGATTACAGGCTTGAGCCACCACGCCCAGCCCTAAACCCTCTTTTATACCTTCAAGTCGATCATATACAAGACTGTAGTTCTTTCCATTGGGGCGGTATATTATTTTATTCACCTTGAAACTCTCTTTATAACTTTTAAGTCTGTCACATGGTGGGGGCACATAAAAGTTTGTATACTAATTTGAATTATTTATCTTCGTTATTCTAAAAATAACTAAAATCATCTATAATATGTTATAAAACTTTGGCTTCTTTATTCTGGGCTCTAGCCTTCTGGATACTTTTTTATGAATCTTTACCATTCTCCTTTATATTTAATTATGAGCTCTTCCATTATGTGTGTATGTGTGTATGTGCATTCCTAATTTAGCTCTAACTTCATTGTTTCGCATTCTAAAGTAATAACTCTAAAGGTAACAGGGTTATTTAAGGTTACTCTTACTCTTATATGCCAAATCATAAAACAGACTGCAAGTATATCTAAAAACAATACTAAGTGTTACTATTACTGTTTCATTACACCAGTAGCACATCAAGAGTCTAATCACGAACTAACCAGAGGAGCCAGATTATTGTGGACCTCCTTATAATATTGAGATCATATATTTGTAAATAATGACATAAAATTACCTAATTTAAACATTTCTCATGCAGTAAAAAGTAACTTTACTTTGTGATTCTCACCTCTGGCTTCCGTTCTTGTAACTTACTGTATCGAAGATTTGCATCACCAATTTCTTCCACAGACTGGGGCATAATTGTTAACACTTCCATCGCCTCAGTAACAAATGTATCAATTTCATGTAAATGAGCTGAGTGATAACATTGAAATACAAGAAATGTAATTATTGCCATCAAAAATACTAAATTGCATACTTTCTAAATCAAGGGGTAGTAGAAGAAATCACTACATGGAATATGGTAAGTTCTAAATTATCATTTGCTTTCATAAAACAAAATTTCAAGATGTGGAATAAGCAAAGAAATTTCTTTCTATGAAAGTTTAGTTGTTTTGCATTGTATTTAAAAATTTTAAGAAAAGCTTAAAATGCACTTAAATTTTACTGAACATTTTTTGTCTTTTATGTAACATACTAAAACTTCTCAGTTTAAAGGAAAAAGAAGAAACTGTGGTATAAAATACTTTGTCATTTGAGGATATAAGCAGAAATGCATTATACCAAAATCACCTACGTTTCTCAATTACATATGCAACAATCTGATACTAGCTCAGACTACAAATAATAAAGATGTCTTCATTTTAGACCTCTTAAAGATTGAATATAGACTTTCCTACTTCTTTTTCAATTAGTTCAGTTTTGGTTTTTAATGATTGTTGAAATTTACATTGTATAACTATCAAATACATGCTTCTACAGATCAAATTAAGTAAAAATAAAAATAAAAATGTGTCTTTACCCTGTATGGACTTCTTCAAAGAAAGAACAAGCAGATCAAACAACTTCTGGATGAGATCATCAATCACAGTCTTTACAGGGTTGCAATTAATATTTAAGCAATCTACCTTGACAGCACTGAAAAATATCAATCAACATATTTTGATACAGAAAAGACTAACTAGAAAAAAAGCATCTTATATAATATTACAATGATTTCATGTAAATACGCTTAAAAACGTATGTCAACAGTAACATGGTGATCTTTAAGCACATTTAGATTTAGTTTAGCAAAAATACCTTACACATACTATTTTGAAGTTTTTCATCTCATAATGATTTTGTTATGATACTACAATTTTAATCATCCAGCATATCAGCTTCAAAAGAAAGGTGGCACATTATGAATTACTAAGTATCAAAAGAATATATTTAAATGTTCATGAGCTCCTCTTGTCACAGCATGTAATATGTCTATTTAAATATTTATAAAATAAATTTACTATCTTGCAGCCAAAATACAAACAATAAAAATAAGGCAAACAATATAGATAGAAAGTGAATTTAGATTATTAAAGCACTAAAACAATAAAATGATGAGACACCATTGTATCTCATCATTTAATAGATGAGACATCTATTAAATTCAAAAACATGTAATGAATGGTTAATTTGAATCTTCAATTGCATGGAAAAAGAGAATTCCCAGAACTGTTAGAACATAAAAAATGCAATATTTGTAAAGAGCAATGTATATGTCAAATAATTTTAAATTGGCATATCCTTTGTCTTAACAATTCTACCTCTAGAATTTATCCTAAGGAAAATTTCAAGGCAAACTCCAAGATTTATATACAAGTATCTTCATGAAAGCACTAACTATTATAGGGAAAAGTTACAAACAAGGTAAATATAGAAATGGCAAAATAAATAAATTTTTATATATCCCTATAATTAAAAATCACATTTTTGAGTGTAGATGATACCATGGCAAATACCAATGAAATAGTAGTCAATAAAAATAGCAGGATAGGCCAGGAATGGTGGCTGATGCCTGTAATCCCAGCACTTTGGGAAGCCAAAGCCGGCAGATCAACTGAGGTCAGGAGTTCAAGACAAGCCTGGCCCAAAGAGTGAGGCCCCGTCTCTACTAAAAATATAAAAATTAGCCAAGCTTGGTGGCGCTTGCCTGTAATCCCAGTTACTCAAGAGGCTGAGGCAGGAGAATCACTTGAACCCAGAAGGTGGAGGTCGCAAGACTCTAGACAGAGTGATACTCTGTCTCAAAAAAAAAAAAAAAATAGAAGGATATAGGATACTCTACATTTTTATATGTCCAAAACATCAAATATTAATAGGAATTATCTCTGTACTTTACTATAAACAATTTATAAAACAAATGTATTTTTTAATAATCAAAAACAAGTATAAAGTTTTTAGATGAGTAATTATTTCCATTGCAGCCCAATGCAAATTGTAATATTCTAAGAAACGAAAAGCTGAACCAGACTCACTCATCTGAGGAATATCTCATATTTATCTTAAATCTCACAAAGTTAAAAAAATCTGAAAACTTTAGTCAAAAAGATTATTTGGAAAGCTATTTGCTTTTTTCTTAAAGCACAGAGCAAAGTGAGATCCTTAAGAGGCAAATTACATGTATTAATTACTATTTTATCAGAAACATATAATTTTCTTTCAAAGTTTTACTTATTTATTCTCAATCACCTACCAGCTGGAGAAGTTTAAACTACAGTTCTTAACAACCAAAAGCTATATATAACAGCCAATTTTCTTGACACATGAAATTACAAGATTCCTGAAATCCTGACACACAAAGGGTCATGATTTCTGATATGTGATACATGAAGATAGGTGATTTTGGAAAACCTAAAAGATTATATTATACTGTATTTTGCTAATGAGTTAAAGTGATATAATTACAGAAAAGAAGTTTTACTGATTACAAAATGCTATGGACAAGACAAACATTCATGTTTCATTTGAAAATATTCATAATATGAAACAGGTTCTGTTCAGCCATACAGAAATGAAAAATGCCTCATTACATATCAAAGATGCATATTTAAAAGTTATTTCCTTATACTATCTAAAATACATCATTAGAATACAGCTCTTCTAATCTTACACCTTATTTCCTAACAGTACTGACAGAATAAATGTGTTTGTGTTTGTATATGCACATGTGTGTATTCACTTAGATGAATACATGTTAATTTGTTAGCAAGAAATGGCAAAATGAAAAATATAGTATGGGATAGGCATTGTTGACTTTATTATTTTGTTTTATTTGGCAAGGATCATAAATAGGAAAGCTATCTACAGCGGGACAAATAGTAGAGGCGGAAGTAGAGGTTCTTAGGCAGTTAAGTGACAGCATTAAGTCAAAGAAGACAGACAAGATTGGGGTCAAAGGCAAGACCCAGTAGAGAAGAAAATCCCCATATATAAGTACTCCAAAAGCACTATCTTTTCCTTACTTTAAACTAATGTTAATGGTACTACCGGTATCCAAATCACCCAGGCTCAAAACCTCAAGTCATTTGTCTCTTCCTATTCCTAATCCTTCATCTTCCTCCAATAAATAAGACTTCTTAGTTCCTCATAATATTTCCTCCTCCCCGTTTTTAGTTCCAACAAGGTAATTCAATTAATTACTATGGCCAGGTGTGGTGGCTTACACTTATAATCTCAGCACTTTGGGAGGCCAAGGCTGGTATATCACCCAAGGTCAAGAAATTGAGACCAGCCTGGTCTCTACTAAAAATAGAAAAAAATAACCAGGTGTGGTGGCACATGCCTGTAGTCCCAGCTACTCAGGAGGCTGAGGCAGAAGAATCAATTGAACCCAAGAGACAGAGGCTGCAGTGAGCAGAGATCATGCCACTATACTCCAGCCTGAGTGACAAAGCAAGAATCCATCTCAAAAAATAATAATTATATTATTATTACTGGTCTTCTGGATGACTGACAGACTAGCCTGCCTGCCTCCAGGATCTCTTTATCCCACCATATATCTCAGTGTTTCCAGATTAAGTTTCCCAATGAACAGCTTCACTACTGACACTCCCACTTTGAATCCTTTAAAAGCTAATCATTCCAAAATGAATAAAATCCAAATTCTCTATTTTTGAATGTAAGACTCCCAAATCTATACCTTATATATGCCTTTTAGGATCATCTCCCTCTAATGCCTAATAAAATATTAACTGTAATAAAATTTTCAATTAATCAACTTCATATTTTCAACACAAATCCTCTTCCTAAGAGGCTTTTTACCCTCACATTTTCATTTGCACCTGTCAAATCCATTTTGCCCCAGATGGAGGGGAAGTCAGCATCTTCCGAATCCCCATAGTTTTAGTTCAGTCTTAATATGGAATATACACTATTCCACCTGATATTAATAACAATTAAAAGTAACATATTTATTGAAATTATACTCTGTGCCACTTACTTATATGGAAATTACTCAACCTATTGTTGCTAATATTTTAAAACTAAATAAATTTAGATTCACAATTTCAGTGACTGTCAGTCATACGGCTGGTAACAGTTACCTAATTCCAAAGACTACTTACTTAAACCTTGCATGTACTTGACTTAATCATCAAATATATTTGTCTTATTGCACTACCAGAGAATAAGAAATTTATCTCAGGTCCTCTGTCTTCTTCCTCTTTGCACTCCTACAGCACAAAGTTTTGCATGTTATAAACACTCACTAAGTATTTATTGAAGGAATGAAAACATAAATTAATAAAAGTGATATTATCCTTTATACGTGATGTATGTACCATTACACAAGGCCTTTCATGGAACTTATTGCTAAGAGTGGTTCTAGTGGTGAGAATTTCAGATACAAGCAGGGTATATTCTCAAGTAGCTGAGATGCCGCTCAGAGACTTTTGTCCACATTTAGGGCAGTATCTAGAAGCAGCACTATGTTGTGTGCCTTCCAGGATATCTTGAAAGGAAGCAGAGCAGTACAAAAGCAGAGTGAAAGGTCACTAGCTTTATATTCTCTAGGATGCTCTGACCAGTAGTGTCTAACCATACTGAGACTGTGCCAATGTATATCAAACATAGCTTCTCATGCCAGATCAAGATAGAAGCCTCTTTCTCCAGTCTATTTCTCCTAAATAGGTCTCAGCCAGCAAAGCTTCCAGAAGGAAAACTTGTTTTATTATCTGTAATGCCTTACATAGATGATACTCAAGTGTCATAGCTGAGATCTAGAGGAGCTAAGAAGCTGATCTGTCTTCAATACCACTAAGCAGAGAGTTCACTTACTATCCATGTCAAAAAATTATTATGGAACCTAAGTATTACATTAACCTTCAATACCTTGGAAGTCGTTCTACTTCTTTCCCTTTTATTTTTAATGCTTTAAAATTTTTCTCCCAATCATGTACAGTAAAAAGATGTTTTTCCACCAGAGCTTCCATATCAACTTGCCCAATTATAATCCATTCCTGTTTAAAGAATGAAAAAATGTATTACTAAAGACATAGAACCAATATGTTAACATATAATAAAAGATTAAGATTTAACTATCAAAACCAATAAAAAGAGACAAATATGTGGTATTCAAGTAAATGTCAATTTAAGTAATATAATCATTACTGCAAAGCCTAAAGAATAAACAGAAAAAAAGAGATTTAATATGAAAATGCAGTAATCATAAACTTTTTTTTAAAGAAAATTATATAAACTCTGTTTAGATTCTCTTCTCAAATTAAATATATATAAAACTTCAAAGATGTAATCACTTTTGCAAAACCAAGAGCCACTATAGGCTACAAATCTGAAAGTGTCCAGATACATCCTAGAATTTTAAAATGCAAAAGCATTGCAGTGGCAGTTAAGAAACTGGTCAAATTCTCAGTCATATATCTCAGGATCAATACAAATGAGAAATACAATTAGTTTACACTTAAAGTTAGTTGGGATGATGTACTTTAAACAGAAATAAGCCACTAAATTGCCCTAATTCCAGTAATATTTGAGAGCTTCAGAAGAAGAATTAAAATTGACACAATAGAGCCACATCACATTCCAAATTGACACTTTTTTTTTTCTTGAGATGGAGTCTTGCTCTGTCGCCCAGGCTGAAGTGCAGTGGCGTGATCTCAACTCATTGAAACCTCTACCTCCTTGATTTAAGCGATTCTTTTACTTCAGCCTCCCTGGCAGCTGGGATTATAGGTGCCCGCCGCCACGCCCAGATAATTTTTTTATTTTAATAAAGATGATGATTCGCCATGTTGGCGAGGCCGGTCTCAAATTCCTGACCTCAAATGTTCCACTAGCCTGGGCCTCCCAAAGTGCTGGGATTACAGGCGTAAGCCACCATGCCCAGCCCCCAAAATTGGCACAACAATTTAAAAAAACAAAAAGCAAAAAAAAAAAAAAAAAACAAGTTTCTCAACTGTCACAAAATAATCAAAGACAAAAAAAAAAATTCCCATAACTTTTTTCTCTTCTATAGTATAAATCTAGGTTGTATAATTATCTATGAATCCAGCTTCCTGGTTTGCCATATTTTAATGTTATGCCACACAGGATAAACTACTAGTGTATATATTTAATGTAAATTCAATCAGTCAGAAAAAATTTTATGAGGCAAGCACGGAAGATTACATGTCCTATACCTTATGTTGGTGTAAAACAGCTGACAATCTTCTAAACAGATCTTCTGCTTTGCTGAAAATCGTCAAAAATCCATTTGCATTTCTATCGATCATAATAGAAAAAATAGATTCATCTCCTGCCTCACCCACTCCCTTAAACTGATTTGGAATGCCGATGAATCTCTTCATTTCTCTATAATATTTAGCCCGGATCTCTTCAAAAGGGGGCCTGAATTGTAATCGTCCCTGTCTGAAATTAAATAAATAACTTTAAAATACAAATTATTAGAAAATCATAAATTGAACATTAAATTGGGATTTAAAAACCATCTTACTTGTAAGTTAAGTCTATATTTATTTCTGGCAAATTCTCATTAAGTGCTTCTAAGCCCATCTGATACTGATGCTCCAGGGCTTTGTACAGTTGATGATTCCAGTGCTGTTTCCATGCATGCATGTCACTTGCTTGGAATCCCTAATATATTACATTCACATTTTTAATTTAAAATTTAGGCAATAGAATGGATTTTTGATTTAATACTTTCATATCACATAATGTAAAACTATAATCACAAAAATAAAACCAACTCATTTAGAATATGTGAAAACAGGTACATCCTTAATTGTCCCTCTTCTTAGAGTTACAGACAAATATAAAAATCTAATCTTTATACTTATAAATAGTACTTTAAAAGATCAGCAAAATTTAAAATCCATGCAAATATTAAATGACTTTTATATTTAAACTTTATTTTATGATGTAGTACCACAAATACTCGTTTATTTTGCAAATTTCTTAGTCCTTTTTCAAAAATTCCCATCGAATATAGCTTTCTCTTCCCTTCCCATTTCTTACATAATATAAATCTACTCCATTCTTTAACACATCAGAGATTTAAAATATTCGATTGCTCATGAGAATGTACATACTTTTGGCTTCTATACAACCAGAATTATGTCAATTCTAGTACTTTTGCTTTTTCTTAAAGTTCTAAAAACTGAAAAATGTTAAATATATGTAAATGTTTGAAACATCCAATTCATATTCAGTTAAGATCCCATCACCATCTACTATGTAGCAGGCTTTGTGCTTGCCACTTTTATATGCATCAACTATTATATCAAAATATAAATAGAACTCCAATCGTACCTCCAAAAAGGAAAAAATCTGAAATAAAATTATTTCAATCATTAGGATTCTACCTAAACCTAATTTTGTGTTTTATGGATGAAACAATCACCTGAAAGAAAACTAACATGTGATAGATATTTAAATACCAAGACAAAAATCTACAAATTCTGAATTGAGGAATTTGGCATTCCATAAGACACTACAGAAACTTATTGTTATATTTTTAAATGCAAACTGATTGTTCATACATGGTCTTTATATATAGTTCAGTCAAAAAATTATAAATCTGTTAGGAATTAATTAGTAAGATTTAAATATAACCTTTATGAACTTCTCGGCAATTCACATATCGTACTTACATTCTGAAAAGATCATATTTCAAAGTACACACACAAAATAAAACATACTTTACCTGTGCTTCTACAGTTGCTAAGCCAGTTCTCAATTCTTGTAATCCATCTTTCCAACGCTGTTGTTGCCGAAGCAGATCAATATTCATAAGAACAACCACCTATGAAAAATTAGAGCATACTAGTCTCAAAGTATTGCTGGAAAAATGGTAACTTTTCAGTGGAGAAACCTGACAGATACCATCTTAAACAAGTGATCAAATTTAACTTTATATAAGACATATCAGTACTTGAACGATATACTGAGAAGGGCAAAACACCACTTCTGTACTATTCCTGCCAAAACAGGATAGCCCCGATCTAATATGGAAAAACATCATATAAACCCAAATCAAGAGAGATTATACAAAATAACTGACCAGTACTCCTCAAAGTAATGAAAAACAAGGAAAAGACTGAGGAGGGGGAGGCTACAGAGACTCAACAACTAAATGTAAACTTGGATTCTAGGTTTTATCCTGAAAAAAAAAGAATGTTAGTAGAAAATTTTAAAATTCAAAACAGTCTGTTTCCTGGTTTGGATAACTATTCTGGTTATATAAGTTGTCAACACTAGGGAATTTGGGCGAAGGGGAATTGTGATCCCTCTGTACTATTTTTGTAACTTTAAGTCTCAAATTATTTCAAAATAAGTTTTTAAAAATTACATCTTAATGACTTTTTAAATAATACTATTCATAGCTTATTGAATTTTATAAACAAAATATACCTTTTCACAAAATGTAGTGTGCCATTTTCTCAGTTTTCTATTTTCAGTAGCAAGTCGTTCAGCAGCATTTTGGAGTTTTTGAATATAGCCTTCTAATTCCTTAGGATTATCCCAAGTAATCTGTGATTTCCCTCCACTTCCTGTTTTTGAATTCTATGGTACAATAAACAACCTTTAGTAGATAGATAGATAGATAGATAGATAGATAGATAGATAGATAGATATAGATATATATATATAGATAGGTATTTTCTGTTTCCAAAAGTTTCAACATTCTATATCAAAAGGTCAATTATCCCCAACTCTGACCTGCAATAAAGAAAGCACATAATAATTTTCCATTTTATAATTGATAAGACAGTCTGGCAAAGACTGAGTAGTCCATTTCTTCCAGCCCTAGACATAACACAACAAACAAGCATAAGATGACTGAAAGGAAGAACAAAGAAGGCAGACAGCCTAGAAACCTCAGGAATTAAGGCATGACACATCTGGGTTTCCTTATTATCTCCTAGGACATCTAGGACAGCACACTGGAGAAGCTTCCAATCAGGAACCACTGACAGGCACAGACTAACAAAGCTCCAGGAGAAACCTATTTCCTCCAGCCGAAGGGGTAGGAAAACAACAGTCTAACAACAGAAAATATTTCTAGCAATACACATGCTATTGTAGCTTAACACAAAAGAGAAAATCACCGCTTTCTACAGTTTCAGTGGGACTAAGCAGAGAGCTGATCTTCCATCACCTATTTGGCAAAAGCCGGTAGTGTTCCAATACCCCTGCCTCAGTAATCATAGACTGAACAAGGAGCTGAGCTCCCACCCCCACTCACAGCAACAAAATGGTGTAAATCTGCCCTCCACTCCTCTACTCCTCCTCCCTAATGTCAACAGGGCCCAGTGGGGAGCTGAGCTTACACCCCTGCTTGAAGGCAACAAGGTACCTCCAAGTTGGTGCCTCACTTTCATAACAAGGTATCAGTAAAGTAAAACGGGCACTCAACTTCCATTCCACTCATCTGCCATGAATCAGTGTACAAATGCTCTTCTTTACTACTGTAGAGCCCAGCAGGAAACTCAACACACACACACACACACACACACACACACACACACACACACACATACACCTCTCAGCAAAGAGACTGTTTACTAAAATATAAAGATTAAATATTATACAGTGCATATATATATACATGCTTCCTAAAAGGAAGGGAGAAAAACTGAGAAAAACAATAAATTCAAAAAGCAGTAACTGAAAGCCACAAATTTGGCAAAAGACATAAACCTACAGATTCAAGAAGCTAAGTAAACTCCAAATAGGATAAACTTAAAAGGATTTTATGCTTTCCTACACAATAATTAAACTTCTAAAGACAAAGATTCTTTGAAATCTTGAAAGCAGCCAAACATAAACGATGCATTATTTAGAAAGGAACACAGATTCAAATGACAGCAGTTTGTCAGCTGAAATCATGGATGCCAGAGTGCTAAAAAAAAAAAAAAAGTCAAATATTCATTTCATTTTATATCTAGTTAAAATATCCAGGAATGAGGGAAAAGGAAAACATTATCAGACAAACAAAAGAAAAGCCAATTTGTCACCAGCTCACCTAATCTTAAACCATGGCTAAAGGAAGTTAGTTCTCTAAAGAAGGAAAATATCAAGAGGAGTTCAGAACTCCAGAAAAAAATAAAAAAGAAAAATATTGGGATAAGTAAAAAATATAAATATATAATAAACTATCCTTCTTGTCATGAGTTTCTTATATTTGATGATTTAATATAAGGGGGAAATTTATAACACCATCTGATGTGGTTTCAATGTACAAAGAGAAAATATTTAAGACAAATATATAAAAGCGGAGAGAGTGAAGAAACCTAAATAGAAGAAAAGTTTCTATACTTCACTTGAAGTGGTCAATGAAGGCATAGTAAGTCTATGGAACAAAGGAGATGCTCAATAAATAGCTGATGAATTAAAAAGCCTTTACTGAATAATTACTATGTACTACTTACTGTTCTATTGCTTGATAATACAAAAGTAAATAAATTACAGTCTACCTTTCTACAATATGGTAAGTAGACAGAGGATCATACAGAACCTTAATGTTCTCTCTACACCAATCCTAGTTTTGTAACAACTACTATGTCTCATTTAACATATGTTAAATATAATTAACTCCTCACAATACAATTTTACAAAGTAAGTTTCTTCCTCAGAAATATCAACAGACAATATTTTAAACAAATTAGAGGAGAAAAAGTTGTAAGGGCTTACAACTAAAGTGATGATACATTAGGAAGAAAAGGTCAAAAATAACAAGGTATGATTCCATTTCCAAAACTATGCATACATTTTTAAAATATGCATGTATTTTCAAAAATATGCATAGAAAAATATTTGAAAGGATGTATACCAGACTTCTTTAAATGGTCATTTCTTGATGGCATGATTATAGGACATTTTTTTCTTTTTACCTATTTTTTTAAACTTTGCATTATAAATTCATGTTAATCTCTGCCAACAAGAAAAAAGCGCTTTTAATAACATCTATAACATGAATTATGTAACTTCTAGTAAATATTAAGCCTGAGAACTAGTGTGCAGAAAAGAGTTAACATAGCAGGTCTGACTACCATTCTTCAAAAGATCTGCTTAAAAGATGCCCCTTAGCTGGTATTTGGGAACTCAGATTTCAGAAGGGTTCCTACCACTCTAACTGATAAGAGTGGCTCACTGTACCTAAATAATATGGTTTATGCTGAATATTTGCTTTCCTTCTGGGAGTTTGGAATTTCAGTGCATACTGGACAGAAAATGTCTATGTGACTGTCCCCATAAAAATCTAGGTTTTGAGTCTCTAATGATCTTCTCCAGTAACACATTTCACATGTGTTACAATTTGTTGTTACAGAAAATAAGTACACCCTGTGTGACTCCACTGGGAGAGGACTCTTAGAAGCCTGCATCTATTTTCTTGGGACTTCACCCCATCATGCACCTTTCCCTTTGCTGATTTTCCTTTGTATGCATTCACTGTAATAAATGCTATGAATATGACCACACACTGAGTCCCACGGATCCTCCGAGCAAACCAGAGAACCTGGGGTGGTCCTGAGGACCCTGACACCACTAGTTATCCACTTTCAAATAGAAAAAATAAAATGGTACATTTCTCGTCTGCTTATTTTTTTCAAACATTTCATGTCTATGAAGACTGAAACTACAGATTTTTAAAAGTTAGTAGTCACATAGTAACATTCAGCTTAAACACTATTATTAGTTTTCCTCTTTTTTTTTTAAGAGACTGAGTCTTGCTCTGTTGTCCAGGCTGGAGTGCAGTGGTGCAATCTCAGCTCACTGCACCCTCCACCTTCTGGGTTTAAGCAATCACCTTTATTGCTTGGGGAAAGGCCAAGAGAAAGGCCTTAATTGCTAAGAATGGAAGATTACAAGTGATTTTGTTGAGGGCTCAAAGGGGAGAGCCACACAGAAAGTCTGAAAAGTCTTAGAAATAGCTCAATCAGTCATGAGGCTTCTGCCTCAGCGTCCTGAGTAGCTAGGATTTCAGGCACCCACCACCACGCCTGGCTAACTTTTCTCTATTTTCAATTGAGACAGGGTTTCACCATGTTGGCCAGGCTGGTCTCAAACCCCTGACCTCAGGTGATCCACCCGCCTTGGCCTCCCAAAGTGCTGGGATTACAGGCATGAGCCACTGCATCCAGCCTCCTAATTGCTTATATATAGACATTCAAATAACCACAGATAAAGAGCAAATAAGTCTTACATTACAAAATTGGGAGAAAGTGGAAAAGGTCTAAGGAGGCTTGTGTATAAAGGCCTCAAACTTCAGAGGACAAATAAAGATAATATCATACAAATCATATTCTATCTATATTAATGCAATTGATTAAAATCAGTTACAAAATATACAAAATATTCTACCACTTAAATCTACAGTTGGAAAAAAAAAAATGTTACTTGTCAAGAGTGAACAAAGTCCCTGGAAGCAAAACAAAATGTAAATCATTTGCTACGTTAAGCTGAAGGGAACACCAGAAAATTAAGAAATAAATACTTCACATGTAAAAATCTAATTATAATAAAATTAGAAGTCCATTTACCTTAATTATCTGTTCAAATGCTAAGGCAGATTGTAACATCATCGGCCTCTGACTTTGAATCATTTGTTGATCAATAGAATTATAAAAATGTGCCACCTACAAAGTAAAAGTCCAATTAGTAATAATTAATAATTTCATTTTTAATTTTTCTTGATTTTTAATTGTTTAAATAAAAGTATTAACGTTTCCCAATCCTAAAATTAAAACAGAAAATAGGTTTCTTATCTCCAATAGGGCATTTGTTCACGTATTAATATACACAATCAACAAATAAATGTTGAGTTCCTACAATTTGCCAAGTCATGTCCTGAAGTCTGATTAAACAAAGATTATAAAACATGGTCCCTGGAATCAAGGAGTTCATAATCTCGCAAGAAAGAATGAACTCAGTGAAGCATGTTAAGTGGTAAAAAACTAAATTATTAATTCTTGCACGTCTCCAAATGTGCTCCTTCTTTTTCAGTACATGCCACAATGATGTATTAATGTCTCAGATCAAAAATTCTTTGAGATATCCTGAATGCTTCTCTCACATTCCACATCAGCAAATGCTATTGATTATATTCTTAAAACATATCTTGAATTCAATCACATTCCCCAAACCCCATCAATTTCATCCCAATCCACACACTCTCGTCTCTCAGCAAGACCAGTGCAACAGTGTTCCTAACTGGTCACTCTGCTTCCAATCATGGCCTCCTATAGTCTATGTATAGCAGACAGAGTGGTCTTTTTTAAACATGTATCACACCACTTGCCTACGCAAAACCCAATGACTTCCCAATATATTTGAGAACAAAATCCAAAACTCCCAAAACTATTACCTTTCCAACGTTTTCCCAGTACACTAGAGAATGAGTCAAACTAGCCTTTTTACTATTATTCTCACTAACAAGTGAGGCTTCCTTCTAGAATTCTGCATCTGTCATTTCCTCTCCCTGGAACAGTCTTCCTCTAGATACCTGCATGGTTCTTTTGCCTACTTTATGTCATGTCTCTTCTCAAATATTACCTCTTTATCAAGGCTTAACCTGACCAGTGTATGTAATAGCAGTCTTTGTCACAATCTCTTTGTTCTGCTTTATTGTTCAAAGCATTTATCACTATCACTGCCTAACATTGTATTACATATTTACGTGTTTATCTGTCTCTCCTCCTGAAATGAAAGCTCTAAGAACAGAGCCAAGCAAACAGCAGGCACTCACAAATCTTTGTTGAATTAATCAATAAATAGAGATACCTACAAGGAACAGTGGTGGACAAAGTTGACACTGTCAACTGTGTTGCTGGAAGAAGGAGAGGTTCAGGGAATAAGATCAAGTGGACAACCTGAGCTGAGTCTAAGGCATTTTGGAGACTGTTAATTTTTGTGTCCCCAGCACCTCACAAAATTCTTGGCACATAGTAGATGCTTAAAAATATTTCTTAACCAATTTTATGGAGATTCTCTTCTTTCCACTGATATATATATATATATATATAAACTTTATTTGGTGGGAAAAACCCACTCTACTGATTCTGTACCACAAAAGTAGGCCCAGAAAAAGTACAATCAGGAAAACTAGAAGCAATAGAATAGTATACATTCTGTTACAATCTGGCCATACTGCTATCTATCCAACATTCTACTATATACACCCTATTCCAGCTAAATATCTGCTCAGAAATAAAGGTATATAGAAATAGATTTTCCCAATTGTTCTTCCAGGGTAAATGCAAATATCTATGACCATTCATTCTTTGAGTTCCTATTCTGTCAGACTAAATACCTAGCATAGTAAAGTAGGCAAGCCTCTCTGCTTTTAAATAGTCACTCCAACTGAAATGATCACCTAACCCTCTGTTTACTTGAGAAAAATATATGTACACTCTTCCAGACTTACATCAATCATTCTTCCAAAAAGACTTACCTGCTACTACTTCTATCTCTATCCAAGAAAATAATTGAAACTTCCTACCTCTATGCTTTTACAAGACTTCCTGAACATCCGTAATATAGTACTTATAATACATTAAATATTGATCTACTTGTTCAGCACTATATTGAAATGAAATAAATATGAACTCTAGAATCAGAGAAACTTGATATCAAATCCCAGTTTCATAATTTACTATCTATGTGGCACTGGGAAAACTGTTAAACATCTGATCCCCAATTAGATCAGTAGTACAATGGGGAATTAATGGAAATAACATAATTAAAGCATCTACCACAAGGCCTGATATTTAATGAGCACTCAATGTTTAGTTTGCTCTCTCCCACTGGACCAGTGATTCTCAAACAAAGCAGAGTATACCTCAGGGAACATCTGGCAACATCTAGGGATTATTTTTGATTGGCAGGTCTAAGCAGATGCTACTGGATATACTACATGCAGGACAGGAATACCGATAAAAGCATACAAGGCAAAGCACTGCCCCTAAAAAAAAGAAATTGGTCCAAACTATCAAAAGTGAAGAGGCTAAGAATTTCTGTGCCTGATTGTGATAGTAATGTATTCATTTTTATAACCTCACTCAACTATGCCTGACAGGGTAGATACTCAACGACTCTTTGTTGAACCAATGAGTAAACAAAAGACTAAATATACAAGATACTGTTCCTTCCCTGTAAAATATAATAGAGTCAATGCAAAAAATGAAAAAAAAAATCAGATACAATATAAGTATTAGAATAGTGATTTTTACACTGCCCAAAGAATAAAAAATAATCAACTAAAGAAATACACAGCAGAGAAAGTGACTTGTGAATTGAACATTAAGCAATCCCTGCATGGAGATATGTTTAGATAAAAGCAAAGTTTTATGTTACTGAAGAATAGGGTACAGTGGGGAGTACACAGACAGTAAAGGCAAAAACCAGTAAGTTTAGTTAGGTCATGATTAAGAAAGGCTTTGTCCTCATCAACATGGTGAAACCCCGTCTCTACTAAAAATACAACAAATTAGCTGGGCATGGTGGCGCATGCCTGTAATCCCAGCTACTCAGGAGGCTGAAGCAGGAGAATTGCCTGAACCCAGGAGGCGGAGGTTGCGGTGAGCCGAGATTGCGCCACTGCACTCCAGCCTGGGTAATAAGAGCGAAACTCCGTCTCAAAAAAAAAAAAAAGAAAGGCTTTGTATGCCATGTTAAGCAGACAGGCCGTGAGCTGATAATAGTTTATTTTTTGGCAAGAGACATTATGGTAATTTGCCCATGGGTAGACTGAGAAAATGACTAGAAACAGAAACCATTCATCAACCTGATAATTCTTTAAGACTCTGCCCCTAGAAGGCAGGCAGAAGACTCAATTAGAAGGTCATTTAAAACCCATGGAAGTAACATGAGAGAAAAGAAGAAAGAATAACATACTATTTTACAAATGCATTTTACAGTGAAAAGCAATAAACAATAATACTTTAATAAATTCCTTATAGGTTACAAGGCAAATTTTGTAATGGACTCATTCAGTAAACCATAATTTCACAGCTGGCAGTGCTATTCTATTAGCCTAAAAAAAAATCAAAAAAACCAAACCTTTAACATATTCTAGTTTAATGTAATAAACACCAAATAGGCAGGTATTCGAAAAATGTAATTTCATACTTGTTTAAGAATAATTGCTTGCTTGCAGAATTTCTGTGCAATGTTTGCAACTTGCTGTATTTTGGCAGGAATAACAAAGCCAAGTGCAGAGAGCTGACGAACTTCTCTCAGAAGAATAACCAAACGATCTGAATAATGCACTTTTAGTGATCCATCATTAGAATCCAATTCCATAATTCGACTACTAGCCTCAATACTACAAAACAAAATAAATAACCTGTTAAGTTTCATGTTCTCATTGTTTTGACTAATAAATACAATAGTTTTTGCAACTTTTATGTATATCTAATATTAGCTCAAAATAAAAAAAAAAAACCTTTTTAATTGAAGCTTTTAAGTTGTGTTTTTTTCCATATATTATTTCACAATTCAGGTTTTGGAAACACACTGCAATATCCAAAATAGATCATCACATTAATATTTCAATCAAGCAGTTTTAAAGTAAGAAAAATCAATCTCTTAACTTTCAGCTAAGAGTCAAAATTGACATCATATCCACCATAAAGAAAAATTTTTGATTCATTTTTTAAAGGTAACTCTGATTTTTTTAAAAAATCAATGTACTTGCTTCTTTAGTACTTTTATTAAAAGATCAATGATAAAGAATATCAAAATGGTAAGAGTAGAGACATTCAAACATTTCATTCTTCTACCCTTTGTTTCACTACCTAATAACTATGTGTTTTTATGTGTTTCTTCCAAAGGTTATAATATCAAATATTACTTTGGGGAAGTCAAAACAGTATGGATTATAAAAATGCTGAACTAAATTCAGCAACAGGTATTATGCTTTCATCACCACCCTTTAGGATTAGGTTTATATAATGCTTTTTTTCTTTTTCTTTTTTCTTTTTTTCCTTTTTTTTTTTTTTTTTGAGACAGGATCTCACTCTGACACCCAGGCTGGAGTGCAATAGAGCGATCATGGCTCACTATATCCTCGATCTCCCTGAACTCAAGGATTCCTCTCCATCTTAATCTCCTGAGTAACTGGGACAACAGGCAAGCCACCATGTTCAGCTGATGTTTTTGTCTTTTGTAGAGACAGGATTTCACAATGTTGCTCAGGCTGATCTCAAACCCCTGGCCTCAAGTGATCCTCCCACCCTGGCCTCCCAAGGTACTGGGATTACAGGCATGAGCCACCACACCCAGTCTCGTTATTTCAAATCACCCTCACAATGAAGAAAAATTGCAGGTATTAGAAGCTAACCTACTGAAAAGCAAAGAACAAAAGTATTCAGCTTATTTAATAGCATATAAAAAATAAAAAGTAGAATACTTTAAAATGGCTTAAAATGATGATGTAGTCCAAATTTTCCTATATACAAATAAAGCTCATCAGTAAACTACTATGGTGACTCTTTTTGCCTTTATTCAGAACTGATTTTCCAAAATTAGTTTGTATATGTCAGCATTTCCCAAAATATGTTCAAAAACACTGACGATTCTATGGGACAGAAAATAGGTTTTACCAAAAAAAAAAAAAAAGAAAAGAAAAGAAAAAAAAAGAAAAAAGAAAAGAAAAGAAAAAGAGGAGGGGGGTTTTAAAGCCAAATGGGAAATGCTGGGTGGCAGGAACAAAGTTAAACAAACTTCTTAACAGCAGATCTCAGACTGAGGTATGCTACCATGCTGGTGGATCTCCACTGAAGCTATAATGATAAAGTATGCAAATTTTCCAAAATTAGTTGACTAAAGCACTGTTTGTTTTTTTTTCTCCCCCTTGCTTGGAGTATCTCTCATGTTTTAGGCTCAAAGTAGAAGGAGAAACAGCTAAATGGCATAGTTATAATTATTATGCCCTGACACCTTTCAGTTCCTCTATTCTTCCTCCAGAGCCAGAATTCTAGATTTGAAAAAAAATTACTCAATTTAAGAGGTACTATTTTTGGCCTAATTATCTTCTGTAGCAGTATACAAAAAATAAAAACTTCATTGATGGACAAAGTTACTTTTAAAAAGACATAAAAACATTTTTTTTTTTTTTTTTTTTGAGATGGAGTTTCACATTTCACTCTTGTTGCCCAGGATGGCGTGCAATGGCATAATCGTGGCTCACTGCAACTCTGCCTCCCGGGTTCAAGCGATTCCCCTGCCTCAGCCTCCCAAGTAGCTGGGATTACAGGCGTACACCACCAGTCCTGGCTAATTCTGTAGTTTCAGTAGAGACAGGGTTTCTCCATGTTGATCAGGCTGGTCTCCAACTCCCAGCCTCAGGTGATCTGCCTGCCTCGACCTCCCAAAGTACTGGAATTATAGGCGTGAGCCACTGCACCCGGCTATGACATGACAAGTTTCTAAAAATAAATACAATAATATGCTGAAGATAGTGGACCTGAGGTACAAAGAAACTAGTTTTTTTGGACGATTCATTTCAAATTCCCATTAGAATTAATAAGGTTAACTAATTAATACATTCAATATAGCTCAATAAATATTTACCATAGCCTTATTATGTGGGGCACCATAAAGAAATATTCCTTCTCTCAAGGAGTTTAAAAACAATACAATTTTACAAAACTATAAAATTGCTTAAAGTACATGTGTGTGTGCATGTAATATTAATCATAATATTAATTATCACTAGTAATAAGGTAGAAAAACATAAATGCAAACCAATAACAAAAAACCATGAGGGAAACACTAATTCTAAAACACAAATCCAAAATTCTGGGGAACAGACAAGAGAAACAAGAGAGAGGCAGTTAACTAACTAAATCATCAAAGTTTACAGCCTTAATGAATTAAAAGTTGATGGTCAAAAACAAAAAGAAATTAGAGGAGGAGTAGCAAGTTTGGAGAAAGGAGAAAGATAATTAATCCTATCTGGCTATTTGGATTAATAACATATGGTTTTGGATTTTACAGTTTAATATATACTTACCACAAGCCAGATCTGGAATCAGATAAACCTGACTGAATATCCCTGGACCAATCATCAAATTGTTCTTGTTCATATACTTTAAGCTGGTCTAAGAGATCTTCAGCACTTCGATGGAAACATCGAAATCCTGACAAGTCAGATAAAAGAGCCTCTGCAATCTTGATAGTATCATCTACCTTAAAAAGTCAAATTACAAAGATATGTGCATTATTTAAATTTTTTAATTATTAGCATAAAGTAACAAGCTCCCTTCTCTGATCTGTGATTCAGAAATTATTCTTCCTTTCATTAATTAATAGTGAAACAGAAGATTTACCAAATAATATAAAAATACCAACCCGTACTTTGCTTCTGAATTACACAGTCACAGAATAGCAAACACAAGAGGATAATCCATACAAGGCATTAACTTCAAAAATAAAATGGAGTGTAAAGGGAAAGTCAGCCCTCAAAATATCTGTGCCCCAGTGATTTTCAGAGGAAACTCTGGGAACTTCAGCAGTATTCCTACACATATTCAGTAGTAATTTCAGCCCTTAGCTACATGCTCCAATTAAAAGCTCTAATAGTAATCAGGCCAATGGGAATGTCAATTAAGAGAGATAAATGCCTTTCCTCCACAACTGTACAGAAAATATTACAGTACTCTGGAAAACTAACTGACAGAATCATTAGGCGAATATATCAGAAAATAAAACATCAAAAATACAAACCTGAATAACCAGAAATGTCAAATATGCTGGCTTTAATAATATTCTGTGGGGTCTTGCTCTTAATCACAGACTACAATCAATTAACACTTATTGTACAACTCAAATGCAAGACACTGAAATACATACTAGTTAGTAAGTCCATAAGAGTCTTAAGTCAATTTTAATACTATTAAAATAATAATCTTTTAAATCTATAAACTGCTGTCACTACCTTTGTCAATGCCACAATTACCTTTTACCTTTCTGTTAACTTCCTTTCAACCTAAAGTGATTTAGTTACATAAACCTGCTTACAAGTAAGACTTTGCAACTACTAAAATTTTACAATTTTTTTTTTTTTTTTGAGATAGCATCTTATTCTGTCATCCACCATGGAGTGCTATGGCACAATTATGGCTCAATGCAGCCTCAATATCTCAAGCTCAGATGATTCTCCTACCTCAGCCTCCTGACTAGCTGGGACTACACACATGCATTACCACACCCAGCAAATTTTTGTACACAATGATTTTTTTTTAACTCAGTGTAAAGGATGTTTTCCTCCTGAGTACAGGTATTTAGCTAGAACAACTGCACTTGGAATAAATAATGTATTATCTCCAAGAAAGAAGGAGTAGAACCATCACAACCTCTTCTGCATACTTGTTCAGTGTTCTACATTTCTTATGAAAATTATATAGATATGCCAAGGAAAACAGAGAATATATTGACTACAGTTCTAGAGTACCTTCCATGTGCCTTAATTTAGCAGATTTTATAATTAGCACTCTTAATCTTTTATTAAAAACAAATACCTTCAATTCTAACTGGCGAACCCAAACTATATTGTTGACAACTTCTGAAAGATTTTTGCCAGAAAGTGGTCCAGATGCATCACCAGGAGTTCCTCGGCACCGATTCTCAAAGTCTAATCGAAAATCTATAAAATTTAAGTCAAATAAATGATTACAAAGAATTAGCAAAGATTTCCTAAACATCTTCCATCTACCAAGCTCTATGTCAAATGCTGCAGACAGGAAAATAATGAGTTGGTCCTTAGCCTCAAGGACCATACCATGTATCAAATGAGAAAGAGAAAGATAACTTGTTCACGTAAAAAATATGTCATTTATAACAGAATAAGTAAATCAATCTTCAGTATGGAAATGTCAGGAAATGTATCCTCAATCCTAAATGGTATGCAACAAAGAAAAAAGTAACCTACAAAAATATTCTCTCAAGCAAACACTATAATCTCATAAACTTTTACCTTTAACTGAGTCCACAAGTCTTGCCAGTAAAGTTTCTCTCTCTAACATCAATTCTTTGCTTATAGTTGGACGCTTTATCAACTCTTTATATTTCAGAAATGCTTGAAGAAGCTAATATAAAATAAAGTAAGTATACGTTCATCCCAACGGATCAACTCAGTAAATACATATAAATAAAATCTCCTAAAACAACTTAAGAGAAATATTAAAGGTGAAATATCTCAATATTTTACCTGCTGTGGACTGTCTTGAATTTCTGAAATATAATTTTTCAATTTTCCTGCTATTTGTTGTTCTGCAGGTGCAATAATCTTTTCATATTGAGACACTGCAGCTTTCCACAAGGGCTACACATATTAACAACATTGTTAGACTTTAGTATTTTTTAAATCTGCCTTTAAAAAGAACAACATAAACAGGAAACTATATAGACATAAAGAAATATATATATATGTATATATATAACCTCAGTATATGGATTGTATTGCACAGGATTCAGGCCAGTAAAAGGTTCAAACACTCGAGAGAGGCATATGATTTTCTCTTCACTGGCAGGTAAAAAATAGAGAAGCTTCTCATGAATTGTTCTAACAGCCAAGACCTAAAACAAAATATTAAAACAAAAGAATTTATTTAAATCAAACCACTTGCATAAATAGGTCTAAAATCTAGATATATTGGGCACAAATTTCTTTAAATTAGGTTCTCTAAAAAATAACAATAAAACTGAAACTATAATACAGAAAATTATCACACAACAATGAAGTGATATGCAAAAACATGTTTCATCACATTAACATTAAGTGTGCTCAAATCTAGTGAAAATATATAAGATCTAAATATTTTTAAACTATGTTTAAAGTTTAATATAGTTTAAAAAACTGTTTAAACTATATTTAAAGCTCATTTAAGTAAATTTTTAGTGTCTACCCTTAATACAGTAGTAACTTCTGATTTTCATTATTCTGCATTAAATTGCACTGCAAATGATGAAATGACATGTTAATAACCCTATTTTTTATTATTTACCAACAGCTGAAAAACAAATATTGTATTTTGAGCTAAAGATTTCTACCAACAGTCAAAAGGTAATCACAAAGGTTACGTGAAAACACTATAATCTTCCTCCTATTTGAGTGGGAAATCTCAGTATTCTCATGATTTATTTTTCTCTGGCTAAAAAAATTTACCTATTAGCAATTCTGTCTATTGAGAATGCCTAGCAGCATTGGTAACTAAGTAACAGCACTTCACCCATAGATCATTATTAAATATCCCCACAAGATAACCAGTCTCCTTGAAAAAATGGCTAATTCCAGGTGTGAGACAGAAAATGTACAAGATGGGCTGGGCTGTGACATTTTAGGGGACTTGAAAGCTATCAAAGAAATACAAAGTTGGCCAGGTGCAGTGGCTCACACCTGTAATCACAGCACTTTGAGAGCCTGAAGCAGGTGCATGACCTGGGGTTAGGAGTTCAAGACCAGCCTGGTGAAACTCCATCTCTACTACAAATACAAAAATTAGCCAGGGGTGGTAGTGTGCACCTTTAGTCCCAGCTACTCAGGAGGCTGAGGCAGGAGAATTGCTTGAACCTGGAAGGTGGAAGTTGCAGTAAGCCAAGATCACCCCACCGTACTCCAACCTGGGTAACAGAGCAAGACTCCATCTCAAAAAAATTAAAAAAAAGAAAAGAAAAGCAGAAATACTGACGTCATGTCAAAAATGGCATAGGAGCCAACTTGAAGGGGCACTCTCTGCCCCAAAATTGAACAATTTGAATATAATAATAATTACAATGGACTAAAACACATAAAATTAAAATATTAATGGGTTCATAATGGCACTATCAGAAAACATTTCATTGGTTGCCGATGGAACTTAGTAAGACTTATTTAACGTTCATTGTTCTAAAAAGTGATAAAAAGGAAATAAGCAATTATCTATACTGCCATTTCTATGCAAATTACATTTCAAAGTAACTAAAAAGTTAAAGAAAAAAATTCTTCTTTCAGAAAAGTAATGACTAATAAAAGCAGAAAGAACACCAGAATTAGAAAATCACCATTTTGCAACTCTTCATGATTAAAGACTGCTAAGAGCATTTTTTAGAAGTTGGAGAGCATTATAATGAATTCATCACACTGATCATACCTGAACCCTCACAAATCAAACTTAACATCACTAAAAATGGGAAAACAAGATACTACATAAGTCCTGATATGTATAACAAGGTGTGAAATGCTATATGGCATCAAAAAGGGGAAACTTTTTAAATGTCTCAGGAGACCTATCAACCAAATACAATGTGAGCACCTTGTTTACAACCTCATTCAAGTAAACCAACTACTTACAAATTTCTGAGAAAATCAGGATAAACAAATGCTTGCTAGATATAAAATTATATTAAGAAATTATTGTCATTTTGTTGACTGTGATAATGGTATTGTGGTTATATTTTAAGGGTGGAAGCAGATAATATCTCTGCTTTAAAAATATTCCAGTAAAAAAAAGGTTAGAGGACAGGCAGGGAAGACAAAGATGAGACAAGAACTTAAAAATGTCAATGACTATTAAAATTGAATGGTGGATACATGACATTCATTATACTATTTTACTTTTTAATATGTTTGAAATATTTCATTTTTTAAAAAGAGGTTTTTTTAAGTCCCTAAAAAAAAAGTACGGTTCTTCTAAGCAAGGCGGGAAAAGTCAGCTTTACAATCTTTAAGTAATCTCATTTTGTCCTTAAACGTCCCTTAGAACTAAATATATGTTCTTTACTGGAACTTGTGTAAATTAAGCAATTGTTTCAAATATTTCCACTGAACACCACTTAAAAAGCTGTCCCAACTTAAAAACAATTGCAATAGCCAAAAGACTACCTGAAAGTTTCCATACATGGTCAAGTGGGCTGATCATCTTTTCACAATAAAGAACAAAATATAAATTCACAACTATCACATTGACCAGTCACACACCAAATAAAAAGAAAGGATGTGAAATTAGCCCCACAAGAACTTTAACTCCTATTCTCTCACAAAACTAGTTTCCAGCAGATGTACAGTGCATATTAATTATAAATATATTTACAAACAAGTGAAGACATGCTTTACATTTAAAGACAAAGATCCAGATAATCAAATTGATACCTCTTCAAGGCGTTTGCCAAGTTTGTCAAGTGTTTCTGGGAAATATTTTTCGTTTTTCCATGGATGAGGAACATAGCGCTGCCACACCTGACCTGTTAGATGATTACAGACTAGCACCCACTGTTCACAAATTGAAATACCAGCTTTCAGACTTTCTTTCACAAGATAATAAGGATCTTCCCATAGGTTCAAAGTTCCCAACTTTTTCTGAACAAACCTTCCAAATGAACCACCTAATAAAACATAAAGCAAAGAGTTTAATAGAAATAAATGTATTTTTATAGAATAATTATAAAATACATTCTTAGGATAAAATTTTTTAAATATGCAAATTAGCAAACTAAGGATCTATGAAATACCACATGCACACACTTAGCCTAGCCTACCACTCTCAGTAACAAGTATTTTTAAACACACACACACACACACACACACACACACACACACACAATGCTTTGCGTTTTTGCATCTTTCAGTTTTCAATATACCATTACACCTTTTTTTTTTTTTTTTGAGACGGAGTTTCACTCTTGTTACCCAGGCTGGAGTGCAATGGTGCGATCTCGGCTCACCGCAACCTCCACCTCCTGGGTTCAGGCACTTCTCCTGCCTCAGCCTCCTGAGTAGCTGAGATACAGGCATGTGCCGCCATACCCAGCTAATTTTCTGTATTTTCAGTAGAGACGGTGTTTCACCATGTTGACCAGGATGGTCTTGATTTCTTGACCGTGTGATCCACCTGCCTCAGCCTCCCAAAGTGCTGGGATTACAGGCTTGAGCCACCGCACCCGGCTCCCATTACACCTTTTAAGTGTAGAAATATATATACAATTTCCTCAAGACTGTAGAGCCTACTGTATGGATATTGCATTATGTAAACAATCCGTAATTGCTATTTACTTCTACTTATCACAAACAATGCTGCAATAAATATCTTTGTACATAAAAGTGTATGTACTTATCTGATATTTCCTTATGAATATAATGGTGAGGGTATTTTCCAGGTTAAAATGTTTAATATGAACAAATAAACATATATTTTAAATAATTTTTCAGTTTATTTCAAAATAGCCTAAATTAATATATGCATAAATACTAGAAAGCTATGTAAATTTGGTTGTATTAATGGCCAAAGAATTTGACACATATGATTTATACTACCCAACTATATACAAATATCTATTTAAATATTTCTACATGATTTGCTTTAAGACTTACTTTCAGTAACAGTATTACATAAAGGAGCATTTTAAATAAGGACTTAAAGGATAAAAAGAAAACAAAATACGACAGGTTTCCAAAATTCCGAAAGTTCATTTTTTTACTGGTACCTATGATGTCTAAGAGATGCAACATTCGTGACTCAGGATAATGATCATGTTCTGCTTGTCTCCACACATCATCTACAACATCCCGAGTAGTCTCCACCAAGTCAACAACTTCTAGTAAGGACAGACTGTCCAAGTTATAAAACTCCTGAAACCAAAATGCATTAATTTTTAAACATAATTATATTTGTACCTTGGGTAATATAATCAAAATGTTCCCAGGCCTTTTCAACTGTTACAACTCTAATATTTGCCATATTATTTTCTCCTCCTTTTTCTAACAGCTGACAACTACTTTCTTATGCAAATACCCCTAATTTCTCCCACAAACATAAATGTCATGAAAAGACAAAAGAAAAAATAAGAATTGTAAAAAGTCTACTCATTCATTTACACAATTGGCCTAATTTTCTTTAAATTTTGATTTTTTAAAAATTTACCCAGTAAAGTTGATCTCAACTCCACATATAGTTCACATGTCTTTATTCACTCATTATTCATTCATAATATTATAGTTAAGAATAACACAACCAAAGTCAAAATTTATCATGCTGTATTTCATCACTGTTACCAGAAAAGCTTAAAATCATTTAAAACACTATTAAAATGATATTATCGAAATAACAGTGGAAATGAGTAGAAAATCAATATATATTTGTTTTGAAAAGTGAAGACTTTTAATGATCCTACTTAAAATGACCACGCAATTTCAATGTAGACACATAAAGGAATAACCAATTAAATAAACATAAAACTAAGACTTTTCATATTTCAGATTACTTCAAAATGCTAATTTGAACAAAGTGAACACCCTTTCAAAAGAACATATTATCTCTATATGGATAAACCTGTTATATTTGTTTTTCACTAAGTACCTACAGAAAAGTAATTTGGGTTTCATGGTGGGGTTTTTTTGTTGGTGGTGGTTTTTTTTTGTTTTTTTTTTTTTTGAGAAAGAGTCTCACTCTGTCACCCAGGATGGAGTGCAACAGCACAATCGCAGCTCACTGCAACCTCCACCTCCCAGGTTCAGACAATTATTCTGCCTCAGCCTCCCAAGTAGCTGGGATTATAGACACCCACCACCACACCCAGCTAAATTTTTGTATTTTTAGTAGAGACTTGAGTTTCACCATATTGGCCAAGCTGATCTCAAACTCCTGACCTCAAGTGATCTACCCACCTTCGCCTCCCAAAGAGCTAGGATTACAGACATGAGCCACCACACCAGCTGTAATTTCGTTTTTGAGAAAAAACATTTTATGAAGATTATAATTTAACTAAGTTTTGAATTTCTCAATTCATTTTATATATACAACTTAATCTTTTCTACATATGAAGAATCTATTTTGCTCACAATCATCAAGTATATTTTAAAACACAGAGGCTGTAGAAACTGAATCCTAAAGTACTTTTATAAGAAACCTGACATATAACCATGTATGAATCACGTACTCTTGCAATTGTTTCAAATAATTCTTTAAAGTAATTGGCTCTTTCTTTACTAATCTGTTTATTTCCACGGTGAGCTTGTTCTATCCAAAACTGGAACTCATCACTTGGTGTAAGGATACCTATAAAAGTCAAAAGGGGAAAAAAATGGTAAAGAATATCAGAGAAAAAAAATGAGCAGCAGAGTAGCAAAATATTTGAGTCATTTAACACAGATGCTCCTAGCTGAGGTTATATTTGACACTACCTTATTGTTTCCTATTTCATGCTATAAACAAAGTGTCCTTCCTGCAGTCTACTTCGTGCCACATTTTTCAGATCTTCATGCTTTTTGTTAGTGATTCACTGTTTAAAATGGCCCCCAAAGTGCTAAATTGCTATCTAGTGTTCCAAAGCACAAGAAGGTTGCAATGTGTCTTACAGAAAAAATATGTGTTAGATAAGCTTCATTCAGGTATGAGTTACAGTGCTGTTGGCCATGAAGTCAATGATAATGAATCAACAATATGTATGAATTAAAGTGTCTTTAAACAGAAAAAAAAAAGTTATGTATTGATCAGTTGATGAGATACTGTGACCAGGGGCTTAAAGGAACCTAATCCTGTATTGCTCCTAGGAACAAAGGTTCAATATTCATCAATCAGTGCTTACAGTGACTTTATAGAACATACTACTTCCTCAGCACTTTGGGAGGCTAAGTAGTGAGGATATCTTGAGGCCAGTAGTTTGACACCAGCCTGGGCAAAGAAACTCCATCTCTACAAGAACTAAAACAAATTAGCCAGCCACGGTGATATGCACCTGTAGTTCTAGCTACTCTGGAGGCTCAAATTAAACTGGACATTGTTAACAATTATATTTTCCTCTTCTCCAAATCCACATACATCTACTCATTTTTTTGAAACCTATGTTCAGAGAAATTCCAAAAGTATTGGAAGAAATCTATAAAGAAATATGTTCATTTACTAATGAATGTAACGAGACAATCATTCTGTACTTTCTTTTATTAAGCTATGGTTATATACCTCGTGTGTCATCTTCCTTAAATTTCAATTTTGATAAGTTAGTGTCTGATCTTCGTAGAACTATACCCAACCCAGCTTCTAGTTCACTCAAAAGACTCTGAAGTTTGGGATCAAAGTTTCTGCTCCATTCCTGATCCTAAATAAAAACAGATAAGAGCAACCAAGGTTGATCAAAATTTTGCTAATCAAATTGGCTTTCCAAAACACTGTCCAAAAACTCATTTTTCTTAAAGCCTCCCCCTACCTCTGCTTCATAAGAATAAAAAGTCTCTCAATAGTTAAAACTATGAAAACCATTTAATGTAGAAATGTAAGAGTTGATGTGGACTGCATTTTATACCTTTCTCCAATTTCTCTATTTTTAACACAACTTACACCAAATTTTAAGTTAAAGAAGTTAATAAAAGATATTTTAATTAAAATTAAAACATTAATGACATAACAGTAAAAACAAAATAGATATTTATGTTTGTGTGAAAACATTTATCCAAATACTTCAGTTAAAAAAAAAAAAAGACAGCTATTTTACTCACCTTTAACAACACTGGTGCAAATACTTGCCGTACTGCTTGGTAAAGAGAACTAATAGGTGACTCTAACATAGATGAAACAAGAATGTTATCATGTAGATTCTCATCAGTAATTACTTCAGGTCGCAGCTTGAAAAACACCAGCACTTTATCTTTTGTGTCACCAAACTCAATCTAAAGTGATAAATGATTTTTAATGTTACCTTTAAAAAATTTAATATTTGAAAAAAAAGTATAGGAAGTTGTATTACTATATTTATATCTCTTGGAAAAAATAAATATACTGAAACTAATTTATCTCTTATCTCCTTAAGAATACTTCAATTTAAAAACTTATTCCCACTTACATGAGATCATAAAGTCACTTTGGTAAGTTATTTATAACAATAAAACAATATATACATTGTTGACCGCTAACTATTCCATTCCAGTCAGATTCCATTCCAGCCAGATTCCATTTCAGCCAGATTCCATTCCTGCCAGAATCAGTAATAGTACAGATCAAAGCTGTATGCTCCAGGTACACAATGAATAATATACTTCTCTAGTAACCCAGAAAGTCTGTAACAAAAACGTTAATGACCCTCTTACCTAGAAAAAGCATTTTAAAAGGTGATTTTAAAATTATACATGCACTCAAAACTGCCAAAATGAATTTAAGTTGTCTATCTCCTAAAATTATCTTCACTTTAACAGAAAATTTTGAGTTAAGAGCATAAAGTTTTTTTGTTAAATTGTCATAGAGCTAGATTATTTTAAATTGCAACCAGATGAACTCAATTGGAATTCACTACAGCAATTTTGTTTAAAATAGGTCAGTTCATAGTAATTAGTTCATTAGCTGGGAAGTATATTACTCAAAGGAAGTTTTTGCATTATACACACATTTTCAGTTATTCTCTTTTTTTTTTTTTTTTTTTTTTTTTCAGGAAAAGAAGTCTATGCATTAAAAAGCTTTCAATCAAGGTAACTGCTGTGTATGAAGAACAGCTAAATGGGTCTCACACCATTTTTTTCTAACCAAAAATTTTGGCTGCTGGAAAGGAGCTGAAACTTTACTCTTTGTTACTGTTCAAATGCTTTTATATTTCATGACACATGAAAAGTATATGAAATCCACATAACAGTGTCCATAGTTTTATTAGAACATAGCCATTCCCACTGAATTACATGTATTATTACAAAGTTGATTACATGTCTGCTTTCACACTACAAAGGCCAAGTTGTAGCTGCAGTGGAGCCCTTGTGGCCTGCAAGGGTTAAAATATTATCTGACCTGTTACAGAAAAAGTTTGCCGGCCGGGCACAGTGGCTCACGCCTGTAATCCCAGCACTTTGGGAGGCCAAGGCGGGTGGATCACGAGGTCAAGAGATCGACACCATCCTGGTCAACATGGTGAAACCCCATCTCTAATAAAATATGAAAATTAGCTGGGCATGGTGGCGCACATCTGTAGTCCCAGCTACTCGGGAGGCTGAGGCAGGAGAATTGCTTGAACCCAGGAGGCAGAGGTTGCAGTAAGCCGAGATTGTGCCACTGTACTCCAGCCTGGCACCTGGCGACAGAGTGAGACTCTGTCTCAAAAAAAAAAAAAAAGTTTGCCAACCCCTGTCCTAAAGAATAAACCAGATCACAGCTTTCTCTTAAGATTACCAATAACTTCTTATTTCAATTTAAATGGTATATAACGTCCTAAATTATCAGCCTATGCCTTATTCTCCCTTCTCATCTTCCACAATGTCCCTTCACTTCAGGATTCACTTTAGATTTTTTTTCTTGCCCCTTGAAACTAAGTTAAAACCCAGCTCAGGGCCTTGGTACAGTTTATTTTGCTTAGAACACTCTTCCCCCAGATCATGTCTGCCTGCAACTCATCCTTCAAATCTCACTTCAAAGATAACTAATCCAGAGAGGTATTATTTCCCACCCCATATTTCTGTAGTTCACCACCCCACCCCATTACTACTATAACATTATTTTTATCTTGACAGCACTTACCAATATCCAAAATTATGTTACATATATCTGTAGCATGTGTTTAGCCTACCTTTGTCCATTCCAATGTCACTCCTTTAAGATACGAACTCTGAGTTCAAGGCTTTATCCCCAGTACTAGTAGGTAGTCAGTAAATACTTGCTGACTTATTAACTTATTGAATCATGCTAACTATCAGATATCTAAAGTACAACTGAAGACATAAAAAAATGTCAAATATGATGGGCCGGGCGCGGTGGCTCAAGCCTGTAATCCCAGCACTTTGGGAGGCCGAGGCGGGTGGATCACAAGGTCGAGAGATCGAGACCAACCTGGTCAACATGGTGAAACCCCGTCTCTACTAAAAATATAAAAAATTAGCTGGGCATGGTGGCGCGTGCCTATAATCCCAGCTACTCAGGAGGCTGAGGCAGGAGAATTGCCTGAACCCAGGAGGCGGAGGTTGCGGTGAGCCGAGATCGTGCCATTGCACTCCAGCCTGGGTAACAAGAGCGAAACTCCGTCTCAAAAAAAAAAAAAAAAAAAAAAAAAAAAAAAAAAAATGTCAAATATGACTAAAAACCTGTAGCAAAGTGTACGACTAAAAATAACAGACACATCATTGGGCTTTACTAGTAATAGCTTTAACTTAAAAAAAAAAAGTTATAGTTTCAACTTTTAAATACCCAAGCCAAGATACACTTTCACAAATCCAAACCCCTTTCCATTTTGCCTACTGCATTCTATATGAACTTTCAGTGGCATTTACAGTGTGTCCTCATTTCATCATTTGCTGAGTATATGTCATCCTAAGCCACTGTGAGTCTCAGAAAGGCAGAAAACAGAGGGCTCTATCCTGAATTACACTACCTTCGGAGAAAAAGAAAGTTAACATTTAGGTTGTAACTTTTGTGTCTTACTTTCATTAGCCATAAAATGAGAATAAGAATAGTTCCTATCTTACAGTATTGTTATGGATATTAAATGAACAAATACATATGAACTACTTAGAACAGTGCTTGACAGAGTCTAAAGCGAAAGTAAATGTTAGCTAAGATTATCCTTTTTATATCTTTGTAAACCCATCAAGCCTGGCAAAGTGCCTTCCATGTATTGAGTTCAAAGTAAATGTTTATTAAATAGAATCTAATTAAACCTAAGAATAAAGAGAGTGAATGGGGTGAATGATTCAATCATCCTATAAAAATGCACTGAAGGCAGGTGCAGTGGCACACGCCTATAATCCCAGCACTTTGGGAGACTGCGACAGGTAGACCACCTGAGGTTTTAGGAGTTCGAAACCAGACTAACCAACATGGTGAAACCCCCTCTCTACTAAATACAAAAAATTAGCCGAGTGGGATGGCACATGCCTGTAATCCCAGCTACTTGGGAGGCTGAGGCAGGAGAATCACTTGAACCTGGGAGGCGGAGGTGGCAGTGAGCCGAGATCACGCCATTGCACTCTAGCCTGGGCAACAAGAGCGAAACTCTGTCTAAAAAAAAAAAAACGCACTGAATGCTTTTTCTGAGTGTCAAATACTCTGCTAGGTTTAGGGATCAGGGTGAACACAAGAGGAAGAGGTTGAAAATATGTCTTTGTTTTATTAACTTAAATCCGTTTACTGAGTCCCCTTTAATGTGTCAGAAATTTTCTTCTGCGTTTTTCTTTTAGGTTTATATACATGCACCCTGACTGCAAATGCAACCTATTTTTTAAGCAATCCTGCCAGTGGAGGGAGCACTGCAATTAATAAATCAGTACATCACATGTTGTACACCAAAAAAGAATGCAAACTTTATTTTGAAATGTATTATATCATTTCGCAAGAGTTTAAATTCCTAACCAATCTTTCCCTCGGGCAATGTTAAAATCAGAGCATAATCCAAGAAAGATAGACTAGAATTTGCCTCAAAAGAAAAAAAAAAAAAAACTCAAAAGAGGGAGAGAAAAGGATTTAAAAAACTAAGTAAATGTCTTCTTTTTAGTTATAACGTATCTGCAGTCTTTCTTTTTTGTTGTTGTTTTTTTTTTTTTGAGACGGAGTTTCGCTCTTGTTACCCAGGCTGGAGTGCAATGGCGCGATCTCGGCTCACCGCAACCTCCGCCTCCTGGGTTCAGGCCATTCTCCTGCCTCAGCCTCCTGAGTAGCTGGGATTACAGGCACGTGCCACCATGCCCAGCTAGTTTTTTGTATTTTTAGTAGAGACGAGGTTTCACCATGTTGACCAGGATGGTCTCTATCTCTTGACCTCATGATCCACCCGCCTCGTCCTCCCAAAGTGCTGGGATTACAGGCTTAAGCCACCGTGCCCGGCCTGCAGTCTTTCTTTATAGAATATAGGCCGGGCGCAGTGGCTGGTGCCTGCAATCCCAGCACTTTGGGAGGCCGAGGAGGGCAGATCACTCCAGGACAGGAGATCGAGACCAGTCTGGCCAACGTGGTGAAACCCCCATCTCTACTAAAAATACAAAAATTAGCCAGGTGTGGTGGCGAGCGCCTACTACTCGGGAGACTGAGGCACGAGAATCGCTTGAACCCAGGAGACGGGGGATGCAGTGAGCAGAGATCGCGCGACTAACTCCAGCCTGAGCGGCAGGGCAAGACTCCGAATAAAATTTTTAAAAAATAGAATAGAATTGCTACTATTCAGATGTGTGGAACGGGAACCTCCTTCCGTCAGGTAGGATGCAAAGCTTGGAAACTACATGCTTAAGCAGTAGGCCAATGCAGCTAAGCCAATAATGCAGGAAAGGTGGAGACAGCCTTGGGTTCCTGAAAAGGATCCTCCTGCTGGTAAAGCTGTAAGTGTGTGCCCGGACGTCCCTCTGGCTGGGCCTGGGGACTTGAAGAGTGGTCAGGAGTCAGGCAGGCGTGCAAGGAACGAACCATACATACCGTGTTGGAAAAGGAGATTCCGGCGTCGGATCGCTGCACCCTGAGGAGCATCTGGTTGCCGTCATCCAAGAAGTTGTTAATTTCAAGACAGTTAGACAACGGTGGCTGGTCCCAGAGTTCGGACATCAGCCCGAAGTAATTCTGGGTAGTAGTGAAGATGAAGAGCTTCCGAACGTCCGCACTCTGGTTCGCCATGATTGGAGGGGGTGGAGGGAAGTGGGAGGAAGGGGAAAGGAAGAAGAAACCGGTCCGGAGGGAAGTGAAGGGAAGAGAGGAGTTTCACTCAAACCTGTAGCCCTACCACCGGGCCGCAGAGCTTCGCGGTTGCCTGGGGTAGTCGCTATGGCGACGGAGCGCTACGGCGGCGTCGCTGGCGGCGCGCGGCGGACGTCGCCCTCTCCGGGTACGCGCACGCAAAGCTCGTGGAGGCGACCGACCGCCTCGGAGCTCCTCAGCGGCCCCCTGCGGTCATCGATTGTAAGTGGTTCGGAGAGGTGTCTTCCTACTGATTTCTTGTAACAGAATCAGAAGAGACACACCGAGCTTTCAAATACAGCAGCGTGATCTAGATTTAGGAGAGCTGGGTTCCCGCGCTCCCTCTCCATGTGCACCTGGTAGCAAACCACTCTGTCAGCGTCAAGCTGCACATCTGTAAGAGGGGGAAATGCTATCTCACAACCAGGGACGTAGTGCGGATTTTAAGCGGTTACTGTTTAAAAATCGCTTTTTAGAGAGGCTTATAAAGAACAGGAATCCAATACAATGTTAATTTACTTTCTCAATCTCCTTCTGCTCCTTTCTGTGCTGCTGCATTTCCCAACTTTGTTTTTATCCTGTTAGTAATTTTAGAAAAATTTAGCCAGCAGTTTTTTCATTGCAATCATTACCCGAACACAGCCATATTTGTAAAATAGCTAAAATGTGCAATGATACTTAGTTTATTTTATAACAATCGCAACTAAATTCTGTGAAAATACAGATATGAAAACATTATCATTTTCTACCCCATGGCATTACTATAAACTACTAAACTGCTGGTCATTAATCCGAACTTTCTGGATTCAGTAATTCTCTTCTAAAAATAGTTACTACATATTACTAGGTTGGTGCAAAAGTAATTGCGGTTTGGCAAGAATCATAATTACTTTTGTACCAATCTAATACAATTTGCCAAGTACTGTCCCCTGGGGACACAATTCCTGCCCTCAGGAAGTTTTTGCTGTAGTCATTCATCACCTCAGCAGTGGTTCGAGCCATGATCCTAGGGTACATAAACTTACACAGACTTTTTTTTTGTTTGCACTCAGTAATCGTAACTTCCTCTTAAAACTATATTGTTTGAGAATTAGAAACAGAATCCTTTTATCTGCTGAGCAACTTGATTAAGATTTTGGAGTGGGAACTTAAAAAAGCTGAACTGCTCTAAATTATAAAAGGAAATGATTTTAAATTCTCATGAAATATCTAAACGGTGGGAGATGGGAGTCTGGCCAATGGATGGGAAAACATCCAAACAGTGAGATGAGATGGGGTGCCCCTGCACTCCAGCCTCAGCAACAGAGTGAGACTCCATTTCAAAACAACAACAAAAAAAAAATTTCCCCACTGGGTGGGGAAAAACACTTTGATAAACAGATTTTGAAAGCAAAAGTGGCCACTATGGTTACAGAGTTTCTTGCTCTGCAAAGGGCATTATCACTCTAACCAAGGTCTTCAGGAAAGTCTCCATTACCCGCAAGAGCTGACTTTGGGTGAATTGTTTTGGTGGAAATGTGTGAAACAGCTGAATTGAGCTTCTGTAACAATATGGTGAATAACAAGGCAACACGTGTAGGAAGATGAGTCTAGAAAGCAGATTAGATCATGAGTATGTTATCCTTCCAAGAATTTTTAGAACTCCTGAGGAAACTTCAGGCTTCCACAAACTATGAAATTGCATGTGAATCAAGTTTAACACAGATATCAAACATGGAAGCTCCTGTTGATATGTAAACTCCATAAAATAGAGATTTTGTGTTTCCTGTTTACTACTATATATGAAAAAATGAGGCATAAAGTGGGGAAAAAAGTTCAGATAAGGACTGAAGCATACAATAGAGAAGAAAGAACCTCACAGATTAAATAATTTACACAAAACCACAGAGATGGTAAGTGGTAGAATCAATATTCATACCAAAATCCAGTTCTGAGCCAGTCTCTATACACCATATCACAGTGATAGCCAGATATACATCAAAATCCATGTTTCCCTTCCATAGCTAAGAAATGGCTATCCTCCAGGTGTGGCCATGTGACTAATTCTCACCAATAAAATGTGAGAAGTAATGTGTACCTCTTCAGGGCAAAGTTTTAAAGAAGTGAGAGTACCTTTACCTTTTGCCACCTGGATGCAGATAACAACAAAGCAACAAGGATGGCAAAGCTTTCAAAGAGTAGGACCCTAGGATACTGAATCACAGTGTGGAATGATGTCTGCAGTTGTTAAATATGCAAGAAATAACCTTTTTTGTGTTTGAGGCATTATACATTGAACTGTGTGAGACTTTTTTTTTTTTTTTTTTTTTTTAGTTTTTTAGTTTTTTAGTTTTTTGAGACAGAGTTTTGCTCTTGTTACCCAGGCTGGAGTGCAATGGTGCGATCTCGGCTCACCGCAACCTCCGCCTCCCGGGTTCAAGCAATTCACCTGCCTCAGCCTCCTGAGTAACTGGTGAGTAACTGGGATTACAGGCACGCGCCACCATGCCCAGCTGATTTTTTGTATCTTTAGTAGAGATGGGGTTTCACCATGTTGACCAGGTTGGTCTCAATCTCTCGACCTCGTGATCCGCCCGCCTTGGCCTCCCAAAGTGCTGGGATTACAGGCTTGAGCCACCGCGCCCGGCTGTGTGAGACTATTTTTATAGCAATTTAGGCCACTCTAACCAAAAGAGAAGTTGATATCCATAGTATAGTAATGATTTAATTTTTTTTAATGTGGGCAGTGGCTTAGCAGTTGGCTGACAGGTAGCATGAAAGCAGGTAATGTGAGCTGGAGGGCAAGACCCAAAACCTTCTGAGCCAGGGCTTCCTAATTTTGTCCTATATGCCATTTCCCAAACTTTTTGGTGGTGTTTTTATACTTTATACTTTAAAAAATTATTTTCATACTTAAAAAAATTACTGCCAGGCACAGTGGCAGTAATCCCAACACGCTGGGAGGCCAAGGCAGTTAGATCACAAGGTCAGGAGTTGAAGACCAGCTTGGCCAATATGGTAAAACCCCATCTTTACTAAAAATACAAAAATTAGCCAGGCATAGTGGCGCAGTCTGTAGTCCCAGCTACTCCGGAGGCTGAAGCAGAAGAATCACCTGAACCCAGGAGGCAGAGGTTGCAGTGAGCCAAGATCACACTACTGCACTCCAGCCTGGGCAACAGAGCAAGACTCTGTCTCAAAAAAAAAAATTACCGAAGACTTCAAAGGGATTTTGTTTCTGTAGGTAATTTCTATCAATATTTACTGTAATCAAAATTAAAACTGAGAAATTTTTGAAATATGTATTTACTTATCTATTTTTAAATAAGCATAATAAGATCATTATTGGTAAAATAAATAACATATTTTTACAAAAATAATTAGATTTCTAAAAGGCAAAAAGCATTGATGAGAAGAATGGCATTGTTTTACATTTTTGCTAAGTATCTTTCATGCCTGCCTTAGCAGAAGACAGCTGGATCCTCTATGTGCTTCTGCATTCCATCTCTTGCAATACGTTGTTTTGGTTGAAGTAGATAGAAAATATCCAGTCTCACATAGATATGTAGTTTAAAAATTGAGAAATTAAAATATGGAAAAGAATTTTAATAGATACTTGTGAATATTATTTCAGACTAAAGTAATACTACACAAGTAGTAGTTTCTTAAAGGATAGTTGAAATTTGGAATTTGGAACCCAATCAATGAATATTTCATACTCAGTTACATTAAAATCCATTGGTTTTCTAGCACTTTGAATGTATCTTTTACCCATACATAATTTCATAACATCATGCATTGGTCATTTAGAAAATATTGGTTCACTTATCTATGAAGATCTTCCAAACATTGATACATTTCCTTATATGATATATTTTTTTCTTTTTCTTTTATATATATATATGCAGAGAGAGACAGGGTTTCACCATGTTGGCCAGGCTGGTCTCGAACTCCTGACTTCAGGTGATCCACCTGTCTCGGCCTCCCAAAGTGCTGGGATTACAGGTGTGAGCCACCGCAGCCGGCCTATAATATTTTTTTAAATTACATTCATTAATACACCACTGATCTCATAAGAAAAAAGTCTTTTTAGGGACAGGGTCTTTCTCTGTCACCCAAACTAGAGTGCAGTGGCTTAACCATAGCTCACTGTAGCCTCAAACTCCTGTGCTAAAGCTATCATCCCACCTCAGCCTCCCAAAGTGCTGGGATTACAGACATGAGCCACCTCTCCTGGCCAAGAAAAAGTCTTTATGTATGGAGAGGTTGTCATACTTACAGCAGAGAATTTAAGTTATCCAAGATTCGAATTTTTTCAGGAATTCTTGAATTTTATCATTCGCAACAAATAAGGTCCATTGTTTTCCTGGAAGTGATAAGCTTATTTCATTCATTTTTAAGAAAAATTTCTGCCAAATATCAAACTATGAATAACATTAGTTTGTTACACTTTCAAGTAAAAATGGTCTTCCATGAAAAAAAAACAACTAGTTTAAATCACAACTCAATCATGAAATTATTTTTCTTGAAACAACCATTATTAATACTTCAATGCAGCAGAAGTGTTTTATGGTGTATTATTTCATCATTCAAAATATTGAAATGACTAGTACTCAAAGTTTAATATTTAATAAAAAGAATAAATTTTACTCATTCATCAAGGACATTCTTAAATGAAACTGGAATCTTTTCCAGTGAATGCATGCATGCAAAGAACAGATAATTACTAAAGCAGTTGGGGCCCCACCATTGATTTGGGTCAAGTTGCCAGCTGTTTTAGCCACTGTATTATTTTTAAATGTTATATAACAAACTACTACACATTTAGTGGCTTAAAATAACACCCATTCATTAGCCAATAGTCTGATAAGTCAGGAGGCTCCATGCTGCATGCTAAGGGTCTCACAGGTGTAAATCAAAATGTCAGTCAGGCTGCATTCTCATTTGGAGCTTAGAGTCCTCTTACATTTGAAGCAGAATGCATTTTCTTGCAGTTTTAAGACTGAGGTCTTCATTCTTTGCTGGATGTCAGCTGGGGCCACTCAGGAATTAGATATTGCCCACATTCTTATCCTTCATCTTTAAAGCCAACAATAGAGAACTTCCTAACACATCTAAGCTCCCTTGTGCTTCAAATCTCTTTTATAATAGGAAGAAACCAGCTCCTTTTAAGGATTCACCTGATTAGATCAGGCCCAGTGAATAATTTCCTTTTTTATTAACTCAAAGTCATCTGGTGAGTAAACTAGGCATGGGAATAATATACCATCATATTCACGAATTTCCTCCACACTCAAGGTTAGGGGGCTCTGCAAAGTGTGCACACCAGGGAGCAGGGAGCTTGGGGACTCCCTGGAATTCTGCCTACCATAGCTGCCATTCCTCCTGCATTATCAATGAAAACGTCAAGCACAGCGACAGAGATACATAATGTTCTGACCTCACTTTCCCTGAAAACTGTTAAAAACGTGCTCTTTGAATGAAGAGACCTCCCCCCTACCCCAAAAAGGCTTTGTGTGAACAACATGGCTGTTCATTCACCTGGGTCCAGATGGGCTAAGGCCGAAAAGGGTGTTAGCAAAAGGCAGTGGGATAGGAGTTGGATTTATAGGTTTACAGTGGGCAGTGGGAAGTTACAGAGTAAGATCAGTTACAGTGGTGGAAGTAGGGGCAAGAAGTATACATTACCATAAATTCAGTTACAATGGCGGTGGGATAAGAGTAGTTAAGATGGTAGGGTGGGGTGAGGAGTATTCACATTACTGTAGTAACAGTTAAGATGGCAGAGTGGGGTGAGGGGAAGCTTATGTGGGGGGAGCGGTGGGGAAGCTCTGCTGGGCACTCAGGGAGAATGGCCAACACAGGCTGGGGTTGCAGGGTGATCAGCCAAGGTGGGCAGGACTTTAAACTTTCTGGGTCCGGGCTTGCACATGGAGGCATGACAAAAACATTTCAAGTTCCTCCCAAAATCTTAGTCTTCTAGATGGTTTCTAAGATATCTGCAACTATTCCATGAAAGTGAATATAGGATAAAGATTTTTTTTGTTTTCCCATTATGTTTGATAAATATTGGCAAATATGTTAAATATATAGTGTTGGTTATAAAGTACTGTCCTATGAAGTTATTAAACAGATGCTTTGTAATTTTAGTAATTTTAAAGGAAAAATGCTAGTCAAGTTGGTAGAATAAATGATACTCAGATAGCTGGTAAAACATTATTTCTGGGTGTTTGTGAGAGTGTTTCAGGAAAATATTAGCATTTGAATCAATGGACTGAGTAAGAAGACAGCCCACATCAATGTAGGCAGGCATCATTCAATCCCTTGAGAACTCAAATAGAACAAAAAGGCAAGGAAAGGTGAACTTGCTGTCTTCTAGTGGTGGGACATCCATCTGCTGCTCTGGAAAATCAGAACTCCTAGCTTTGGAGCCTTTTGACTTCAGAATGTATACCAGCAGCACACCATGTTCCAAGATCTTGAGATTCAGGCTGAATTACACCACTGGCTTTCCTGGCTTTCCAACTTGCAGATGGTATAACAGGTGACTTATTGGCCTTCATAATTGGGTGAGGAAATGCCCATAGTAAATATCCTCTTAAATATCTATTAATAACCTATTGATTCTGTTTCTCTGGAGAACCCTGACTAATTTAGATCATTTAATGTTCTTTCAAATTCATATGTTGAAACTTAATCCCTAGCATGATATTATTAAGAGGTAGGGCTTTGGAAGGTAATTAGGTCTTGAAGATGGAGCCCTCATGGATCAGATTAGTGTCCGTATAAGAGAGGCCCAATAGAGCTTGTTCACCCTTCCATTATATGAGAACATATAGAAGGCACCACTTAGGAGGAACAGGTTCCCACCAGATACCAAATCTGCTGTTGCCTTGATTTTGGACTTCACAGCCTCCATAACTGTGAGCAATATATTTCTATTATTTACAAATTACCTAGACCAAGATATTTTGTTACAGCAGCCCAAATAAACAAAGAAGATACTCTACACTAAAATCTCATATTTACCTCAAATACTTAAATATATTTACCTTTACGTGTTTTTATGAGTCCTTGTGGAATAAAGGAATTCTATTTCTTCTGACTCTCTTTCTAAGAAAATCACTGAATAGTTGAATAGACCCTGCTTCTGGGTCTAGCAGACAGCCAATTCTTTCTGCAGTCAATTGCACTAAAAATATACAAGGAAAGAGGAAGGAGACATGTTGTAAGCAAGGGTGTTAGTCCTCATTGGTTTGTAACATGTAGCTGAAGGTTATTTCTTATATCTGTACTCCTGCTACCCCTTCCCCCAGTGATGTCCTATGAAGCTGTCATTGAAGAGGTAGGGGAATTGCCAGAAATGTGATAATGTGGGATGATTTTTGCCTATCTCCTCTAACAAGAGACCCAGAAACAGTCATTAGAAAACAAAATCAAGGGGTAGCATTCCTTCTTGCAAATAATACTTCTGTGTTTCATTATGAGAACATCCAGACAGTATATTTAATCTTAACTTTTTTCAGATACTACATATTATTTGAATATTAGTTCTTCATTATGTTCAAATATGTTTTAAAAATTACGTATCAGTTACTTTTAAATACATTTTAGTATTAATAGTAAGGATTGCAGGAAATATGGCAAAGACTGTGTTCTAAAACTTTTATCTTTTAAGATTAAAAAAACACCAGTCTTGGGAGAAATAAATATATTCTCAAAAGTATAGCCCTGTGATGCTGTACAGGTACTTCTTAGTAAAAATTGTTCCTAGTTCTTGAGCTGTGGTTATAATTACCTTATATTAGAATTATCTTAAGTAGTCGTATTGCTTTTTAACAATACATGTTAAACATGTTCTCTTTTGAGGGAAAAGAGAACATGTGAAAAAGTAGATACTGGCTGTCAAAGTTTCTGCACATCAGTTCCATTCAAATTTTATTGGCCAAGCAAACTACATGGTCACATCTAACTGCAAGTGGGCAGGTAGGTGAAACTATACCTTATACACAAAAGGAGAGTTATAGAATATTTGAGAACAACCCTAATGACTACTACACTTTCTAATATTTTTCTTCGGTTTTATCTTATTTTGAGACGGAGGCTCACTCTCTCACCCAGGCTGGAATGCAGTGCAATGGCACAATCTCTGCTCGCTGCAAGCTCTGCCTCCTGGGTTCAAGAGATTTTCCTGCCTCAGCCTCCCGAGTAGCTGGGATTACAGGTGCCCATCACCACACCCAGCTAATTTTTTTGTTTTTTTGCATTTTTTTATTAAATAATATACCAGTTTCACCACATGGGTCAGGCTGGTCTTGAACTCCTGACTTCAAGTGATCTGCCTGCCTTGGCCTCCCAAAATGATGAGATTACAGGCATGAGCCACCGTGCCCGGCCTAATGTTTTTCAAATTAACAAAAACAAACACTGCTTGCACTAAGCCAAAGAAGCTGTGCTCTTTCTTTTTATTCTACCATAGTAACCAATAATGTTCTAGACAGTGGCTGTACTGATGGCAAAGAACAGAGTCTTTAGCTGACCTTTAAAGGGTAGTATGATCAGGCAAGAAAATTGTGTTGTCCTAAACAACTGAGCTTCTATGCCTTCTTTGTTGCTCTGGCCTAATCTAACCCATCTAGACTTCTGCAGATAAGGCATGCACTTTGCTTCAGCCACGATATCCACCTACCCTGTTGTCTTACACCCAGGTCATTTCACTAATTTACATGGTCAACCAGGCCCAGAAGGCTTCCAGGTTTGTAAAGCTGTTTTATGTAATGCTGTCTTGATGAAATTTGTTTCACTTATACCAAATTATGTGATAATAACTTGTCTGATAAAAATACTGCTTTTAATTTTGTCATTCAGGATAATAAAGTATGCTAGTGAAACTGTGTTAAGGCCCTTAATATAAACAATTTCAAAACATATTCCTAATCTTTTCCTCTATGGTGATGCTAATTATACTTTTAGATGGTTTGAAGTTGCTTTCTTTGCTTTGTGCATTATCTAGCTTATCTGTTATTTGCAGGAAGTAGTCTTGCTTTGACTTATAACTGGATGCCCTTTAATGTCATTTAAAAAATAATACATACCCACTGATGTAAATGCTGAAGGGAAAGCTTTTTAAACCATGGCAACTAATAACAAAAATGTTCACATAGATTGTTATTTTAAGTCTTTTTTTAATCTCCATTTCTATTTACATAAAATGATTGTTGAACAACATACAATTAAATCAGAGCTTTCTGCTTCACAGCCTGGCATCTTTCTGGATAGATTCTGTGATAAAATAACTCTCTGACATCACAGCTTGTTGCTATGATACTAGAACATCAAAAATTTGGCAGTGTCAACCTACTCAGCAGGGTAGCTCAGGATAAATTTAAAGCAAAGACATCAAGTTACAATTCTCATTTTTCAAGCATTGGCTTGGCACCTTTAATCCCTAAAGATATCTAATCAAATATGAAATTTGAGATTTTATACCATTAAGGAACACATTCACTGAAACTACTGGAAATTATTGCTATCAAGTGTCTAGTGTTCTTGTCAGGATTGGGGCTGTGAAGTCAATGAAGACACATTTGGGGAAGTCCTTTATTAGAGAAAAGAGAGGGATCTAAGGTATCCATGTGATACACAGTTGTTTCCATCAGGTTCAAATGTAGCTCCTGATGATTCAGCAACCTACAAATTAAAGAGATAAGTTATTTGCGCTTCCTTCTGGAGAAACTCTGGGAGCTTGATAGTTGTTTTAAGGCTCAAAAAATCAGTGTTTTTGGTCCAGGCACATGGTTTATTTAACAATTCCCTTCCAAACTTAGTAGGCTTTCTGATGTATTTGCTTTTAATTCCATATTCTAAATTCCATATTCTAGTTATTTCTTACATATGATTCCAAAGAATGATCTTTTTGCTTACTCATACCCGTGTCCCCCTCTCTCAACTTGTTGGTTATCCTGAGGCTATCTGAAACAATAGGTTTAGATGACAAGGTTAAAATCCTTACTCTGAGCTTTGCTCAAATATTATATCACTTTTTTTTTTAAACTGAGAGATCTTTTAGTACCTTTATTACTCACAATTTTTTTTTCAGTCTTACCTCTTATTACTTAGAAACTAGGAGTAGTCATCTTTTCTAACCCTGAGAGATCCTTATCTGTAGGATTCCTTAGCACTTTTCCATTCCTTCTAGAAAATTAACCAATTCTCATCTGAGCTCATATTTTTCTTGTAAATCTTGCTAAAGGCAGACAACTGTAGCCATTACACACTGTCACTCTGCCTTTAACAATTTTCCAGAGTTAGAATCTTACTAGGTTAATGGTCTCCCTTCTACTTCTCAATGGGAAGTTTCAGTGAATATTTTAAAAGGCATGTTAAAAATCTCTAGATAATCAACCTGGTAATGTTTCTTTTCTGCCTGTTGCATGACCACTAATTCTATACAACATATTTTAAGTTTCTGCATGCAGCATCTTCATTCTAAGCACCAATATCTATATTCTTGTGGTAGTTGTTACTGTCATTTAACAAATGTTTCTGGCTTTTCTCTTTCTTGGCACTTCTCTGCTCTTTTTAAAGATAGGCATGATCTTATGACTTGCTTTGATCTTTGAAATGTATGTAGAAGTAATATATCACATATAGACGAAAGCATTAAAAGCCAAAGTATGATTTAGCATAGTTCTTTCTCACTGCCATGACAATCATGGAAGGATAAAACAAGACAGTGTTTTTATCGGGTTAGCTCCCTAAGCACCTTGGATGGGTAGGGTCTTCTCAATAACCTACCATAACAAGAAATAAACCTTTCTTATGATAGCATGTTGATATTTTAGTGTTTGTTACTGTAACATTGCCTAGTCCTGACATATACAATCAAGGTATGGCAAATGTTATAATAACAACCCCAAAATGTCAGTGGCTTAACACAAAAATTTTATTTCTCTTTCTTTCGACAATTCAGTGTGGTACTTGGCAGGCAGTCTTCCTTGTGATTATTCAGGAATTTAGACCTTTTCCATTTTGTAGCTCCACTATCCCCTAGGACTATGGAATTCTCTCCTGGGTTATTTAAATCTGGTTGATTGGCAGGTAGGGAATGAAGTCTTATGCAGGAGATGTATACGGCAATTCCTGACTTTTTATTTTTTTGAGTTGGAGTCTTGCTGTTGCCCATGTTGGAGTGCCATGGTGCAATCTCAGCTCACTGCAACTTCCACCTCCTGGGTTCCAGGAAGGGAAACATAATCTTTATTATACCCTGGAATAGGAAAGAATGACTTGATCAGCACATATTATTCTCTGACACAGTGTGCTTTACAAATCTGGTGCTCCATTGAATGAACCAATAGGTCAATCGAGCCTTGACTTGTTTTTAAAATGTATGCAGGGCAGATTTTATGGGCATGCAATTTGTGCAATGTCACAGGGCCTCATGCTTAGAAAGGCCTCTCAGTTGGTTTAGTGATGTGTTCTCACAGAGCACTACATACTTTTTTAACAGGAGGCTCTGAATTTTCATTTTGTTCTGGAACCTACAAATTATGCACCTGGTCCTAAGTCTAGGTTGTATCAGAAGGATGTGCAGTGGAAGCATTAGCTGCATATGCAATGTGGAAGAGTTCAGTGAAGTTGTCTCAGAATTATCTACTTGTTTACCCTATAGAGAGAAAGTATCTTGAAAGAATTGTTGTATTTTTGTTTTCTGTATTTTCTTGCTCATGACCATTATGGTCAGTGTCATTATCTAAAAGAAAATTATAAACTATAAATCAGAAATGGAAAGAAATACAGTTGGTTTACTATTTACTTCAAAAACATACTCTTGAAATATCACAACACTTTTAAAAATATGCCATTTAAACCAAAAACTGTTGATTCTCATAAGCTATGTTTTCTTTATAAACAAGAAAGCTCTTGCAAATTAAAAGTCGAAGCCCTGAAAGAAGCAGATCAAAGACGCTATGCTATAACAGTTGAAGGTCATCTTGGCTAGAAATAGAGTTCAAGAGTTGGATAGGGCTTGAACGTGGAAGAGGCCTCTTTTGTGAGGCTAGAGATGAGGGAATAGACTTGAGGAACACATAATGAGAAGCAGCATCAGCATCAAGAAACACCAACACTGTCACTGCCAGTGAGGAGAGCAAGGTGGGTGCAAAGTACCTGTCAGACTCTTTACAGACCATTAACTGCCTTTCTAAGAATAACTGCCTCCACTGCAATCATGTGAACTGATCTCTGTGCTAAGTGGTCCTCACCGGTGGCCTTCCATAACTGTTCACATGTCACCTATGTATTTTCCAAAGACGTCATGAATAATCACAGCCCAAGAATTTGCTAAATCCCATTCAAACTGCCCAGTGTAGATGACCATATTTTCAATGGCTGAAAACATGATTAAGATGCCTACAACTAAAGATGAAGTCATCAAAAAGGTGGTAGTGATAAAGGTGGAAAAGCTCCAGTATCCGAATTTGGGTGAGGATAAAAACCAAGGCAGCTCACTCCCTTTACACATCTCCTTAATTGCAACTCCTTCCTTTGATTCGATAGACTACTTCAAAATAAATTATCTTGTTAAATGTAGAACTTGATTTACCTCAGCTGATACATGGTTTCATGCCCTTTATCAAGTTTGATAACATTGTCACATTTATTTTCTCATTTTTTTTTCAATAACACAATGCTGTGATATCTAGAGAAGGCAGGTATTACTATCTTACAAAGAAGAAAACTGAGTCACAACATGGTTAAATGTTTTACCAAGGTTGTCAAGTTAAAAAGGAAATTGATCAGTCTAATGGTGGTTCTCATTTTGACAAAACCTTTACACTATACCACTTTCCAATGTTAAGTCTAAGAAATGTATAACATGACAAAAAAATGAAACGCCTATTCAGCAAATACCAAAATTAGGAAACTACATTTAAGAACATACCCAATCCAAGCTGTTTGTACTCAGTTTTGGTCTTCTCTACCACCTCATTCAAATAAAAGAGACTTCTCTGCAGCAAGTCATCAAAACAATATAACCTCTGCCAGTAATTTTTTGACAGAGTCTTGCTTTGTCACCTAGGTTGTAGTGCAGTGCCATGATCTCAGCTCACTGCAACCTCCACCTCCCAGGTTCAAGAGATTCTTGTGCCTCAGCCTCCGCATAGCTGAGATTACAGGCATGTGCCACCACACGCAGCTAATATTTGTATTTTTATTAGTGACAGCGTTTTTGCCCCTGTTGGCCAGGCTGGTCTCGAATTCCTGGCCTCAAGTGATCCACCCACGTCGGCCCTCTAAAGTGCTGGGACTACATGCATGAGCCACAACACCTGGCGTGAACTACTTTTCTTCATTTGGGGTACATATTCACATATGGGAAGGCAAATCAGGTGTACTGCTTAATACAATTTCTCACCTGAGCACTTGTTCTTAGTCTTCCTGGTTAGGTTTCAAGTTGAAATTGCTCTGTCCTTGGCCATCTGATATACAAGACACTGTTTTCTACCTATGATCCCATATCCAGAATTTTGTATAGTCTTACCTTTCCAAAAGCATCCAACCTAGGCTGCTCTTTTTAATCATGACACTTTCTTCCTTTACTTCGCTATTTTGTAAAATTTCTTTATTTTTTCCCATTCACTGTGACTTTTTAATAATTTATTTTAGAAGAGTTTTAATTTTGTGGAAAAACTGCAATGATACTACAGATACTGCTCATATATCCCACACCCACTTTCCCCTATTATTAATATCTTATATTAGTATGGTACATTTCCCACAATTAATGAACCAATATTGATTTATTTCTTTCAACTAGACTTTACTTTTTGATAGTAAGTTTCTAGAATATGTGGAATCAGAGATGTTGCTATGACCACCTTTGAAGAATATAGTCTGCCACACTGAGGTATAAGCAGAAACCAATCTTATGCTTTTTCCTACTCCCTCTTTAAACTGCTCTGTGAATTCATTTTTCCCTATGCTTTAAATAAAATTTCAGTCTAATCTCTTACTATAGCAGGCTGTATTTACCTTTACTTGGTGTTTCTCTCTACAGGAGGATTATACATTCCTGCCCTCGTGACCTCAGGTGTAGCCATATGACTTGAACAGGATTAATGTGTCACTTCAGGGCAGAATCCTCTATAGGCAGCATGGGGTTTACCATGTTTTTCTTTCCCTCTGTCATGAAGACAAACAGTGTTATAGGTGGTGACTATTCCCTCAGTCTAGATCCCAGAGTGAACCATACTCACAGCCAAGCTAAAGTTGATGTGGTCTAGCACACCCCTTTATGGTATGGGGGCTAAGTGTCATGTGTTACATAGTTCTGCATCTCTGGGCCTCTCTAAAACACACGGAGTTCTTGTAGGCTTTACTGAAATGCCAAAACAAACAAACAAAAAAAATCCTGTCTTGAAATCCCATTTCTGCTATTCCTTAGAGTTATCTTTCTTTAGATTTATGTGCATGAAAACATTTCACAAAATTTTAAAATGCAAGATTATTTTAAAAATCAACATTAATATATAGAAGGGAGGCTGGGCGCGGTGGCTCAAGCCTGTAATCCCAGCACTTTGGGAGGCCGAGGCGGGTGGATCACGAGGTCAAGAGATCGAGACCATCCCGGTCAACATAGTGAAACCCCGTCTCTACTAAAAATACAAAAAATTAGCTGGGCATGGTGGCACGTGCCTGTAATCCCAGCTACTCAGGAGGCTGAGACAGGAGAATTGCCTGAACCCAGGAGGCGGAGGCTGCGGTGAGCCGAGATCGTGCCATTGCACTCCAGCCTGGGTAACAAGAGCGAAACTCCGTCTCAAAAAAAAAAAATATATATATATATATAGAAGGGAGAGCATCTGCATAGATCCAGGACTACAATAACATGTGGCATCCCATAAATCACTTAATGTCTGTGTTGCTTGTTATTCTGGTAAGTGGGAAAGTCCTATTTTAAAAAGGTGTTAAGAAAAACTAAACTATGTACGGAATATATAAATTAACACATCTTAGAGTACTATTTTTGGCTACCTTTACAGAGATATAATTATTTTAACAGATCTTTTTCATGACTTTTCTTTATAACTCCCAAAAGCTAAAGAATGTGTATATGACCAAGACGCCAAATAGATAATAGAACTGGGTCTCAGTCCTCCTGCTTAATTACTTCCCTATTAAGCATAAGTATTATTTTTGTTGTTTTCTTCCCCTATATCCTTCTGTATTATAGTAGGATAAGATGAAAGATAAAGGAAATTATGTGCCTTTCCTAAAGTCACCTAGCGTCTTCTTTGGATCTGAGACTAGAACACACTTCTGCTTCAGGTGACTACTTCATCCCTCCCCTCCTTGTCATTACTTTCATTTAAAAAATTCTACTGCATGACAGAGAACGACATTACTCTGTCATAGTTTGTTTCTGTATTATAGGTATCTTTTCATGCAAAATCATGTACTACGTATGTATTGGTGAGCAGCAGAAAATATTAAATCCATATAACTAGGCATTTCTATACTTCTCATAGGTAGCAAGGCTATCAATATGCCCCTTTGTGAGAGTAATTGGGATGATGAAAAGCCGACTTTGAGAAATGGTGGTTTGGCAGTAGCAGTAGGTACTGACCAGACAAGAGAATGAAGAAGTAGATGGATATAAATTATCTACATGACCCAGAAATTGCCATCCCTTTGATATCATTGACAAGCATAGATTATGAACCCTAATTCCTATTCATAAAATTCTCTTAAATGCAAACAGCATAAACAGTCATATATTTCTTATTAACAGGAATATATTCCAAGAAATGTGTCATTAGGAGGCTTCATCGCTGTGTGAACATCATAGAATGTACTTATACAAACCTACATGCTAGGCTATATGATATAGCCTATAGGTCCTAGGCTAAAACCTGTACAGCATGCTACCGTACTGAATACTGTAGGCAATTTTAACACTATTGTTATTTGTGTATCTCAACATATCTAAACATAGAAAAGGTAGAGTAAAAATACACTATTATAATCTTAAGGGACTATCATCACATATGCACATCCTGACCAAAATATTGTTATATGGTGCATGACTGTATTTCTCCCTTCAGACTGGCAGCTCCATGATTGCAGGAGTCATGTCTGCTTTTTATAGTCTTAAGCCCAGTAAAGCTTCTGGTTGAAGTGATCATTAAATATTTTTTGAATAGATGCACTAAATGAATAGATCCAGCCTTTTGTCTTTTCTTCAGAGTATTCTTTGGGTACGAGTAGGCTCCTATCCAGTTACTGCATTCAGCTCAATGTCTAGGATCTCCAGGGATAGTGGGGGTTTCCTTAGTTTGAAAGTGATTCTTATGGTCCAATGGCCTATGAACTTATAAGAGGCAACAATCTGTTTCCCACTCTCACCCAATAAATAATGGTGAAGAAGGGATACAATAATCACAATAAAAAAAATCTATTAAAAAAAAAGAAGAAGAAGAAGATGTGCAGTGGGCATTGGCCTATAGCAAATGCTGGTAGCCTGCAAGACAGGCATTATGAAATTCCCTACTCTTTGATCAGGCCTTGACTCTACTCTCTGGTAGGGCACCTCTTTAACATCATCCTGGGAGATCTTTCTTTCCATCCTTTAGGTTTTATTCCATTTCCTTGGTCCTCCTTGGGAAAAGGGGCTGTTTAGCTTTTGCAGCTCACTTCTTGAAGAAATAAGCTTGGCTATTGCTAATAGTTTTGTCACTATCATTTGTTTTATTTTGCACATTTTATATAAATTTTATGGAGGAAGAATATTCATTAAAATATCCATTTTTAAGTGTACAATTCAATGAATTTTCACAAGTATAGATATACTATTACCTCAGTCAAGGCATAGAATATGTTCATTACCCAATAATTTCCCTTGGGTTTTCTTTGCAGTCACTTTTCCCCCTGACTCACTCCATCCCTGCCCCAAGTGTCACTGATATGCCATTGCTGTAAGTTTTATACGTTCTAGAATTTCATCAAATATCCAGCTAGCATTAACACCTCTGATTGCTACATAGATGTTATAATATAGTTTAAATTGTTTGTGTGAATCAAATTCAAATAAGAACTGCATACTCAAAATGATTCACATATCCTTTAAGTCTCTTTTAATTTCCTTCTTTCTCCTCTCATCCTAATAATTTGTTGCAGAATCTAGGTCACTTGTCCTGTAGATTTTTCTGACAATCTAGATATTGTTGATTGCATTGGGTATTTAACATGCTCCTCTGTCCTCTATTTTTTGTAGATGGTAGTTCTATTTAGAGACTTTATCTGATTCTGGTTTTTTTTGTTTTGTTTTGCTTTGGTTGTTTTTGGCCACACGCATTTTTAAATGCGTTGACATTCTTTTGATTGAGTAATAGAGAACTAAATATGCAAAATAGTGAAATTTATTGACTCATATAACTGAAAATTCTAGCGCATATCATGGATTTGGGGCTCATACCATGTAATCACATCCTGGTTTTTCTATCTTTCTGCTTCATACTGGTCTCTTTGAGTTTTGGCTTCATTCTCCATGGCTTCTCTGGTTCAAATCCATAGGAAGTAAAATTGCTTCCTGGTGGTTCAATTTTACGTCATTGGCAGTCATTGGCCTGGCTTGGGTATGTGTACATCCTGGACCAATTAATCACATTAAGGAAATATGATATTCTGATTGGCCTGATTAGGGTGCCATCGTGAAGGCAGTTTCACAGGAACCACTTCAACTGATACTCAATTTAAAGACTTTTAGTCTTGTCCCATCACAGTTTTGCAGAGATAAATTTATTTTACAAAACAGAATTATTAGCGACTTTCTACTGTGTGTTTACATAGAATTACCTTTTTTGTTGTTGAGAGGAAGTCTCACTCTGTTGCTCAAGCTGGAGTGCAGTGGCGCGATCTCAGCTCACTGTAACCTCCACCTCCCGAGTTCAAGCGATTCTCTTGCCGCAACCTCCTGAGTAGCTGGAATTACAGGCACGCGACACCATCCATGTCAGGCTAATTTTTTGTATTTTTAGTAGAGACGGGGGTTTCACCATGTTGGTCAGGCTGGTCTCAAACTCCTGATCTTGTGATCCACCCACTTTGGCCTCCCAAAGTGCTGGGATTACAAGCGTGAGCCACAGCCCCCGACTAATAATCATTATTTAAAAACAGTAATTCCATCTAAGTGGAGGGGAATAGAGTGTGTTTTAGGTAGTAAGGTGTAGGGGAAGGCGCCTTAGAACTGTTCCCCAATACTAAGTCGCGGTCACCTACTGTCTCTTGTCAGAGAGGTGAGCCCTGTGGAAATAATGGTAGAGCCAAGTTTCAATACAGGATAAAGTGATCAACAGAGGTCGGGAAAAGGGAGAAGGGAGAGTGGGAAGTTGACCGTAGGCCCATAAAGGAAACACGCAGGACACAGGGTGACAATGCATTTAAGGGGTGCGAACACTTCAGGTGAGGTTATTGTGTGGAAGAGCTCAGAAGTGGAACTTGGTCTACTTTACCAGGTTATTTTTAACGTCGACTGCAGAGTACTAGTAGTTTCATTTTTTTGGCGGTGACTGCCAGCATCAGAGTGCGGTAGAAGCTTGATGAGAAAGGTGAGGATACCCTAGACGGGATACAGAGTCCCGCGGGCGGTCGCAGTTGCGGGAGTCAGAGAGCTTCAGTCGGCCCGGCCTACCTACGGCCCGCTAAGGCCGACCGGAACCACGCCCCTCCCGGGGACCGGCTCCGCGATTGCGTCACTTCCGGCCCTCAGCGATTCGCCTCCGGGTTAGGCTGAGCCTCCTGCTTTCTGTGACTGGTGGAGCTGCCGCGCTGTCCGCGTTATCTCCTCCCGGTGAGAACGAACCGCAGTGTCCACCGGCGAGGAGCCAGCCCTGTCCCGGACAGAGAAAGACGACGAGGATACCTGGGAGCGGGCGGCGGCCGGGCTGGGCCGCGCCAGTGCGGGCTGGCGACTCTGCTCCTCCGCTTGCTGCTGTTTCTGGGAACTGGGTGCCAGCGCTGAGGGGCTTCCAGCGGACAGGGACCCCCTTCCCCGGCTCCCCTGCCCACCCTGCCGGGGAGGGCGGAAGATGCCGGTGAAGAAGAAGAGAAAATCCCCTGGGGTGGCAGCAGCAGTAGCGGAAGACGGAGGCCTCAAAAAATGTAAAATCTCCAGGTACCATCTCCCCCCACCCTTCGAGCTTTCCTCCTCCCTCCTTTGCTGGACAACGGGAGGAAAAGGAGTCGGGCCCGGCCTACCGGGCTGGGGCTGGAGACAGGTGAGGCCCCTTTGATCGAGCTAGGCGGTAGGTGCCGAACACCGCGAGTCTCCGCGCCCGACCCGACCTCGTGTTCCAGTGTGTGCACGCTGACGATTATGGAGAGACTAGAAGAGCCGCCCACGTTATGAGTCTACGTGCCCTACAGGGTGGGGAACAAATGCATATGTAAATTGCGCTTCAACCCCCCTGCCCCCAACCGACCCCCAGTCTGCTACTCACTTACCGCTCCTCTGCCTTTTTCTAGACTTAGAAGTGAGTACAGATCCGCAGAAGGGTCACTTCTAGAATTTCTTTGTAGAGTGTGAAGAAAGCAGAACATGAGGAATCTTGACAACTGTCTTGGGAATGGTAGAAAGGAAAACTTGTATGCTATAATTGGCATCCATATTTAGTATTTGTAGTGGCCTAACCCGGAAGGTCCCAGCAGGAGGCCTTTTAAATTGCTGGAGCCCCAGTTTCTGGAACTACAGTGCTTCACCTATGCCAAGTCCCTGTGTGCAGAGTTGGAAAGGCCCTGCATGCGTTTTGTCTTCTAGCATTCAGGACGCTGTTAGCTCTCAGTATAAATTTAATAATTTGTGAGCTCTTGTACTGTGTGTCCTCTTGGTAAGAATACAAGGCAGAACTATGTAGTTGTAGTTCTTTGATCCCTTTGTAGCATATCATGGAGGCATCACAGCAAAATTATATGCTACAAAAAATAATTGCAATTTTGGTTTGAGAATTTTTTTTTTTTTTTTTAATTTAAGAGCGAGAGTCTCGCACTGTCGCCCAGCCTGGAGTACAGTGGCGTGATCCTCTCACTGCAACCTCTGCCTCCCGGGTTCAAGCGATTCTCCAGCCTCAGCCTCCCGAGTAGCTGGGATTACAGGCGCCCGCCACCACGCCCGGCTAATTTTTTGTAGTTTTAGTAGAGACTGTTTCTCTATGTTGGCCAGGCTGGTCTTGAACTCCTGACCTTGTGTTCCTCCCGCTTTGGCCTCCCAAAGTGCTAGGATTACAGGCGTGAGCCACTGCGCCCGGCCGAGAAGTGCTTTTTTAAAAAATACCCATATTAGCTGCGTTTTCATCAATAGCTGGCACTTGATATGACAACTTTAGATGCTGCTATTAAAAGAAGACAGTATAATGATAGAGCTCTCCGTAAAGAGAGATCTGCTTAAACTGTGAAGTAGGTGACTTACCTAGTCTGCATCTTCTTTTTTGTAACTGGGCGACTTTTTCCCCTCATTACTGTGTTTTGGTAAAGGAGTCTAAGGAGTATTTCTTGGGCTATTAATGTGAAAGATGACTTTTCCTATACCTCTTGTTAGCTAACATTAGAATTTGACATGGTTACTTTAGTAGCTCATATTTTTATGAGATATAGGCAAATTATTATTCGTTTTTGTATTACTCTATCTCATGGCCATCTTAAGTAAATATATCAAAATTATTTCAGCAAAGTATGTTTAGATAGCTGAGCAGGCAGTATTACTAGAACTCAGGTGATACTTTGCGCAATCAATTTAAATTTTTAAATATGATACTCTTACTTTACTCAATTACAGAAGTTCTAGCATTTCCATATCATTGTGGAAGGGTAATTATTTGAGTTCCTTGAAAACAGTTTCTCTGAAGGTCATTAAATCCTAGAGGCCATTTTGAACTTACCAATTTTAGTTATTTTATAAAAAACAATGAAAATGATTTTATGAAAAAAAACAGAATGGACAGAAGCTGGGATTAAATAGCCTTGTCCTAATTATTTGGACCATTATTAACTTTTAGGGTTTGTTGTTGTTGTTGTTGTTTTTAATCTGTGAAATTTAATATACCCCGAAGTCTTAAGTCATCATTTATCTTTAAAAATCTTTTTAATCTTAGATGATAAAACAACTTTTAATATAACATTTTATTTTGAAATATTGATTCACTAAGTATCAAAATATACTTTGTAAGAGGTTGTTTTAAAATATGTTTCGATTAAGCACAAATAGAATTTCTATACAAATCAGTAGTAGAATCACAATAAAGATTTATACATTCCCAACTACTAAGTTGAATTTCTTTGTAGTCTTGTAAAATGTGGGGAAATAACTTACTGATATTTTTGGATTTTGATACTGAATAAAGAGGTGTTTGGGTTTTGTTAGCTGATAATTCTTATGTATAGATTACTGTTTCAAGTTGCAATTACTTAACAACTTCAATTTTTTTCCAATAATGCCAACCAAAGGGGAAGAAAATGCTTTAATATGAATTGAAGTAGTTAATTTTGAACTTACTTTTTCACTAAGAGTTGAGATGTGATAAAAATCTTAGGCATCTGTGTGTTTTCTAAGCTATTGCAGATCCCAACCCCCTGCTAGACTAATAAGTGGAGAGGAACATTTTTCAAGCAAGAAGTGCCTGGCTTGGTTTTATGAATATGCAGGTAATGAAATTAATATAAGAAGATATCAGTCATATGCTTTAAAAAGTTTCATTGGCTTACTCATTTAACAAATTATCTGTTCCAGGCTTGCTATGTATTAGTGCTGTGTACTGGGATCGGGGTCAGGACTAAAGATTGTGGGTAGGCTAAAAACTTGTTGCCAATTTAGGCTGATATTTCTTTAAAATACATATTCAGTACATATTTACTGGGAGGGAAGAAACTCATTTACTATTAATAAAATATGTAAACAGACAGATTCTCTTATTTACATTCATTGGCTAAAGTAGCATTCTGGAAAATAAAAGGTACACAATAAAACATTTTTTGTATTTGATATTGTGGAAAACACAAAGTACATCATAAAACATTTCTATTTAATCTCCTTTTTGGAAATTTTTCTGAACTAATTCTGAAACTTTTAGGGAGACATAGTGAAAGATTTAAACCCCTCATAGTTAGACAACACATTTACCTTTTCATAATTATCATTTAGTGGTCCACTTCCACTAGAGATGCAAGGGTAAGAAAATAAGTAGACCGATATTAATACAATGTGATAAATACTATATTCAGAAGATACACTGTGAGAGTTCATAGGAGGAATATATAACCCAGCTTTTAAAGTGTCATGGGAGTTTTCTAGAGGCACTAACTTAACCTCAGCTAAGTCCTATTAAGTGGTAGATGAAGAGCCCTAGGCCCAGGGTGGGGTTGTGTTTTAGAGGTGAAAGTCAAAGCCAGCCAGAGATGAGGCTGAAGAGTTAAGCAAATATATGCAAAAGAAGACTTATTTTCCATTTATACTAACTTTCTCATAAGCATATATGAAATTTTTTTCCCCTTAGAATAGTTTTTTTTATTTTAGAGTTAACTGATTTTAAAGGTTTGCTTTTCTTTTTCTTTTCCCTGTTTCCTTTTTTTTTTTTTTTTTTTTTTTTAACAATCTGCTTTCCTTTTTGGTTTTTGTGGGTTTTTTCCCCTTCTTTTTATCACCATCATTCTCCAAATTTTGTTTAAAATGAAAGTGTATATGTAGCTATTGCCTTGTACGTAGTGCTCATCCACATTAAGGTCTAAAGTGGTATACTTTGAACTTTAGGCTAACTGTATGGAATATGAGACTATTTTGAAAGGGGGCAGTAACTTCATTGTTGGGATCGGCTGAGTGATCCCAAAAGTACAATTTTAAAATTGTCTAGTAACAGAACCGATTCTTTCTAGACCAGAAATAAAGGCTATTACTGGCATCCCAAGACAACCACTAACCCAATTTAAATAAAGGAAATTCATTTCTTACTGACCTCCATTTAAAATGTTGACCCATTATTCCAAATGCCAGTTTTACTGGTATGCATGTTACAAAATCAAAAGGTTACTCATCTTATTTCACTTATAAAGGTTACTAGACACCATAGAAATAGAAAATATTTGCCTCAACTAGGAACTTTTCTAGGTAGCATAAGATTCTAATTAAACATTTGTTTACTGTATTAGCATTTTTAATAGCCAAAATAATAATTGCTATTATTCCAGGAATTGTTCTAAGTATATATTTTTTCTTGTGACTGTTCTGTTAAGTAGGTAGTATTATCACCACTTCCGCCCCAACTTTATTTTTTGACACAGGGTCTCACTCTGTCTCAGGTTGGAGTGTAGTGTTGTGATGATGGCTCACTGCAGCCTTGAGCTCCTGGGCTCAGGAGATCCTCCCACCTCAGCCTTCCTAGTAGGTGAGAGTATAGGCATGTGCCACCACCCCCAGCTAATTTTTTAAATTTTTTGTAGAGATGGGGTTTCACCATGTCGCCCAGGCTGGTCTCGAATTCCTAGGCTCAAGTGCTCTATCTGCCTCAGCTGCCCTAAGTGGTGGGATTACAGGCATGAGCTACCATGCCAGGCCGTATCCTCATTTTATAGATGAGAAAATGGAGACTTAGATTAATTAATTTGCCCCAGATCATATAGTGACAGAAGCCAGGATTCAAACCCAGGTCCTTCTGATTCTAAAGTCCATGCTTTTAATTACTGTTGCTTTTATGCATTTTTAATTTAAATTTATAATGTTTATAATTATATATAGTAATAAACATTATTTTATGTTTATTTTTTATTTAAACTAATTTTCACTTTTGCAAAGAAAATATTGGTACTCTTGGTTAACTTGTGTTAACCATTCAATAAATATTGAGTACTTGTTTTGAGTCAGGCATTGTGCTGAGTGCTGGATATATAGTGCTGAGCAAGTCAGACGAGATCCCTGCCCTTGGGGGACTTGCCTTCTAGTGAGGAAGATAGTCAGTAAACAGGTATGTAGGTAAGATAAGTACAGATTGTGGGGCATTATAAGGATAAATATGGTGAGATTTAGGAATAGAGAATAAGGAAGGGTTAGATGGACTTCAGTGGAGACCACTTTGTACCTGATAAGGGAGGAACCATTTGTTTGCCAAGTAAACAGTAACTGTTCTGTCTTGAAATAGGAATGTCCAGCCGGGCGCGGTGGCTCAAGCCTGTAATCCCAGCACTTTGGGAGGCTGAGGCGGGTGGATCACGAGGTCGAGAGATCGAGACCATCCTGGTCAACATGGTGAAACCCCGTCTCTATTAAAGATACAAAAAATTAGCTGGGCATGGTGGCACGTGCCTGTAATCCCAGCTACTGAGGAGGCTGAGGCAGGAGAATTGCCTGAGCCCAGGAGGCGGAGGTTGCGGTGAGCCGAGATCGTGCCATTGCACTCCAGCCTGGGTAACAAGAGCGAAACTCCGTCTCAAAAAAAAAAAAAAAAAAAAGAAATAGGAATGTCCTTATTAAAATGAAGGCAATAATTGTGCCTACTGAGAATAATACATGTAAAGCCCTCAGCATAATACCTGGTATATAGTCAGAACTCAAATATTAGTTTAGCATTACCGCATCAGATTTACTCGTTGTCTGTTTTTTACAGTGTTCCAAAATTCAGTACTCTTATTGAGCTCATGTTGAAGGCGCTGTGTCACTGAGCATGTTTTTTTTTTACCCCCTAAGCATCTGTTATGGCTGGCATGGTGTTAGGCCTTGCAGATATAGCTGGGAAGATTTCTTTATAGCTATAAAGAAATCAGAAAATTGATGATGTTTTTCTTTTAGTTTTGAAAATATCACTAAACTTGTTACTATGGTATTATATCATGTGTGATAAGACTGTTGGTTTTGTTCTTTCACAAGACCTCTCATTCTTGAGTGATATTTAAATTAATAATGATTCGGTAATATACTGGCCTATGGTAATTAAAAACATGGAAAGTGAAAGGACAGTTTTAAAGTCTCATAGAGTCAAAAAATAAGGTTGGAATTGCATAATCCTAAGATACCTAGTTCGTAGAGTGAAGTGAACAAGTAGGATGAACAAAATCATTTCTATAGCCTCTTCAGTTGAGTGGAAACTTAGTTATCCAGAAAAGTTAATTAAATTTAGCTCCAGAGGTTTTACCCAGAGAGTAGTTTTATTAGAAAGATTGGAAGTAATGTTGTTGAAAGGATTAACATTTTGCAGTCTGGGGAAAGCACATTGGTTTCAGACCTTGCTTTAGACTTAGATCCGTTACTATTTGCATTGCTTTGACTAAGTGAGTTAACATTTACAGACCTTATCTAAGTTATAAGGCATTATATCTCTATGTAATCTCCTTTGACTTGATTCTAACCAAATTTTAATTTGTAATCATCAAGTAATCCTCCAGTTTCTAGGGGTGCTATACTGATATTTCTTTTCTTTTTTTTTTTTTCTTTTGAGATGGAGTCTCACTCTGTTGGCCAGGCTGGAGTGTAGTGGCACCATCTTGGCTCACTGCAACCTCTGCTGCACGGGTTCAAGCAATTCTGCTTCTTCAGCCTCCCATGTAGCTGGGGTTACAGGCGCCTGCCACTGTGCCTGGCTACTTTTTGTAGTTTTAGTAGGAACAGGGTTTCGCCATCTTGGCCAGGCTGGTCTTGAACTTCTGACCTCATGATCAACCCGCCTTGGCCTCCCAAAGTGCTGGGATTACAGGCATGAGCCACCGTGCCTGACCTATACTGATATTTCTTGACATCTTCAGCTTTCTCTTCTAGTCACTAGTGGCAACTTTGAGAACAAGTTTGTTTTTTTGCTGCCTTCGAAAAATTTACAGTGTATTCTCATCATTGCTTTAAAAAAAAACCATTTTTCTTTTCCCTTAATTTTTAATTGTTTATTTATTTTTTTTTTTTGAGACAGGGCCGTGCTCTTGCCCAGGCTGGAGTGCAATGGCGAGATCATGGCTCACGAGGAGCAGCGTCAAACTCCTGAGCTCTAGCAATCTTCCCACCTCAGTCTCCTGGGTAGCTGGGACCACAGACTGGCACCACCACACTTGGCTATTTTTTTCCCCTAGAGACGAGGTCTCCCTATGTTGTCCAGGTTCGTCTGGAACTCCTGGGCTCAAATGATACTCCTACCTTGGCCTCTAAAAGTGCTGGGATTACTGGCATTAGCCATCACATCTGGTCCCCTTAAATTTTTAAGTCTGATTTTTGATTTCTTTCAGTCATATATAAGAATACTCAGTTATGCATTTTTAACACCTTTATTGTATATGTATGCCTTTTAAATTACAAAATTAACGCATTCTCATTTAAACAATTCTCCAAATAAATAAGGAAGAGAAAGTGTCCTATAATTATCACCCCCTTCACCTTTTAACACATGAATGTATTGTTAATACTCATTTAAACCCAATCACATTTACCATGTTACACAAAAAACTTCACAGCGGTTTTGGTTTCAGACTATGTATTAATGTCATCTTAGCAGCTTGGATCTCAGGCAGCAAGAATGTATTGACTTTGTGTTGTGCTTGGTGCTATCAAAGCTACCTGAACAGTGTTGGTCTAGTCTGGTTTATAAAGCTGGAGGATTTTCATCCTTTATAAAGGAAAATAGAGGCTTCTCTTGACTATTAAAGAATTATATTTCAAGATTATATTTTCAAAATCCCATATGGTAAACACATTTCTCTCATATTATTACAAAATTTGTTTTTTAGCCTTACCTAGTCAGAAAAGAGACTTAGTGATGATGTAATTACTATATTGTGGGAATCTGGTAACATTTTGGAAAAATGACAATTGATGTGTTGACTTCTTAAGGTTACTAAGGGCATAAAATAAGGAAAAAGTTAAATACCAGTAATTAATTTTTGGACAAATGATAGATAGTAGCTAATTAAAAGATTAAACTTTTGTTTCTACCTTAAGGTGACATTAATGCTTACTGTCTGTTTTAGAACCAAGATGATAAGGAAAATAGCTCTTTCTGGAAATGGAATGTAGTAATTTCCATAAGTCATTATTTTCAAAATATGTTTATATATTTCAGTAAATAAATTATATTTGAGTATATTTCAAAAGGGTAATAAATGGCCTGTTTTATAAGTGAACATATTTCCTTTCTGATTACTATATGAACTTTCTTTTGGTTCTGACAGTCTAGTAAATTAAGAAGCTCCAGCTGCCTTATGTTTTTTCATATTCATGCATTGTCAAAAATTTTATTCAGAGTAGGCGCTCAGTAAATGTTTTTTTTAATGGATAGGTTTAAGTTTTTGTACTAACTCATGATTGATACTAATGGAGTATTTCTTTGCTGCTTTTTAAATTTTCTTAATTTCATATTGTAATGTGGTTCTCAAAGAATACTTCACAAATTTTAAATTTAAATCTTGTAGCAAATATTTATACTTATCAAAGCTATGCCAAAATTCAAATTTAATGATTTGCAAAATATTATGGTGTATTCATGGATACCTTTAGCATGATGGTTTATATTTTATGTTGATATTATAACAAAATATGTAAATTATTTTTGTTTTGAAGGTCCTGATGAAGTTGTAGGGCCAGAAGGAATGGAAAAATTTTGTGAAGACATTGGTGTTGAACCTGAAAATGTATGTTTTATTTCTAAGTAGAATGGCATAAAAGTGGGGTATAGCATATTTGTAAATTTCTAAAAATTGGGACACTTTAATCTTGTCTGAAGATTTTATTTCTTCATGTTTAAAATTGTAAATTTTCATTAGGGTATTTTTAATCAGCTTAAGTTGGGCAAATTGTTCTTTCTTGATAGAAATTTTATATGTAATAGAATAAGAGATTCTACCTTCAGAAACTGTTAGAACTTTTTACTTTTAAGAAATTGGCACATCTCAATTTCTTTATATATAGTTAATTCCAGAGGTTGTACTCTTTAATAGTTGAAGGATGGAAGTAGTTATATAAAAATGCTCTCCATGATAAATACAGACATGATTATCTCTATGCTGACTTTTCCCCTATCCTTTATGTTCTGTTCTTTCCAGATTATTATGTTAGTTTTAGCGTGGAAATTGGAGGCTGAAAGCATGGGATTTTTTACCAAGGAAGAATGGTTAAAGGGAATGACTTCATTACAGTAAGAAATTTTTTTAAAAAACAAATTTGATGGCCTATTTGAAGATCTTAATTGATACTTTGTGCTTCATAATTTTCAGGAGTAAGGTTTCACCTTAAATCAAATCTGTTTGATCTATAACAATTAGTTTGGGGACTGAAAAAATTATATTGTGGTCTTGGCAAATGAAGAGGTACCCCATGTTTTATATTCTCTAAGAAAAAAACCTTAGTACAGTTCTATTAAAATTCTTTGATTCTCTTGGTGAGTGACTTAAAAGTCCATTATCAAAGACCTATTTATTTACAGGTTGTTTGAGTATAAGGTTTTCCCTCTCTGAAAACAGAATTCTACTATATAAGGAATATATTTGTTGGGCAGCCCTAAGCTCTTCTGGGGCCTCCTCTCTCCCTTCTTCACTTTTATATTTGACTTTAAAAATTTGAAGACAGAGTTACATAACACTTTTATGATTTCTTTATTGCCAAGTGAACTTCATAAAAGACAAAAGTAGAAATGTTGTAACCACTTCCATGCGATCTTTACACATTTTATAGTCCTACACTTTCAGTTTAGGATCCCGTCTTTGAACATTTTCATAGAATTGTACCTTATAAAAATAATTGGATTCTGGCTTTCCTGAATGGAGTGTGCTTAATTTCAATCAATTAGTAACTTTGTGTTAATTTTCTAGTATCATGTTTCTAATGTTCCTGCAGGGTATTAGTTACCAACATTCTAAAATAGAGGAAGCATTAATTTATAATATTTTTGAGGCAAAAACTGGGACTTAATTGGCTGTGTGGTTTCCTGTTGTGATTATGCTAACACATGTAATTAATTAACACATGTAATTAATCCTTATTTTTGGTCTGTCTTTAACTTTTTTAAAAAAAGTATATGGCACTTAAATTTTTAAATTTGAATTTTCAGTGCCTAATGATTTATAATTCTGTTTTAATAGACATTAACATGTAGACCTGTAGATATTTTATATATGTATTCTTGGGTAAAAGCCTTTGTTCATGTGAACCAAAACATAATTTCTTGAATGGAATGCAAATTCAACCCTCCCACTTCCATCTTTTTTATAGTCTGAGACCCAGAGAGGCTAAGAAAATATTTGGCGCAATTCCTTAGTAGTAGTGCTTAGTTAGAACCTAGAATTCAAATTTCCTGATTACCAATCTATAATACTGTATTCCTACTATATTGTTATTTTCTACATAAATTATTTTTCCTTTTAAAATAGGAAACCTCTATTTTTAAATTATAGCATTTGCTACCAATACTGAATTCTGCCATACATCTAGGTGTCATAATATTCCCAGATAAATACGTCAGTTCTGAAATTCCTTGGATTATTTCTCACCATTTAGTTAGCTTTTTAGAGAACGATTAAATATACAAAAGAATATGCAAAGAATATTGGTTTTATACACTCAGTGGGTTTTATTAAGATTTATGTTGTAATATTCATTAATAGAAGACATTTTATTTGTCATTATAAGTGGATTTTGGACTATCACTACTACTACTTTTTGGATACTGCTTTTTGAAGTATCTCAGCTAACAAGTGGCTGTATATTTTTAAACGTTAAAGTTTCTTATTTATGTTTTTTCCTAAGTTGATACCATATAAAAAGTCTTTATATAACAAAAATGTGTAAGCACAAAGCATTTCTAATATCTACTACTGAATAATTAACATCATGTGGTCATGGGTACAAGAACAGAAACTGACTAGCCCTTGAACATGTTTTTTTTTTTTTTTTTTTTTTTTTTGAGGTAGAGTCTCGCTCTGTCACCCAGTCTGGAGTGCAGTGGCGCGATCTCAGCTCACTGCAACCTCTGCCTCCCAGGTTCCAGTGATTCTCCTGCCTCAGCCTCCTGATTAGCTGAGATTACAGGTGCATGCCACCATGCCTGGTTAATACTTTGTATTTTCAGTAGAGATGGGGTTTCACCGTGTTAGCCAGTATGGTCTCGATCTTCTGACCTCATGATCTGCCTGCCTTGGCCTCCCAAAGTGCTGGGATTATAGGTGTGAGCCACCATGTCCGGCTGAGCATGGTTTTTATTAGCACACCTTTCCTATAGGAAGGTCACAGGGTATACAAAATAAAAGCAATTATTCAGCACTTAATATGTCCCAGAAGTTTCTCTTTTACACATTTATTATTCTTTCACCATTTGCCTGGAATAGCATACTGTAGAGCCTTGAAACTACTGAGACATGCTTGAAGTGAGCATTCTTTACCTGGAAAATAGTTGGTTTTTTCCCCTCACGATCTAGATTACCATGTAAAATACACTGTTTGTCCTCAATTAGCCAAGTCTTATTACTCCTTGAATTTTCTTATTAAAAAACTTGCTAAATAAAACAGCAAAGAAATTTGAACCAAAGATGACCAAAAAAAAATCTGTTATGTCTTAATTTAGAATTTATTCGTTGCTTGGTATACTTGGTTCTATATAATAAACATAATCTTAAAATATAAAACTTTAGTCTCAATTCCCTTTGGTATTTTTCATACTTTTATAATTTCACCTGGACATCTAATGATCTCTTAAATCATCTTAAGATAGTCATGAGTTGTTTCAATTAATTAATTTTAACTCATAAAACTGTTTAGAGCTATGTTAGTGTGTTAAAAAAACAGAGTCTGGTAGTTTAAAACACACTGTTCAAGGATAGTAGACTATAATAATCCTGATTAGTTATCTATATTGTGTAATGCTTTATAGTTTGCAGAATACTTTTTAACAGTTGTTTATTTTTATTCATATAGGCTTTTTACAACTGAATTAGCTTTCCTTCTTGTGCGAAAGACTTTGTGGGTATATGAACTTGCATGTAAATGACCTAGCGTAGCCATTTTCTAAGTTTCAGGGGATGAAATTTCCATGTGCTTTTCACATATATTCTTCCATGTAGTTTTCATTTTTGTTTAATAATAGCCAGATGTCCTTGCAAATCTAAGATGTTAATATTTTCTTTTTTTTTTTTTTTTCCTGGAGACAGGATCTGGCTCTGTTATCCAGACTGGAGAACAATGGCACAATCATGGCTCACTGCAGCCTTGATCTCCTGGGCTCAAGTAATCCTCCTGCTTCAGCCTCCCAAGTAACTGGGACCACAGGAACATGCTGCCACACCTGGCTAATTTTTTTTTTCTTTTTTTTTTTTTAAAGAGACAGTGTTTTGCTATTTTGTCCAAGCTGGTCTCTTAACTCCTAAGCTCAAGTGATCCTCCAGCCTTGGCCTCCCAGAGTGTTGCAATTATAGGCATAAGCCACAGTGCCCAGTATTAATTTTAATTTAATTTTGTAGTTTTTATATTAGATACCTATATTATGTAAGGTACAGTATCACTTACTGGTGATCACAGCAAGGCAAAAGATGCAGCTTTTGCCCTTTAGTTATATTATGCTAAGTCAGGGAAAACAAACATTACAATACTATAACCCAGCCAACCTTTATGGCGCCAGTTTTATGGAAGACGGTTTTTCCATAGATGGGGCAGGGGAGAAAGGACGGATGGCTTCAGGATAAAACTGTTCCACCTCAGATTATCAGACATTGGGTTCTCATAAGGAGCATGCAACCTCACATGCATAGGTTCGCACTTCAATGAGAATCTAATGCTGCTGCTGTTCTGACAGGAGGTGGAGTTCAAGTAGTAATGCTCGCTCACCCGCCTGCCGCTCACCTCCTCCTGTGCAGCCTGGTTCCTAACAGGCCCCAGACTGGTACTTATGCTCAGCCCAGAGATTGGGCACCCTGCTGTAACCATAAACCTAGGTAGAATACGACAAGTGCTAGAGTGGAAATACAAGATACTATGAAAGCACAGATGCTAGTAAGGTCAATTTCAGCTGAGTGAGTAGGTAGATCTTTTATAGGTGTGGCCTGTGAACTAGAATGTGAGGAATGATTAGGGATTTAGTTGGTTGAGGATATAGGAGAATGTTTCAGAAGAGGGAAATTGTGAGCAAAGCCTTGAGGAGGAAGGAAATTAAATGTTTGAGGGAAGTAGTTTGATTTCTTAGAATTGTAAGGTACATAAAGAAAATTGCCAGGATAGATTTGGAATTGTACCTATTTTGAGTGATGGCTTCGTTGTAGAGGGCTTTAGCTAATATGTTGAGAGAGTTTAAATCTATATTACAGATATTGGGAAACCGTCAGATTTTAAAGCACAGTAATCTTAAAAGATTTTTGGGATAATTTTCAATGAGCAATTGTTTTTAATAAAGTCATAGTCTCTTTTGAGAGTCTTTGGAGAACTGTGGACCTCATTCACATTAAGAGGCACATGTACTGCTGTACACAAAAATTTGATGTGCTATCAGGAGGTTGTGGAATTTCTCTTCCTTCATCTGTAGATATGAGGTTCTAAGGATGCTTGGCAAGTTTTTTTTCTGGCATACTGTACTAGAGTGGAGGTCTTATCTTATATCTGCTAGCTGAAAGTCTGGTGTTGGAGCAAGGGTGAAATACTACTCCAGTGGAGAAAACTGAACATAGACTTTTGAAAATGACTACTTGATTATTGATACTGAAAAAAAGACAAGACAATAGCATCTGACAACAGTGTTAGCAACTAAGCTGCCTGCCAGTAGGCTGCAGATTGTAAATCTAGTATCTGTATTGAGCCCTGGACTTTGAAGTTTAAGGGGAATGGTGTGCCTTGACCGTCTGAGAGAGAAGGGAATAGGGAACATTTATATGATTTTTTTGGTGGGGGTGGAAGAGAGGAGTAAAGGAAATGCTATCTGTCATGTCATTCATTTAGTATTTGGGGCCCAACTACTAATTGCCATTAGCATCCGTCCCCTCTGTTGATGACAATTTCAAAATGCCTCTCTGCACATTTTCAAATACCCTGAGAAGTAGATGGTATTGTTTTGGTTGAGAAAGCTTAATTAGAGGAAGTTCTAAATCCAGAACTTTGTGACACAATTCTTCATGTTACACATCACTGTGTCACAGCACAGTCATTGGGACTTATGAATTAGGAAGAGAGCCTCACTTAGATCTAATACATACATGAGACTTTCTTCTCACTTAAAAGTTCTTTAATGAAACACAAATTCAAAAGCCTTCCATTGTAATCAGATGCTTAGCAATACCAGGAAATTAATTTCCAATCCTAACATTGAAATTAAAAGCCATTTCTTTTTCTAACCACAGTGGCCTTAGAGAATGGTGTATCATATTGTTCCCTAAAATCTGTGTGGTTTTATTTGGTCATTATTCAGAAAACTATCTCTTGCTTTCCATAGTATGCTAGTTAAGTATGCATTTTCTTTTTTTTTTTTTGAGACGGAGTTGCGCTCTTGTTACCCAGGCTGGAGTGCAATGGCGCGATCTCGGCTCACCGCAACCTCCACCTCCTGGGTTAAGGCAATTCTCCTGTCTCAGCTTCCTGAGTAGCTGGGATTACAGGCACGCGCCACCATGCCCAGCTAATTTTTTTTGTATTTTTAGTAGAGAGCGGGTTTCACCATGTTGACTGGGATGGTCTCGATCTCTTGACCTCGTGATCCACCCGCCTCGGCCTCCCAAAGTGCTGGGATTACAGGCTTGAGCCACTGCGCCCGGCTGCATTTTCTTTTATTTCAGAGGAAATATTCTTTTTTCTAAACTTCTCAGTTTCTTAGATATTGATGTTAGTATTTTGGAGCTAGATTCAATATAAGAATTTTATTGCTGTTAGTAACTGCTTGGGTATGTTGGTTTTGCGATATCTGTTAACAGTCTTTATGATACTGATAATAAATGTGGAGTTTTGTGCTCTTATTCTTTTTTCACTCTTTAAAAATATCTGTTGGATTCTTTCTCTGCTCAAGATTTTACAATAGACCATTAGGAATGGTATGGCATAGTTTCTACCAAGGTGTGTAGTGTAGATGATTTTTAATCTATTTGCCCCAAAAGAAGCATATCAAGAACTGTGCTAAGCATTTAACACATATATTCTCTTTTTTTTTTGAGACGGAGTTTCGCTCTTGTTACCCAGGCTGGAGTGCAATGGGGCAATCTTGGCTCACCGCAACCTCCACCTCCTGGGTTCAGGCATTTCTCCTGCCTCAGCCTCCCGAGTAGTTGGGACTACAGGCGCACGCCACCACGCCCAGATAAGTTTCGTATTTTTTTTTAGTAGAGACAGGGTTTCACCATGTTGACCAGGATGGTCTCGATCTCTTGACCTCGTGATCCACCCGCCTCGGCCTCCCAAAGTGCTGGGATTACAGGCTTGAGCCACCACGCCCGGCCTAACACATATATTCTCATTTAATCTTTATGGTTATAGTATGAAATTGTTATTGTTATTTTAAAATACATATAACTAAGGCTGAAAAAGGTTAAGTAACTTGCCTTGTAGTTATCCTATTAAATTATTATTATTTTTAAAATGAGGAAACAGGCTGAAAAAGGTTTAGTAATTTTCTGACGGCCACATGGCCAGAAATGGAGAAGCTAGACTTTTAACCTATCTGTTTGACTTGCAAATTTATTTTTCCCTTCACTTTATCTCTTAAGCCTATTGAAATTACATGAGTAAGATTGTAACTTTGTGTACCCATTAAATGTAAAATATTTGGAAAAGATTGTAATTTCTTGGATTATAATCTCCTTGGTGACTACTCAGTCACTATGTGCTTTGTGATTTTTTTGATCTACATTTTACCACCATGTTTCCCCCAGATAGGAATTTCGAAACATTATATAATTAAATAAATATATCACCTACCCTGTGGTTTATTTTTGGTAGTCACCTTTTACTTAACAAATATTTTTGGTGTGCTATGTGTTATAGCCCTGTGTTATGCTACGACAGTGATTTTTAAAATCTGGGGGTAAGGAAAGGAAGAATTTTGACTGTAAAGAGGCATCCTTTATCTTCTTTGCCTTCTTAAGACTTAAGTCTCAAGTCTGTTAAGATTCTGCCTGAGATTTTGTATGAAAGATGTGAGTCACATGACTTTCTTTAAAATGTGAAAAACATTACTTTAAAAAAGCCTCAAAGATACAGAAGATGAGGCCCTACTTAAGTCACGGTAGGAAAGGGAGTACATGTAACTAGGTACTTAAAATGTAGGGCCCTCTGAACATTTTCAAATGATGGTTGGAGATCTTGAAGACTTCATCTCCATATTTTCAAACAACATTATAGTAGCATGTAATCTGAGAAATTTGTTTTACATATACCCATGGTAGAAGTCAACTTTCATTAAAGCATTATTTTTCACATAATGAATAATTTTTGCACTAACAGAAATCACTTAGTGAAATAGTAGGTAATGAATTTCTAATAAGTAGTAAGAATAATTTTTTCTTCTTTCCTCATGAAGCATATGATTGATTCATTCATTCATATATAAGGAATTAGGCCTCTGCCAAATCTGGTTAACTTAACCAAATTTTGATTTCCATTTCTGGCAATATGGCAGACTGAATGTGTGGAGAAACCATTTCTCATGTAAAACACTTAAATGCTGGATAACATTTAAAAACATCTTTTTAAAAGTATACTTGGATTTACCTATAAGGAAAATAATCAGAGGCCACAAATGAGTGATGGTGATTCTATAGAGATCTATGGAGCTGGCATTTGCCCTAAAGAAACCTACCTTTTCCTAGTCACCTAGTGTCTGGTTGTTGATATGTCATGCACGTTGAGAACAGGGGACACTTTTCAAGCAAGGCTTTAATAGGATGGGAATTTGATTAAAAACATTGATGACAAACTTATGCAATGAATGAAGATTTGATGACCCAGACTTGGTTTTACATACAATTAGAGGTAAAGGGATTCTACCAGAGAGAATTCCTAGTCCTCCACCTTCTGTCTTGCATACTTGGGGCTGGAATTCACCTAAGCCAAAAATGTGTTTTAGAATAAGACTCCCCTGTTTGTAATGGAAGCAATTCTTCTGTAGAGAAATTTTACTCAAACCTCAATTTTTGCAGAAAATGTTCCATGATCATTAGTTTATAATAAAAAATTACTAAACATATTGGAAAATCAATCTTAAAAAATGAACTTGAGAAATCAGACCCTTTAAGATTAAGTTACAAATTATCAGAATTTCTACATAACTATGGTTACAGAAAAGAGAATGGTCTCAGATATCAGACTCCAAATAATTAAATTTCTGAAAGTGAAAAACAGCAGATTAAAAACTCAGGGGATGAGATGGAAAGAAGATAGATGTAGTTGACGTGTAAGCATCAGTGATCTACAATATCTAAGGAAATTAGTGCAGAGGGGCAGAAGGAGAATGTGAAAGAGATGCTAACAGACATGGAAGATGAATCTTTTTACTGTTGAATTTTCAGAGTTCTGTGTATTTTCTAGATATTCGTCTTGTTGAATCTGTGTTTTGCAAACATTTTCTTACATTCTGTAACTTTTTTCATTCCCTTAAGAAGGTCTTTACAGAGCAAAAGTTTTTAATGAAGTCCAGTTTATTAGTTTTTCCTTTTATGGATTGTACTTTTTTTTTTTTTTTTTGAGAGTCTCATTCTGTTGCACAGGTTGGAGTGCAGTGCTGCGATCTTGAACCTCTACCTGCTGGGTTCAAGCCATCCTCCCACATCAGCCTCCCAAGTAGTCACACAGGCATGTGCCACCATACCGGGTTAATTTTTCTATTTTTTAGTAGAGACAGGGTTTTACCATGTTGGCCAGGCTGGTCTTGAACTCCTGACCTTAAGTGGTCCACCTGCCTCAGCTTTCAAAAATGTTGGGATTACAGGTATGAGCCCCAGCTCAGTTTTGATGTACTTTTGATTGTACTTTTGATGTCAAGTCTAGGAATTCTTTGCCTAGCCCTTTATCTTGAGAATTTTCTCTTAAATATTTTTCTAGAAGGCTTGCATTTAATTTTACATTTTAATGTAATTATGAATTTATTAGGGCTTAAGTCTACATTTTATTTTACAGTTCAAAACTTTCCCTTTGTTTCCTTTTTTCATATCTTATAGTTCTTTGTCCTTGAACTTTTTCTTTTGCTGATACTTTATATTTTTTTTATTTTTTAAATTATGTTTTTGATTACTCATTGAAGCATTTGTTTTATAGCTACTTTAAAATGTGTCAGATAATTCTGAACATCTCTGTCATTTTGGTGTTTGCAAGTATTGATCATCTTTTTGCATTCCATTTGAGAGCTTGGTTTGACAAGTGATTTTTAAAATTGAAACCTGGATACTTTAAGTAGTATATTACAAAACTCTGGATCTCTAGATCTTATTTAAACCTTTAGTTTTAGCTGTCTTACTCTAAGGCTATTCTGGTAAGAGAAATCAGGGCTGCCACCTTATTACTGCCAGGTACAGGTAGAAATTAAATTTTCTACTCTGCATCCATTGACATCTGAAGAAGGATGTCCCTTGTGACTGCTGGGCAGAGATGAGAGTTCTGGGATCCCACTAGGCTTTTACTGATACTTTCTTGTATGAAAGGGATAGGGGTGATGGTGATACCCCTGACTCTTCACTAGGCCTCCTCTATACAAATCTAGGGCAGAAGAGGATTGGCTGCTTGTTACTACCTGGTGAGAACAGAAGTTCGTGTTACCCACGTGGTTTCCACCAGCATTGTAGGAGTTGAGACAGAGGCTTTATTATATCCTGGTAAGGGTAGACATTTTAGGTCCCCATTCAGTCTTTGCTGGCATTGGTGAGAGTTGGGCCACAGTTTTTTCGATGATTTTTAACTAGAGTGTTTATTTTCTAAGCGTTTTCTGCTTTGCGAGGCTCCTGCTTTCTTTGTCTTTTGGCTAACAAAAAGGCAGGATTTTGTTGGGGCTTTTTGTCTGCCCCCATTGGCATTTCTGGTTACTAGCTTCTTCAGTTCTAATAGTTTGAAACATATTAGGCAAAAATAAACTCAGAGAACTTACCACCATGTTGTTCCTCAGGTTTCCACCTTTCAGAGTCTTATGTTTATTTTCTGTAAAATGTCTAGTGATTTTAGTTGTACCTAGGAGAGAGAAAGAGTAAAAAGTACAGTGACTGCATCCCATTCAAGTTTGTGCCTCTTTTCTTTGTACCACTTTAGAATCAAACTCCTTGAAAGCATTCATCTGTACTTATTTTCTCCAGTTCCTCTCTTTTCATTCTATCCTAAACCTATTCCAGTAAGATGTCTATCCCTATCACTCCTTTGAAACAACTCTTGTAAAGGTGCCATTTCCAAGTGAATATTAAAAGGAGAAATACACATGTATTTTTGAACTACAAGATTTTTTATTTTAACCTTTAGGTTTGGGAGTACATATGATGGTTTGTTACATAGGTAAACTAGTATCACAGGGCTTTATTCTGCAGATTATTTCATCACCCAGGTTTTAAGCCTAGTGCTCAATTGTTATCTTTTATGCTCCTCTCTCTTCTCCCACCCTCCACTTTCAAGTAGACCCCAGTGTCTATTGTTTCCTTCTTTGTGTTCACAAATTCTCATCATTTACTTCCCACTTATAAGTGAGAACATGTGGTATTTGGTTTTCCAGCAATAGCTTGCTAAGGATAATAACGTCTAGCTCCATGCATTTTCCTGCAAAAGATATGATCATGTTCTAAATTCTGGCAAGACTGGTCAATTAAACAACAAAAAAGCGATGAAGATAAATAATCTTAATGCAAATAAGAAAATGTTATAAATAACTTTAATCATATTTAAATAAAATTGTATGTAAAATCTAGTTATCAGAGAAGTATGTGACCAAAACATTCAAAAAGAAATAGAAAATCTGAATGGTCCCATAGCCATTAAAAATGTTGGTTTATTAGCTAAAAGTCTTTCTTCCTTTCCTCAGTACTCACCTGAGTTTGGACAGATGCTAATTCCAGGGTTACATAAGCTTTTTCAAAAAACAGGGGAAAAAATACCAATTCTCTTTTTATTTTCTGAATCTTATACACTACAAACTTTTTAACAAAACTGGCAAGGACAGTAAGAATGAAATTTGGAAGCTAGCCTCACTTAGGACATAGCAAAAACAACCCCAAAACCTGGCAATGTATAAAACAGGTAACATGACCAAATTTGACTTATTCTAGAAATGCAAGGTTAAATTAATACTAGAAATTTGTCCAGAGTGTTTACACATTAATGAAATTATGTTACTACACATCACAGGTCTTTGCATTATTGATTTAGTATAGTCTTAGTTAAATCTGAGAATGCCAGGTGTCTAGAGAGCATGTTGAATACTGAAATTCAGTTTTGAGTGGAATACTGTGGACCACAGTAGATGGCACAATTATTTTTGATTAAAGGGAGTCAGATGGTCTCTCAGAGGTGGCAAAAGGTGACTTAGGTCTTGATGAGTAATATCTTTATCAGCATGTTGGAGGGAACAGTATTTCAAGTAGAAATGGTGGATGCTAAAGCATGGCTGTGGCATCTGGGAATGGTAAGTTATATATTTAGAGCATGGTAAGGTTATCTGGAAGTGGCAGATTACAGAGATTTGTGCCAAATTGTAAAAGGCCTTGTCTGTCTTGCTTCTTGCTAAGCAGTGGAATTTATCAGCCCACTGAGAGAAAGCCAGTTGAGATTTTTGAGTCTTCCATATATTTAGTTGTCATGTCTTTAAAAATAACATGTATGACTTGTTTGCATGCTTTTGCATGTATAACTTATTTGAAGTTAGGTGCTTCTACTGCTTGGCTTTTTGTTTAAAAAATATAGGGATCTTGATTTATGACTGGACCACTTAATATAATGTATTAATTTCCTCTGTGTTATATCCTAAACTTTAAAAACCACTCATGGTTAATCTCTTTCACCAAATTGTTACATAAGAACTTTCCAAAGAAATGGGTGACAAGGGCATTTTTAGCAGAATATGTGATAAAACATATTTTAATACATCTCTTTTTATTTTATTGGAATTTTTGAATGAGTTGTTTGCTTGTTTTTAAGAAAAGTAAAAAAAAGAAAAAAAAAAAAAGAAAAGTAATTGGACTGAACTTTCATTGATTCCCAGGTTTCTTTTTTTCCCTTTTTTCTTTTTTTGTTGCATTGGTAGATGCAAGGCAATAAATTTGTTATTCTAAATTTGTGAATCAGAGAATTTTAAACCTAAATTAAATTCATAAATGAGCTCACTTTTTTTCTTAATGGATTCCTTCTAAGTTCCAATAATACTTTGGATTTTCTTGATGATATAATTGTCTGATATTTCTTTTATTTAAGGTGTGACTGCACAGAAAAATTACAAAACAAATTTGACTTTTTGCGCTCACAGTTGAATGACATTTCGTCATTTAAGAATATCTACAGATATGCCTTTGATTTTGCAAGGGTAGGTGCAGTTTTTATGTTTTGTTGTTTTAATAGCTTTTCATCTTGACACCACACTTAGGAAAACTTTTTCACTTATATATTTTAGGATAAAGATCAGAGAAGCCTTGATATTGATACTGCTAAATCTATGTTAGCTCTTCTGCTTGGGAGGACATGGCCACTGTTTTCAGTATTTTACCAGTACCTGGAGGTATGTATGTTTTTTTGAATTTTGAAATTATTATTTTAAAACTTAGTCTGACTGAAAGTTATACTTTTAATTGAGGAACAAATAGATTTTTAATAGTATGCTTTGAAAAAACTCCTTGAGTAGAGAAAAAAATATTAAAATATGTACATATCAATTGTTATTTTAAGATAGAAGCTCATGTTTATAAATATATTTTGTACCTAAGATATTTTCAATACTACCCTTCCCTCCCATGAAAGAAACCTCCAAGAAATATATTGTAGCACAGACATTTGTCATGCAAAATTAGTTTTTCAGGGTTTTGCCAACTCAAAATGTGACTAAACAGTAAATCTTAAGTAGAGAGATGATTTGCAAGGAAGCAGCCCAAGAGAACATACTGGATGTAGGAAATGTTATATATCTTGATCTCATTGGTGGATTGGTGGTAACACAAGTATATACATATGTAAAAGTTAGTTTTATCTTTAAATTAGTACTCAGTGTTCTTACTATTCCTCAAAAATGAAAGAAAAGGACAAAATAGATGATATCAATTTGTAAATGCCCATGAGGAATCTCTTAGAAACACAAATAGTTTAAAAGAATAATAAATGTTCTAGGAAAATCCAAATCACAAAGTTATATAGTTTACTGAATTGAGTAATTTTGTTTTTAATACGAATATTTAAATCATTTTTTGCAGCAATCAAAGTATCGTGTTATGAACAAAGATCAGTGGTACAATGTGTTAGAATTCAGCAGAACAGTCCATGCTGATCTTAGTAACTATGATGAAGATGGTGCTTGTAAGTATAATATAATGTATTCCTGTGAAAATAAAATTTCCAAAATCTTAAATGAGAGTATGCATTTGTGTATTATTATCATAGAGGTTTTAAATCTTGTAATAGTAACTTATTATTTAATCGTGTGAGGGATGTGGAAGTAGAGAGAGAGTTTAGATTCAGCAGTATTATATAAAATCTATGCTGGTAAATGAAATGTTTTCAATTCCTCGATAACCAAACATTTTAGCTAGATTTAAATAATTTTTACGTTCAGAAGCTAAAATTCAGCTTTGTTTCTGGCTTTCCTGGCATTTCCCTATGGAAGAAAAGTATAGTCATGATTTTTTAGGTACGACAGCAAAACAATCAGTGACTCTAGAAAAAGCTTTAAAGTTATTATATGATATCATGCTACCCACTAACAGTATGGCATATCATGTCAGTATAACTTCTCTCTGAAAACTATAAATTGATTGTGAGTAAACTGATAGGGAAATATTTATAATCTTTCAGTCCCTCCAGTTAAAATATCTGTCCATACTCCATAAAACAGGATTTTGAAATAATAGTAAATAAATTAGATAAACCAAGTTAATTCTGTAGAACTATATGTTATTTTCCGTTTCCACCACCATTTTAGTTGGTTGCGTGTGTTTTCAGTGTGCAAAAGGGTTACATGGAAAGTACATTCCTATAAACTTCAACTGAAATTAAAGACTTTTTTTTTTTTGACACTGAAGAAATAAAATAGCAGAAGGGGTAACTTTCTCTCTTCCTTTATGTATTTTCCCCTCTCTCTACAAGATGGTATAAAATTTGGTATTATTTAATGTATGATTTTAAGGAAATAATACCTAGCAGCAGTAAGCTGGCAGCCCAAAGGCCGTATATGGCCCATAGATGGGTATATTTGTTTATTTCAAATCAATATTTAAAACTAGGAGATTTTGTATGAAAATAAAACTTCCAGATTTGTTTGAGAAATTAAAAAATTCGAAAAAACTGCACCTGTACTGCTTTATAGGAGTCAGAGGCTGGAGCCAAGTAGTAACTGTGTTGGTCTTGCTTTTCGGTTTGACAGTTCACAGTATGCTAAGACCTAGGCTGTTTTTCAGTTGCCAATTATTATTGTACTTGCGCTGCTGTTTTTTTTTTTTTACAATAGAGAAACATGTCTGTCAAAAGTAAGGGAAAAAGACCACCAGAGGATTATGTGTTTTAAGAAGAATAGAGCAAGCCTATTTCTTTGTGGCAATGATTTTTCCTACATTTAAACAGAATAAACACTGAACTCATTTAAACAGCCTTCCTGGCAGTTTAATGAGTTTGGACCTCTCCTGCAGTATAAAAATATATTTTTTAGAATAGTTCTTAACTCATTAGTCAGATTATTCATCAGGCACTTGCTTTGTGTTCAGCTTTGTACTACATCCTGTTACTGGAATAAAGTAAGTCTCTATTATGGTTCATCCCCCCCAATAATATACATTTCTTGGGGAAGCAAAATAGAAATATTACCTTAAACACTTTTGAGATTGTTTCATAATTAAATGCCAGAATGCCCTGGACACTTAGAAAAAGGGAGAGATTTGTATTGAGTCAGTTATTGGAGGGTTCATGAAACACCCTGAGAAGGAAGTTGCTATAGATACCATTATTCCTTGTGTCTTTAAGAGCAAAAAAGAAAAAGCCAATAAGATAGCATCATTAAATGGAATAAGGTGGGCAGAAGCAGAACCACCCAAAGAAGGGAAGGGTCAGGCCTCTGTCATTGCAGAGCTAATGGGGAGTTTGTTTTATAATTGGAAAGATGAGTTCACTGAATTCTGACAAAAATGCCTTCTTTATTTCTAGGGCCTGTTCTTCTTGATGAATTTGTTGAGTGGCAAAAAGTTCGTCAAACATCATAGCAAGAACTATTGTGAAGAAAATGCAAACCTTTTGATTCCCACGTGTATACAAGCTAATGTGATGAGGGGGAGCAAAATCCAACGGGTGCATTTTCATTCATATGAAAGACTTCTCATAGTACTTTTTTTTCCTTTTTTTAAAGGAGGTTTTTCTTGTTACATGTGATGGGCATTGAGCCACACCTCTTCTTAGACTGAATATTGAAGTTTTTGTTTTGAGTTATGTTTATAACATTTATTTCAGAACAATAAAGATTCAGATTTGTGACAAAGGCCTTAAAGTGAAGATGTCCCTTGAGTGTCAGAGTGGTATTTATTTTTGTAAATTTGAATTTTTGGATTTTTGAGGTTCCAATTTACCATGAATTTATAGAATTTTCAAGATTTTAAATAGTCTAATATTTGGCAACATAGTCTGCTGATGATATGGTTCATTATAGTCATCTCTACACAATTTGGAAGACTGTTGGCCTTGATTTCTGGGATAATGATTTGCTGATGTAGCTAATAAACATTTCTAGGTACTGGAAAAATGCTCCTTCTTTTAGTTTGGGTTTCTATAAAAGCTGCCAAAGTCTTATTCAGATGTCTTATCTCAGAGAGTTTAGAATTGGAAAGAGTATGTCCAGTTATTTTGTTTTCTTAAAAAACAAAATATTATTGTATTAAGCTGTATCATTGTTGTTAGTGGCATATTTATGATATTTTTAACTGTCATTATATAGGGAGTTTTGTTTAAAGCACTTTTTTTTTTTGCCTTAAGGGAACTTTAGCTCTGATGTGGATTTAGTTAAGATACCCATAGGAAAAGAAGATAATAGAGTATGGAATCATGAGAGAACTCTGGGTATAAGTGTGCACAATTCAACAGAGCCATTTACATTGGTAGCTTCACAATATTGCTAATTATCACAATTTTCTGCCTGTTGGCAATAAACTGTCTTGAGGAAAGGGCAGCCTTTCCTAATTCATATAAAAGGCACTTTTGTACTAGCAGCAGGCCTGTTTCTACATTCCTTTTCAAACATCCAGTATCCCAGTGATATGAAAACTTCCTTCATATCCATAACCCAGTCAGAACTTCAGTAACATTTCTAGTGTCACTGTATGAGTAGAGAGAAGTAGAGAGATTATTTTTCCATAATAAAAAAGTGTTTCTATTAGGATTTGAGGTAAAGATTGATTTTTCAATGATGAATTTGTTTAAAGAATGATTTCTCCATATTGATTACTTAAGGAGGAATAACATTTTAAAGTGTTTTATTGTTTGCTTTTTGGTTAATGAGCTGGGAAAAAAATGATTGCCAATGTTTTACTTGCCTTCTTAATAAGATTACTTTGTACAGTTTTGTAAACACCCATAATAGTGGGAGACAGTTTTCCTAAATGTCTTACAGAAAAGGGCAATACAGATTGTCCTTTTAAGTCTTAGAATCACTGAGTCATGAACTGAACATACTAGTGGTATTAGGATTTAATATTATGAAGGATGTTTTAATATCAAATTTATTGTAAGGAAAGCATTTACATTTGTAGACCTTTAAATTTATAATTTGACTCTTCAAGGCACATCTGAACTAAAGAATATTTCCATTTTTGTTAAATTCCAAAACATGTAAGCAAAGTCTTACAAATTCTCCATTTGTAACCTGAATTAATGTTAGTATCTTTTTCGTCTTCAGTATTTGAGTAAAACGGAACGCTTAAAGCTTATAGATGACTTTTTTTGAAAAAGTATGTATATGAAAGCACAGGCATCCTTGGTATACCCAGGGGATTGATGCCAGGACCCTCGTGTATACCCAAATCTGCACATACTCAAGTCCTACAGTCGTCCCTGTGGAACCTGCCTGTATGAAAAGTCAGTCCTCCATGTATGTGGGTTTCACATCCCAGGAATACTGTATTTTTGATCCGTGTTTGAAAAATCTGTGTATAAGCAGACCCACCCAGTTCAAACTCATGCCATTCAAGGGTCAACTGTATTTGCTTACTTATCCAAAGATACCTTTAAGACTTTTCAAGTCTGAAAATGAAATGTACTTTATTTTTTTCCTTCAAGTCAATCATCCTATCCTACCCTAGCCATACTTGCAGTCCGGTACCACTTTGTCCAGGTTTGCTTTACTCTATTGCTCCATCTAGTTCTCCTAACTTCTTACCCTGACTGATGAATTACTCTGCCTAGTTCATCAGTCAGGGTAATTAGAATTACTCTGCCTAATCCCTCAGTCAGAGTGTGGGCTGTGTCCCTGCTTGTCTTTCCTTTCTTAATTTTGAATAGCATTTAATTTACTGGGAAATTTGTGATCAAAATGTTAAGTGATATAAACAAAGAAGACAATATTAAGGACCCTGCAGTATAAAAAAGTCTTAACTGTTGTGGTTCTTTTTTTGACTAGTTAGCTTTAAGTGCCTTCCCAGGAATCCTGTTGTAGAATTTTCAGAACTACTTCCTTTGAACAGGATGAAATACTGTATGGTGCTTTATAACAAGAAGTTGGGTTTTTTCTTATAGAATATTATACAAACGTACCACTACCAGAAGAAAGTAGAGCCAAGTGTTGATTCTCAACTGTGGGAAAATGGACAGGCTGACCCCTCCCCGCCCCCCCACTCCTCGGGGCCAATAATTTTTATTAAGGTATGATATTAATACCTTTAGGAAATTGTCAGGGATTCAGGTGACAGTGTGTGTTGAAAATGGCGTATTGTGTGCTGGTCTGACTTCATTACCATGTTTGTCTTCTATTGTCTTAGAATTTCTTATTTAAATGCTGCTGATAAAATTCTTCATATAATACATTTTTGACAGTAGTAGCATTCTTATGTATAATGTATAGGTTTTGTTGGTTTTTACTCAGAAGTACTCCAGTGTTTCTTGAACCGCAATTCAAGAGCCTTCTTTGGGAATGTTAGATTGAGTAGTATTTCTGTTAAATACAAATGCCTTTTCATCTAGCAAACCAAAAATTTATCTTAACAATATTGAATGCCATCACTTGAGCTCGGGGTGGGAGTAAATTTTGAGATAACTCCAGATTTTTTAAGGCATACAAGATATGTGGAATAGCTCAGAATCAGAACACACACACATATATATATGTACACACATATGTACACACACTATAATGAAATATTTCACTCTGAAGTATTCAACAAAACGTTACATATTATATATATATACACACACACTATATATAACTAATGAAACATTTCACTGAAGTATTTCTTCAACAAAACATGTCCTGTCTGCCTACTTGCTAATGTGAAATTATGAAAGGATTTATTGAAATATATGTTCAGTTTAAGGAGAAATTGGTAAAAAATGCCAGTTGGTGTTCTTCTGCCCTCTTAAAAAAGTATACTTAAAACTTGGGATAATACTTCATCATCTGATAAAACTTTGTTCTGGCTTTCAAGGCTCCTACAGCTTAATGTTTTAAATGCCTAAGGCATTAAATAAATTAAGGGCATTTTAACAACAACAACAAAAAAACCTCAATGCCTGCCTTTGTTAAAGCACACACACACACCCAAAAGTCTTACTTGACTTATTCCTAAAGAAGAATTCTAACCCCTAAAGAGGAATTCTTCCTTCTTGAGGAAGTATCACTTTTTCAGTGATACTAGAAATCATCACAAGGAAACATTTTAAAGAAGGGATCATTTTAAGGAGAAAGAGAAATAGCAATTTAATTAACTCAATGTTAAGAGTATTAATGAAATTAACTATTAATGAAATCAAGAGTTAATGAAATTAACTGTTCCTCAATAGGAAAGGCTAGTCTGAATTAAGTATTCTGGATTATATCATTTTTTAATGAATATAGTTTTATTACTTTATGACTATTTGGTAAGAACTAGGTAAACAGATTAAGATTTGTTCTTTTTTGTTAATAAATGTATGATTAGTACAGTGGAAGGCCAAAAAGCAGTCTAACTTTTATGATAAAATTACAGACTGTGGAATAATGAATTTCTGCCCCAGACCTTGGATAAATTGTAATTAATTTAATTATAGAGATTTTTATAGTGAACTTTTACTTCACTGAAGCAAATCTTGAGATCTCTTAAAGCACAATTTATTTACCTTTTTACAAACAGCAGTCTTAAAACTGATCAATCGTACATTTGCTGTGTCCACCTTACAATCTTCTCCATTATATTAATAGAGATAGTCTTCTCTTTGCTCCTTTTCCTTTTCCCGTTGTTATTGGTGTGGCCATTTTCTTTTTAGGATCAGTGAGACATTTTGCTATGTATGCTATGTAATGTATTAGAACTTCTTACGATATGGCTCACTTTTACATGGTTTCTGATTTACCATATGTTAAATATTTCTTTAAAAACATCTAGTAACTCTATAGTAAGGTTAGACTTTAACATAATAGCAAACATTTTATTAAAAATGTCTTAACTTTCTCCCAAATTATATCATTTTGTAGAAGTTGTATCCTTCTGGGGTTTTTTTGTTTTTGTTTTTTTGTTTTTTTTTCCTGGCTTTCTGAGCTTTAAGGTGCCAATGAATTTTTTCCACAAATTTAATGGGTTTGGTTTAAAATTTTTTAATTGGTTTTTGGTTCTAAAAAGCTAATGAATACTTGAGGTGAATATATAGAGAGCCAGATAGTCCCAAAACTCTATGGGCTGTGTGAATATTAGCCATAATTAACTTTTTTCTTTTTTCTTTTTTTGGAGACAGGGTCTCACTCTGTCTTCCAGGATGGAGTGCAGTGGTGTGATCTCGGCTCACTGCAACCTCCACTTCCCAGGTTCAAGAGATTCTTGTGCCTCAGCCTCCCAAGTAGCTGAGATTACAGATGCCTGCCACCATGCCTAGCTTTTTTTTTTTTTTTTTTTTAAATAGAGACGGTTTCACCATGTTGGCCAGGCTGGTCTCAAACTCCTGACCTCAAGTGATCCTGCATGCGTAATCCCCAAAATGCTGGGATTACAGGTGCGAGCCACCACACCCAGCAAATTAACTTTTTCATGTAGAAAATAGATCACAGATAAAAGCTCCTCAAATATTTTGAAAGTCAAAAGAAAATTTGCTGTTGTTAATAATTGCCTTTGAACCATCAAAGAGGAAAAACTAAGACTATTTGAGCAACTTGTTGAGACTTTAACTTATCAAACTTAGCAGAATTAATTTTTGAGTATTAAGTGAAGTTAGTTTATATAGAGACTTCATCTTTTCTGTTCTATCATGCGAATGAAATAGCTTGGAGCAAGTTCATACACAGTTACTTTTATGTACAAATGTAGAAATCTTACCTATTTGAGATTTACTTCCTGAAACTATGCATATTGAGAGAGTTTACAGAAATATTATGAGAAACCTGAGTTTGATTTTCTCTTTGTGACATTCCTGTTAATGTCACTTTTAAGCAAACCACTTAACCTATGTCATCTTCAGTTTCATCTGTGAAGTGCTGATAATAATGATATCTACCAGGATTGTTACGAAGTTCAAATAGGGCCCCCTATCCACAACACTTAGTAGGTGTTAAGTGAATGTATTTTGGTACTTGAACAAAAAGTGGTTAGTTATGATAGTTTTTTTTTTTTACAACAAATTTACTATCTTATATAAAAAGAAATAGCTATGACTTCCTGTCATATCCTATCATTTTTTTAAATAAACGAAAATATTCTCCTCTGACTAAACCATTAATTTAACAAATCTCAAGCATCTACTATATGCAAATAAACATTCTAGGCCTGAGTGTATTACAGGGCACAAAACAGTTATTTCTGACCCTTATGGGATTTTTATTTTAATTTGTTAGTAAAATAGTTTACCATATGGTGACAAGGTTATATGGGGAAAGTAAATTGAGGAAGACGTTGAAACAGTGTATGAGGATAGGAGTGCTAATAAGTAGACTGTACACTGATACGTGACACTGAGCAGAGACCTGAGGAAGTGAATGGTTGTGCAGTGTGGATATCTGGGAGGAGAGCATTCCAGGGAGAAGGAATAGTACATGCTAAGACCCTGAGCTGGTACAGAGTATAAAGAAACAGCAAAGAGATCAGTGTGACTGTAGTGAACAAGAATAGCATTTTAGGGAGAATTAGCAAATAGACTGAGAGCGATTGGGAGTAATAATCTGCGTGATTGTAGGTAATTATGTAGGGCATTATAGCCCTTTCTCTCAAGAGGTAGACTTTACTGAGTGAGCTAGCAAGCAATTAGTGTTCTGATCAGGTAGTATTAGGAGGATAATATGGTAAATCCAGGTGACAAATGGTACAATTTGAGACTAAGAGTAATGGAAATAAGTGGTCAGATTCTAAATATATTTTGGTGGTAGCACTAAAAGGATATACTGATGGAATGGAGGTGGGGTATGAAAAAAGGAATGATCAAGGTTTTTTGGCTTGAAGAAGAATGAAGTGGATATTTGTAAGATTTCACTCAGAGGAGCAGGTTTAAAGGGGTAGATTGTTTACTTTTGGACATGTTATCAGATGTAGATAGACATGGTAGACTTGTCTATCAGATGTCCAAAGGAAAATGTAGAGTAGGCAGCTGGATATTTGAACCTGGAGTCCAAAGTAGAGCTCTGGGCTGAAGATAAATATATTTGGAAGTCATCAGTTTGTAATTTTAAGTCAGGACATGGATGAAACCACTTAGAGAGTAAGTGTAGCCAGAGGATAGCACTTAATTGTAGACATGTAATCACTTAAATTCAAGGCCAACTTTTGTGACTTTTCAAGTAGAAATAAAATGTTAACATTTTCTACCACACATAAACAAACCATTATTTTCTATGTTATAGAAGCACTAAGCTTTAAGAAGCAAGATTGATAATAGTTACCAAATACATAAGCAAATGGCAAATTAAGTTGAGGAGGGAATATCACTTTATTCTGAAAATGAAGCTTTTTGTTTTGAAATAATAGTTTTTTTGTATTAAGAATAACATCTAGAGTGCTAGTTTCTTTTTCTCATAGTTGGAAATTGCTGTTCCAATTCAATTTGACAGTTTTAGCACTAGAGGGCAGGCTTACTTCTAGATTTTGAAGAGTTCTAAATGAATTAATATAGCTGAAGAGTGCAGGTTGAGTATCCTTAACTCAAAAATCTGAAATTCAAAATGCTCCCAAATACAAAACTTTTTGAGTGTTGACATGATGCCACAAGTGAAAAAGTCCACACCTGACTGCATGTGATGGGTCACAGTCAAAAGGCAGGGGCACAACAGTTAACTCTGTTCCCAAGAGAAAAATAAAATTAGCTTCAGGCTATGTGTAAAAGGTGTATATGAAACAAATGAATTTCATGTTTAGGCTTGGGTCCTGTCTCCAAGATATCTCATTATGAATATGCAAATATTCAAAATTTTTTTAAAAATCTAAAACACTTCTGGTCCCAAGCATTTCAGATAAGGGATATTGAACTTGTACCTACATTCATTCTCAATGAATGCAGTTGTTTCTTATGTGACAAGCTTACCATCTACTATGTTTTTTTCTAGTGCTGGGAAAGCATAAAATAAGGCTAATCCATTTTAGTACATCTAGGACTGGCAGTTGATATTAATATACATTTGAACATAAAGTCCAAGGAAACTCAAGTGTAGCTTACTATAATTATACTCAGATTTGATATAGAAGGTCTGCCACCACATATATGAACATTAAAGCCAGTCAGAAGAAAGCCTGGACATAAACATTTTTTCAAAAAAATAATTATTTTCTGGGCATTATATGAGTGAGGCTACAAAGATGAATAAAATATAGTCCCTGCCTAAATAAGCTTTGTTGTAGCATCTTACGGCACTTAATACCTTGTTCTATGTCTATTTAAATGTCTTTTTCCCTTTGACAATAGAAATCCTGACTCTTATTTTTGGTGCTTCCAAGTCCCCATCATACATTTCAGTTTATAGTGGTTGAACATATGAATAATGAGAGACATGAAAATACGAAAACCAGGCCAGGGAACTGGAACCTTTGAAAAAAACCTATTTTCACATTTTTACCCTTACAGAGAGGCTTTTCCTATTAACATGTCTAAAGATGATTATGGAGACAATTGTAACCTATCTTTGCTCCCACTTCTTCTTCTAGCCGGCTTCACCCCCATTCCTTAAGAGCAGTTATTGGCAGCCATAGAGAGTGGGAAGTCAAGCCTTTTTTATAGTCATTGCAGTAAACAGGAGAGAGAGATGTGGAAGATAGGAGGTTCTCTCTATCTGGCTTACATCATTTTGAGAAGTTTGATGTGAAATGAAACCTTCTGGAATGAAGTTCTTTTTCCCACTTTTCACCTGGAAAGTTTTCCCATACGTGGTTCTCTTGCTCCCTGGTCCTTTTAGCATCCCTATTTCTACATACTAGTTCTATCATTTCCTTGTCTGTAACATGAGAATAATAATAGTTCCTATCTAACAGATTATTTTGAGGATGAAATAAAATGCATGCAGTAAATATTAGCCACTCTTTGCTATCCGAAAAGCATCAATTGAACCTCACAGGATGGATTTGTGTTCAATAAATGTTATATATAGTAGAGTCAAATGGAAAAATTGACCCACTAAGATAAATTTTTTTTCATTGATAATATATTTGGGGGGTACATGTGATAATATATATTCATATAATTAAATCAAGATAATTGGGATTTCTATCACCTTAAATGTTTGTTTTCTTTACACTAGGAACATTCAAATTCTCTTTAGCTATTTTGAAATGTACAATAGATTAATGTTAATTATAGTCATCCTAGTCTATTGAACACCAGGTCTTATTTCTTCTATCTATATAGATATATTTAGAAATGCAAATTTCTTAGGAAATTAATCTCTAATGCCAATGATGCACACTATTTTGTATTATTTGCTTTCTTAATGTAGATGGTATAGTGAAATGTTTCCTTAAGTGGATGCTAAATATGACTAAGTGAGTAATCAATTTACAGTGTACTTGGCACCAAGTAATAAATGCTCAGTAACATGTCTTTAAAAAATGGATTGGTTTTATATCATAGGAAGACTATATTTTAAAAATATACATATTAAAAATTATAAAGCCAAAATACTATAATATCTTATTACAATGATTCTCTTATATTAGTTTTTTAAACTTAGGTATCAGGAGCCTATTCCAAAACAAGTTTTATGTAGAAGCACAGTATTAAAAACAGAAAGCTAAAATACTCCGGTTCAAGTGGGAAGCTCCATGTCTTCCCCACTGCTAGTATTATTTCTGAAAAACCTCAGAGGAACCCCTTGCTCTCTAAATAGCATGTTTTAAAAACCACTACTTGCACATTTACACCTTGACTCATCAAACATATGGACAAAGTAATAGAGTGAGAAAACGGAATTTCTATTGAAGTGGTTGGTGTTTGGAATAACATGAAAAATATTCCAAGTATCTTTGGAAATACACCAGAACTATAAGGTTTATGATAATTCCGTCTTAGATTCATTATCTAGAGCTGGTCTTAAAAAGGTTGATATGTTAAGAACTACCAAGAAAGACTTGGAGTAGATATAAGAATGAATGAATACATGAATGAATATCCATGGGCCAAGGCTTTGCTATGCTCTCTTATTACACAGGATAACAGTATGGCTTCTAATTTCTACCTTTGAAGATTATGATCCTTGAAACAGCTCTGTGCACAGAGACTATGTTATTCATAGGTGTTCCTCACTTGTTCCCACCACATAATAAGGTGTTTACTGAATAAATGCTTATTGAATGAATGAATGAAAAAATTTACATCTCACTTTGTTCCTAGACTGCAAGTTACTTAAAAGATATGCGCTGTGTTTTCCTTACCTTTCATGTCCAGCAAATTGAGTTTGCTTACTGAATTAATGAACAATGTACACATATGTCTTTAAAACGTTTACATATCCATGTTCCCATTAGACTAAGATTCTTGGGGGCAGAAACCACGTCTTTAGCTCTCAGCATAGTGTCTGACTCATAGTAGGCTGTCAAAAACATTTGCAGAACTGATTAAAACTTAAGTTTAAGTAGTACTGGAGCAGTCTCATATAACCTGGCACAGTGTCTTCTAAATAGACACTAAAATTATTTCATAGTTAAAGACAGAGATCTCACTAAGCATTTTCTGTGCTAGTGCCCCTTAAATAATATGAGCAACAAGCTATGAGTTCAGAGGAGAGTGAGTTCTGTGGACTGAAACAGTCAAGGTGGATTTTCAGAGCAGATGAGACTTGATGAAGCCTGAGGCTACTTTAGTGTTTTAAGAACATTAATTAGGCAGCAGAAAAATCTGAGGACAGGTAGACCAGTAAGGAAGGCTGGAAAGAGCCCTAGATTTGGAGTTCGGAAATCTGTGTTCAGAGTCCTTGCTTTGCCTCTTAGTGACTATGGGACCTTGAGAAGATAACTTCACCTCCCTTTTCCTCTTCTGTGAGGTAGAGGTAAGACTGATGTACATATTGATATTGTACTTTAAAATGTTTGTAAAATGCTAAGTAAAACTTAATGCTACGCTTTGAATGTAGTAGGTTCCAAATATTTGTTTAATGACAAAGAATAAATGGTATTGACTAATGAAAATATAGGAGCCACTGGCATGTCACCTTCTGCATCCGTTAGTGAACCTTTTAACACTTATGGAGGGAAAAAAAAAGTTAATATGTGAAGCCACTGAATCTCATGATCAGAAGAAAAACTTTTTGAAACTCCTATGAGACTCCAAAGTTATGTCAGAGGTGAATAAGTCATGAGTTTTTCATGCTGATATTATTTCTAAGGTTGCTGTCTTGTTGGAAGAAGCAAACCACAAGATAACCCATTCAGAAAATCCTTTTTTAAAAAAAAGCTTCCTGAAGGATGGATGGTTCATTTGTTCTAACTACTTGTCACTTTACTTACTAATGAGTCATTTTTTCCCTTAACCAGTAATTTTTTTTAAATTTGGTCATATGATGGTATGTTGACTAGTCCAATGTTACAAAATAATTGGAAAAAAAATGACACACCATCAACTGAATAAGGGAAATTTGGTTCTTCTTGAACTTCCAATATATGAATTTAATGGTAAGCTTAGTCTTTATGATGTAAGATTGGATTTATTGGAACTTTATATGTCCAGAAGTTGCAGCACCTTTTCATTGTCACTGGAATACCCAAGATGTCTACTGCATCCTGCAGACATTGAGGGTCTTCTCCCCCACTCATCCTGGTTCTGATTATTTTTAAAGAAACATCCTTTCCTTCTCACCCATTATGGAGACACTACTAACCTTGTATATTTATTAGAGTGCTGATAACATATTACAGTAGCATACTTATGTATCTGTTTTCTTAACTGTGAGCTCCTTGAGAGCAGGGACTGTGTATTTTTTTTATTTCACCAGTACTCAGAACTATCCGCAGTATAGAAAACCACTCAATAAATGGAACAAATGAAAATAGATAAATAAATGATTTAACTTGTATAAGATGTCCAGTTATTTTTCGTGTATTTTTTCTTATGACTGTATGGCAGACATTCTAGTACAGCCCTGTTTATAATGTTGACCTACTATTAAAGGAATTAAACAAATATGAGCCAAGACAAGAAATGCATATTAAAACAACTTTGGCATTTTTGCCTTCCAAATCGGCACAGATTTTAAAAATTGATAATATTCATGTTTGATGACATAAGGAGACAGAATTATACTTTGCTGGAGGGAAAGGCCAATATAAATTGGCATAGCCTTTTCTGGAAGTCATTTAGGAAAACATATCCAGAAGCCTTAATAGGTTTCATATTTTCTCACCCAGCAATTCTATACCTAGCATCTTAATAAATATAAAAACTTGCAGAAGAGTTTTGCCATATTTGATTGGAAAAAAAAGGAAATAATCTAAACATTTAGGCATAGAAAATTTGTTGAATAATAGCATATTTATAAAATGGAGTACTATGCCATCTTGAAAAATTCACACTATAGTTTCAAAGGGAGAAAAAGACTGGCTTTAAAACAGCATATAAATAGGATACTATGTTTTTAAAATGTGTATGTATAGAGAAAAGTCTGAAAGGCTGTGTACCAAAATATGAAAAACGGCAACTTCTTGGTAATAGAATTACCAGGGGTTTTTAGTTTAATTCACTCTATTCTATAATATGATGAGTATGTATTACTTTTGTAAGACAAAAAGTCAATAAAGCTTCCATAAAGAATGCATACAAAATTCTCCTTTGCTGATTATACATATCCATTGTAACTCATAGGATACAGTGGAGGCCTGTATAGAAGTAACTGACTCATTCAGGAAATATTTGTTGAGGACCTACAATAGTTTAGGAACTTGGGATATGAGATAAGTGTTGAATTCTTAAAGGCTAATTGTATTGTGGAGTTTAGTTTTAAAACTGGAAATTTAATTAAGAGTATCTAGTCTAATCTATCTTTGGAGACAGGGAAAATGGATCTCAAAGAGGTTGCCTAAGATTGGATGTGTAAAAAATGGCACATCCTAGATTTAAATTCAAAATTATTTATAGTTGTGTGGACTTTCTGGTCACCTAGGCCTCTGATTTTGTAAAACTATCATCTGCATAAATACAGATTCTTAAAGTCAGAAGAAATCTTGTCCTTAATGCTTTTATCTGTTCTACAATATCTTTAATTACAATCCTAATTTGCTTCACTTTGTCTCATAGAATGTGTTAACTAAAGATTCATACCTGTGAATTTTCCATATTACTCATTGTTAAAGTATTTCTCCCTCAAATCATCCTTTTGCTTTATTTTTAACCACTTAAAACCTTTGCTCCCATTTACATCAATGTGATCCTCTTTCTGATTTGGAGGGCCCATTCAGCCAGTCAGTAATCCATGTACCTTGCATATTTATATTATGCACAAAAGTTATGCATCATTTAAACATTTGTCAACTGCTGAAATACAAATACATTATAATCACAGCACAGCACTACACTACTTTCAATTTCCCAAATAAGCTATTCCTTTACATTCTACTTTCTCCATCTTGAAAGTCCTTACCTGGCTCTTACTTATCTCCAAAATTCCTAATCCTAGCACAGATATCCCTAACATCCTCTCTTACCTTCTATAGCATCATCGGGCATATTGGATTGTATTATTCTGAACTCCTTTAAACCAGAGACTTAGTCTTTTATCTTCCTGATACATCCATAGGTCAGGGTGAGACCTATCACAGGCACTTAAACATCTCTGTTGATAGAGTGAAGAAATGGATGGAAACAACAAATTTCCTTACCATGTTAAAAAAAATAAAGGTTACTTTGGTATTATTCTTCCATGCTGGTTCCTTGTGATCACCTCTTCCATTTATCATTATTTATTAATCTGGTTTATATTCTCCTGGGTTGAGAAAATCACTATAAAATTCTATATTTTTGAAAAACCAGGAAAAATGTATGCCTGCAATTCTCTAGCAGTTGAGCATCTTTAATCTTAAAGGAAAAATGGGGGAAAAGATGCTCAACTGCTAGAGAATTGCAGGCATACATTTTTCCTGGTTTTTCAAAAATATAGAATTTTATAGTGATATCTTGTATTTTCCAGGTTAAAAAATTCTATTTCTTTGACTGCTTCTCATAAGATCAAATTGCTCCTTATTTCTGATGCAGCCAGTCTGTACTTCTGCACCTCAGTGACTGCACTGCCCTCCTTCCACCTGCAGTGTGCTTCATCTCTTCCTCCACACAGTCACTCATTCAACACGGCCCAGTTTGGACCCTTTTATCTTCCAGCGAAATGAATTATTCTGCCCTCTGTGCTTCGTAAATGCTTTACTTTGCTTTTACACACCTCTTATGACAATTATTTTTATACTGTATTTTAAGTTTTTAATGTATCTGTGTGCTCTGCTATATCAAGGAACTTAACTGGCTTGTTTACCATGCTAGGAACTTGACAGGCATGCCTGAGTTAAAGGAGTGAGAGTCTACTTTCTAGCACATCATATGGAGCCTGGCATACAGTTGATGCTCAAGAAGTGTTCATTTAAAAATGAGTTCATGAACAAATGCTGTTTGCTTCAAAATACATAAGGATCCTTTGAGTCCTGTTAAAATATTAAACCTAGAACTAAACATAAAACACAGATGTGATTACATGTGTAGTGCAGAGTATAGGGGGTCTTACACATTCTTGAAGTTATCTTCTTTAATTTCAGATTGACATCCACAGTAACAGAGAAGATAGATTAAACTAAGACCTGAGTAGGTCTGTCTCTCTTTATTCAATGTGACACTCCCAGTAGTGTTCATGTCTTCTCCATTCTCTTACTCTGAACACAACTAAAGAAGCCCTCAGTAGGCCGGGAGAGGTGGCTCATGTCTGTAATCCTAGCACTGTGGGAGGCTGGGAGGATCACCTGAGGTCAGGAGTTCGAGACTAGCCTTACCAAAATGGGGAAACCTTGTCTCTATTAAAAATGCAAAATTACCCAGGCATGGTGTCACATGCCTGTAATTCCAGCTACTCCGGAGGCTGAGGCAGGAGAATTGCTTGAACCCGGGAGGCGGAGGTTGCAGTGAGCCGAGATCACTCCATTGCACTCCAGCCTGGGCAAAAAGAGCAAAACTCCGTCTCAAAAAAAAAAAAAAAAAGAAAAGAAAAGAAACGAAGAAGAAGCCCTTAGCATCTTCCACTTTCTAAAGCAGTGGGTCCCCAGCCTTTTTGACACCAGGATCAGTTTTGTGAAAGACAATTTTTCTATGGGGGTTGGGAACGGATAGTTTCAGGATGAAATTGTCCCACATCAGGTCATCAGATGTTAGATTCTAACAAGAAGGCACAACCTGGATCTCTCGCATGCTCAGGTCACAATAGGATTTGCATTCCTATGGGAATCTAATGCTGCCGCTGATCTGACCGGTGGTGGAGCTCAGGTGATAATGCTCCTGCCGCTCACCTCCTGTGCTGCCCATTTCCTAACAGGTCACGGACAGGTGCCCATCCACAGCCAGGGGTTGGGACTGGGGCCCCTGTTCTACCGTTTATACTGAGTTTTTGTCTTCTGGCTCTGTTCTTAGATCTCCGTGGCATTCTTGCTTTTTTGTCTCTTATGCTTGTCTATATAAAACATGCTTCCCTTCTTTTTTTTTTTTTTTTTTTTTTTTTGAGACGGAGTTTCGCTCTTGTTACCCAGGCTGGAGTGCAATGGCGTGATCTCGGCTCACTGCCACCTCTGCCTCCCAGGTTCAAGTGATTCTCCTGTCTCAGCCTCCTGAGTAGCTGGGATTACAGGCATGTGCCACCATGCCCAGCTAATTTTTTGTATATTTAGTAGAGACGGGGTTTCACCTTGTTGACCAGGATGGTCTCGATCTCTTGACCTTGTGATCCACCCGCCTCGGCCTCCCAAAGTGCTGGGATTACAGGCTTGAGCCACTGCGACCGACCTTCCCTTCTTGTTTTTATATGTAAAGACAAAGAAAAAAATGTTTTGTGTGCTTATAATGTAACTTTATTTCAAGATACTGCTAATACTCATGAAAAGCCTTTCCTTAAGATAAAATAATTATCTGTAAGACTTGAAGAAAAGTGATCATTTGGAAACCCTCTTTATTGTTTTAGAGTAATATAAACTTCTTTAAAAATAAAAGCTGTGGTTTGATGCAGTTGCTGGCATAGATTTATATGCAATTGTATAAATTATATACTTTGCCCAGAACTACCTAGAATTTTTCAAAAATTATTTTATTTCTTACATGACGATTTAGAGGGACTATCTTCAAACCAGTGCAAATATTTTATAAATAATATCTGGCTGTTTTCTAACCAGTTGAGTAATTTGTTGCACAATAAGCCACTTCACATCTTTCAGCAAGGAAAACATTAAATTTAATATTAATAGTAAAGACATTACACATTGAATTAGGACACAATTTAAATTTTCTTTAAAGATTTCTTTAGGGGAGGGACACCCACTTCTACTCAAGGAAGAGAAACATTTTTACAGTCCAGAGGTCTTTTATTTTTCTACACTTATGATGCCGTGAATCCACAGGGAAGGGGTTTCAGCAGCTCAGCTTCCTTCCCATTGGTACTCACAAAGTGCACTGCTCTGGGTGGAACAGGCTGGCCCTTCAACTCAACCCAGGTACTTTTCTCTTTGGCTTCCTTCTTTTTCTGAGCATTTTCCTACCCACGTTTCAGGAAGCTGTCTTGGCTCTTAGAGTGCTTCATGTGCTCAATATGCACATTAATTCTCTTGCCAAGAATCTTGCCCTTAACTTGTGTGTTTACCACAATGCCAACAGCATGCTGGGTAGCACTGGGACTCTTCCAGTTTTGCCATGGTAACACTGTGGGCATTCTGTTTTGAACAGTACCTATTCCCTTGATGTCTACAATATCACCTTTCTTATAGATTCATGTGTTTGTGGCCACAGGAACAACTCCATGTTTTCTAAAAGGCTTAAAGAACATATATAGGGTGCCTCTCCTCTTTCCTTTTGCATTTGTTACTTTGGTAAATTATTGGAAGATGGCAATTCCAGCCAAAAAGGCTAGAATGTTATTTCCTTCTGATTATTAAAATGCCCATGGCTTCCATACTTTCCCATTCTTCTAATCTTACTAAGAAAGTGCCTACAGATTCAGGTGGTGGCCACTGAATGAAATAAGATACAAGCAAAAAAGGAATATAGAGCATAGGTTTGTGAGTGCGAGTAATGGAGAAAAGCAAAGGGAAATGACATCAAGTATAGTTTGCTGTAAGAAAATATCAGTTTTCTACCACCGCATTTATTTGGTGAAAATAATGAAGAAAAGCCAGCAGGACTAAGGAAAAGTAGGCAAAAGTATTCAGACTTATATATGTATGTAGACAGAGTGGGAAAAAACAAAACAGGAAATGCTTCTGAAGTGTAAACAAATACTAATTGTGTGGCTTCACTGGAAAATTGTGCATTCTCCAGAAATCCCAAAGAGTAATTAAATGGAAAGAATGACAACTATAAAGAGGAAGTTGTCATGAACCGGATTCCAGCCACAACACAACCTTCAATTACCTACTATGCAAATTTAGAAAATTGCTCAATTACTTAAAAAATAGAAATAGTCAAAAAAGTCTCAATAATTTTTAATTTTACTCAAAAAGTAAATGAGAGCTCAGCAGAATCAATATTTTAATCAGTAACTACTTTTAAATATAAAATCTAGACACTTCCAGGAGGATGATCTGTCCCGTGTATTTACGGCGGATGAGATAAATATAACAAGGGGATTTGTACATTCATTTTGCAGGATTGCTTGGCCTTCCAAAAGTCAAGCTGGAGCAGACTAGCTTCCAGCAAACCAGAAAATGTGCCTGTTAATAACTGAGAGTTCACTGTGCTCTTTGCGTTCTTATAACCCTTATTTATTAGCAGTGGAAAAGAGCTCTGGATTAGAAACCAGGTGATTTGCCTGGATAATTTCCAGGGTTGTCATAACATTCTAACAAGATAGGAAGGACAAATCAGTTTCCTGAATCTATGATGTTATTCAGTAATTTCAAATAGTGTTAACATCAATACTTCGGTGAATATGTGAAATGCGTGTGACCAGTTATGAATTTATAGAATTATAAAATTATTGATTGTGAGATACGATTGGAAACTAGTCCCATGAACATATTGACTTAAAAATTTCTACAACTATGATTAACAACTACTGACATTTAACCAACGTTTAAAACCACTCAGTAGTTTGATACTCAGTAGCTTTCAAGAAGAGACCTCTTGCTTGCTATATATGAGGAAGTCAATTTACCAGAAAGGCATTCTTGTTCATGTTAGAGGGAAACTTGTAATTACCAAGCAGGAGTGGAATTTGCACTTAGATCATTAGTTTTTGCTTAGAAAATTTGAAAGAAAATCAGTTGTCTGAAACTGTAAACACTATCCAAAAGAGTCACCCTAAAAATCTAGTTGCAGAAAAAAAAAATCTGTTGATTTTTTTCTGAACTGCTGCAAAGTTTAGGCAGTAGCAGCTGTAATTCTTAACTCCACTTGACTGGTTACTGATAGGACTGAGCTATACTAAAAATGCAAGATTACAGTTGATATCTTTTTGCATTAGGTCACCAATTTACTCTGAGCTTGCTTATTAAATCTTAAGTGGCTTTCTTCTAATATTGCCCTCCATGCTTTCTCCGTTCCACATTAAATGATTTCTCATCCTCTTAGACCGAGGTACAAGTTTATGTACTTTATTTCTCACCAATACTAATAATTTTTAAATGCATACATAAGGCAAAGCTATGTAAACTCTGTATTAAACATTCAATAAAAATTTGCTTATTGTAATTCTTAAAATTCACATTTCGACTGGTTGAATATATACTGTCCATGGAAAATAAAGGATATTTTCCTAAAGCAGATTTCTTGGACACATAAAAATCAAAGATATTAAAAATGATCAAATGAAATTAATCTTTTTTTCAGTTTTAAAAATATTTTCTTTAATTGATAAATAATTATGTATAATTTATAGGGTATAATATGATGTTTTAATCTATGTATACATTGCAGAAAGATTACATCAAGCTAATTACTCTTTGATTTAGAAAGCTTCGTGGGCTGTTAGGAATCCTGAAGCTACAGTGAAAGTTCCTACCTCATAGTGTTGTTGGGAGATTAAAGGAATGTATATATTGAAGGGCTTGTGATAGTGTCTAATACATGATAAATGTTCATAAATGTTTTCTATTTTCTTCTAATTATTACTTCAAATAAACCCTGGGGTATTTTGTGAGGAAACCTGTTGCTTACCTAACAATAAAAGCCATTCTTTCTATATTGGGATTTATATTCTCCTTTATTTTTTCTCTATCTTATTCTCCTTGCTCTTCCTGCCTTTCTTTATTGGTTTTTATTATTGAAAATCTGAGGTAGTGGTTTGGTGACCTCAAAACAATTCAACCTACTCAACCACTTGTTCAGCAGCCTGGAAGACAAAACAGTGTGCTATGTGTTTGCTAATACTGTTTTCCTCTTCTTTCTTACAATCCACATTCTATCCTCCAGGCCCCAATCCTTACTCTTTCCCCAGGTTAGTCCAGAGTACATTGATATTCACTGAACTAATCCAGTGCTTATCATCTACACCACACATTTATTGTTTCCTGTATATAATCAGTTGCCTGTGTTTCATGGGTTTTTGTATTTTCTCTTAAGGGATATTTTTGGTTCCTCAAGATCTTAGGCTGCACAGGAACAAAAATCCCATCCTTCCTGCCCAGACCATCCAGTATCCGCCACAGTGTTATACACCTAATAGATTCTCCCTAGGAAATACCGGATGAGTTGAACCCCGCTAACTCATTTAAAAGGTTGTTTTGATATCATGGAGTTACCACCTAAGTTGTACAAAGAGAGGATGTTGTCTACTCATCTCTAATAATTTGTTCTATCATCCAAATGATACTCTTTTTTTCAGAAAGTTTATCTTAGAGACAAACCTAAATCACTCCTCTTGTAGTTGATGTTACCATCTGGATGAAATGAAAGAAGGAACTGTGATAATTATCATGGTTAATTACTTTAACTTTTAATAGTTATTTCTTTAATTCTTCTTAAAGGGATTTATGTTTTTGTTCAAGGAGTTTTAAGTCTTTGGAGTCTGTGATTGAAAGAGCTGTATCCAATTATGTCTAGTTTTTATTCTTTTGGTGGTATTATTCGAAATGAGATCTCCATAACATCTGTATCAGAATCACCTGGGTTATGTAACCTGAAAATTTCAGTGGGTCATTTCAGACCTACTGCATCAGGATATCTTTGTGTAAAGCTGAAAATTTGCACTATAATGCTTCCAGATAATTCTTAGATATTTGGGAGTTGAGAATGGTTTGGTTCTTAACATGCTAGAAAGAGAACTGATATTTTGCTTTCTTTGTTAAATTTTGCATGATGTAGTTTTCAAGTTATTAAATAGGGTATTTCTTGGCTTAATAAGACTTCTTTTTTAACTGTGAGGGCCCTCTATCTCTCTCTCTGTCCCCCGACCCCCTATATACACAGAGACACCATCTTATTTTGTCATAGCCCCTGATAGTACCATGGTCCTAAGCTCTAATGAAACTCATCTTATGTTATACTGTTGTTATAAATTTTTCTATATCTGACATCTTCCACCTCCACCAGATTATATTTCTCAAGGAGAGTGTGTGTGGTTAGATATACAGTAAATTATGAACACTGAATAAATTTTATATTGCTATTAAACTGCTTCATGTATATTAAATGTATATTCTCAGCATAGGAAAAAGCTAAGCATAGATTAATCTTATATTCTTTGTTATCGTTTACCCTCTTAGATATATAGTAAGAGAGAAATGTGAATAAACCAGTTCTGTATTTGATAGGCATTCACAATTTTTGTTAATTCTTTGAGGTGAGAGCTGAACAATTATTTGGTTTATATATTAAGGTAAAACAGAAAAAAATATAAAACAAATGTATACTTAGTCTTTTTTCCTGGAAGAATGGCTCAGCAGGATTCAGCAGGGCTCAGCAAGGTTTTGTTTACAAACCTAGTTTTCATACTTGGTGAACTTTCAGACAAACCAACAATCTTTCGTAACCAGTGAGCCATTGTCTCCTGATGTTCTTATTTCTGGCCAGAACATGAAGTTGGCAAAATTATCCAAAACATCACATCCTAAACCACTCTAGTTATAACCAAGAAGTTTGATTTTCAAAACAGAAATGTGTAACTGTTAAATCTGCTACATGGGAAATTCCTTATTTTTAGGCAAGTGATTATCATGTTTTCTCTCTGATTTAAAGAATATTTAGATGGATATTGTTTGGGAGTACAAAATTATTATAAAACAGAGACCTTATGTCCTTTTCATCTGAGTATACAGCAGACAAATACCTTATTATCTCTAGTTCTGTCTGAGAATAAGAAACCAGTACAATATACTCAACAATGTGCAAATAAGAGGAAAGAAATCTTAGGTTGAGAATTCGAAATCAAATAAAGTTCTAGAACATGCCTGTGCCCTAGGCTTTTTACAAAACCAAGCCTTAGCAATCACCTTCAGACCAGCAAAGTGATGTGACCACCAAGAGATTCTTCACTTGCCCTTCCACTTTCTTTACAGTTAGGTCCTGCCTTATTGTCATATTCAATTCATACAAACTGTATCATGGGAACTGCATGGCAACTTTCATATGTAAAGGGGAGAAGAGAACTAAAATTTATTAAGCTCCTGCTATGTGCTTAGTACTTTTAAAATATTATCTCATCTAATCCTTATAATTCTTTTTTGTTTTTGTCTTTTTTTTTTTTTTTTTTTTTTTGCTTTTTTTTTAATCCTTATAATTCTTGACACGGATTTTATAAACCTTGACATATGGGAAAATTTAGACTTAAAAAAGCACATGCATGACAACTGAGTGAACCAGTGCTCAATATCAGGATTTCTATTTTCAAATCTGGTATGTTTATCACTACTCCTGAACTAAGTACCCCAGTGAATCTTTGCTAAGTGAATGAATAAACTCCATGAAGGTCTCATGAATATCAGCTTGAATCTCTCTTTTTCACTCTCTTTTCCCTACAGTAAATAATCATTCTAATGTATTTACAGATCACCTGATCCAACCTCCTCTGTAAGAAGGAGTAACCTATGAAGTACCTGACACAAAGTCCTCAGCCCATGTTTGCTTTTTTCCAGGAAAAGGAAATCATTAATTTGTTTCATTAATCTGTTTCGTTTTAGTGTGCTCTTTATTATTAAAGATATATTTTTTAACGCTGAGATAAAATCTGCTTCCAGGTGGAAGGATGGCATGCTATTGTGGGACAAGCATAGGTTTGGGCTCAAATAACTGGTGTTTGGACCCCAACTTTTCCACTTTGGGCAAGCCCCAACTTTTCTGAATTTCAGTTTTCCTACCTATAAAATGGTGGTAATGGTAGTGCCTGTATTGCCTAACTCAAGGTCATTATGAGAACCAAATGATATAATTAATAAGACAGCTCTTTGCAAACAATAAATCCCAATAGAAAAGCCAGTTGTTCCTATTTTACCCTCTGGGACTTCACAGAATAATTCTACTCATTGTTAAAAAAAAAAAAAAAAAACAAAAACAAAAAAACAGGGCCGGGCGCGGTGGCTCACGCCTGTAATCCCAGCACTTTGGGAGGCCAAGGCGGGTGGATCACGAGGTCAGGAGATCGAGACTTCGAGACCATCCTGGTCAACATGGTGAAACCCTATCTCTACTAAAAATGCAAAAAATTAGCTGGGCATGGTGGTGCGTGCCTGTAATCCCAGCTACTCAGGAGGCTGAGGCAGGAGAATTGCCTGAACCCAGGAGGCGGAGGTTGCGGTGAGCCAAGATCATGCCATTGCACTCCAGCCTGGGTAACAAGAGCGAAACTCCTTCCCCCCCCCCAAAAAAAAAAACAAAAACAAACAAACAAAAAAAAAAACAATGGCATGCCTCATTACAACTTCTTTTCTTTAGACTAAAGAGCTCTCTTTTCTTATAAGTTTTATAAATATAAAACAGAAGGTTTCATATAAAACCCCCCCTCATTGCCTCCTGCTAGATCCTCTCTAATATATCAAATACTACCTTGAAGTGTGCTGCAGAACTGGACCACAGTGCAGAATCATCCTTACCAGCATAGAATACATTTGTGTCATAACTGTCCTTGGCCTGGATATGCTGTTTTGATCATGAAACCTCAAGGTTTTAGACATTACATATCACTGCTAAGCCATATCAGGCTTGTATATGACTGAGAGTCAGGTCTTTTTTATATTAGCTGCTGTCAAGCTATGTCTTCCAAGTACTGTATTCATGTGTTTGTGTTCTTTTAACCTCAATGTAGATCACTACATTAATTTACATTTAATTTATCTTACTGGTTTTAGCTCATTATTCCCATCCACTGAGATGTTCTTGACTTCTTATTTTCATCTACCAGTGTCTAGCTATTTCCACAAGTTTTACAACATCTGCAAAATAGTAAGCAGGTTCTTTCTGGCGTTCGCCACATTATTGGTAAAATTTTGAATAAGATAAGGCTTTGGAAGTATTTTTTCTTCTCACTAAACATCTTTCTTTAAGCTAGATTATTATTGTCATAGTTAATGAACAGCTCGTCACAGTTATGGGTGACAGCACTACTTCTTCCTAACAGATCGTGAGACCACAGTTTGATCTTTTTAGCATCCCTAAGACTCAATATAGTTCCTGACAAATAGTTGCTGCTTAATTGTAGTTGAAGAATGAATGAACTGAGATATGTCTATAACTAATATGCTTTGGGCATGGTTATTTAACTAAATACATAGTCCATATAATTTAGCCAATGTCCAACTTACATTTTCTTTTTTATATTCATAAGGATATTTACTAAGATTTTGTCATATTTTTTTCTAAATCTCTGGAAGCATTCCCTTGATCTACTGATTGAATAACCATTACAGAAGAAAAGCAGATCCACTAATATGACTTGTTTTTAGTGAAATCATCCATACTCACTTATATTTAATGCCTATTTGCTTCCTAGATTATTCCTATACTTTTTGTGTAATGACTTTCTCTAAATGATAGCTTCATGATCTCCTAATTACCATACGTTCCTCCCTATGGGAAGTACATTTGTGCAACTACTTTCTCTTCCATCATCATCCTCTCCTTCTTTGTTCCTCATTTTGCTCCTTTCCCTGCTCTATCTTTTTAAGTTAAACAGTTTATTCAGATGCATTTTTGAGAATAGAATCTTTATCTTTATCTTTAGTTCTCCTATTCTTATTCAGTTGCTTTCCTACCTTACTTCTTCCCATTTTGGGACCAAAGTTGAATAAAAGTATATTTATAAGGATGTTGAATAAAATTTTGTGCTCCAAGATTTTATATATATATATTATTATTATATTTAAAAAACACAGAAAGTTTTTCTCTACCTAAGCAACACGAAATTTCTCCAACCAATAAAATCACATTTGACTTTAATTCCATTGACAAATGAGTGAGTTGATAGTACTCAAATGCAGAGCCTTTTCCTTATGGAGAATTTATTGCAACAGAGATCCACGTAGGGACTTTTCTGAATAATGATGATTTGTGCTATTTTATAAGTCTTCTTCTATGTTTCACAGAAGGCTTAGGAGAACATTCAATTAAGTCATTCTGAACTCTATCTTATTTACCATCAGCATTTAGTTCTTGAGTCACAGTTTGGGTTTTGTCACAGAGAGGGCAGGTTTGGCTTAGGCTGGTTTTCTGGTAATAGAGTTAAATGAGGCCATTGATCAGCATTTATGTTTAGTTCAAGGAAATGTCATCCTCTTGTTTGCTTAAACCACAGACACAATTCTCTGCTATTTCCTGTAATTTGGGAACTAGTAATATTTTCTGGAGTGGAAAATATGTGTCATTCTCTTAAAGGCTATTAAGGACGGAAGTGTGTCCCTGCAAAATTCATATGTTGAAGCCCTAACTCCCCCATGTGGCTGTATTGAAGATGAGGCATAAGGTTGGAACTCCTATCTCATAGAATTGGTGTCCTTATAGTAAGAAGAGGAAGAGACACAGTGTTCTCTCTCCACCACGTGAGGACACGGAGACAATGTGGCCACCTGCAAGTCAGAAAGGGAATCTTCCTCAGAACTGGAACATACTAGCACCCTGATCTCAGACCTCCAGCCTGCAGAACCGTGAAAAAATAAATTTTTGTTGTTTAAGCCGCAAAGTCTGTGGCTTTTTTTATGGCAGCCCAAGCTGACTAATTCAATGGCTTAATGTTATTGTAATCTCTGCCTTTCTTCATATGTATTCCTACATTTTACTATAAGTCTGTCAGTCCAAGAGTACCATTAAAATAGTATGTCATGTTTTGCTCCAGCCTTTCTAATAGTTTATAATATCTTTTATATTTAGGGTACTGCTTTTTCTTTCTCCACTTAAGAAACGTATGATTTACACTTAGAAAACTGAATTACATCATCTGGTGTTTTTCATAAGACAAGATGTAATTTCTGAGTCTTCAATTAATAGAAAAAAATGTATGAATCATAAAATCCAAAAAATAATGTTAAGAGACTCTTTAATCGCAGCCCTTTAATTGAGTTCTACCTCAACAGTAACTAAATTAGTGGGTGATGTACCACTGTGTCTACTACCAGCCAGCGAACTGATCACTCCGCAGATGTGAAGGAAGTTCTGTACTTCCTTCAAGCTACCTCTGAAGCTTTACTAAGTTCATTTGTTTATCAGCTTTTCCTCCTTGAGTGCAGGATCTGTGAAAGGTATTAGTAAAACAATCAAAGTGTCTAAGAATCAACAATGCCTCTAACCTTGAAAATTTAATGTAGCCTACTAATTTGTATAATGTTAGAAAGTTAATCTTTTAAAATCAGTGTAATAAGCTTTAAAAGATAACAGTGTCCTTTTCATAGTTATTATAGTTTTCCTTAAGATTCAAATAATATAGGTAAAAGTAATTAAAGTAATTTAAAATATAATAAATTCACACAAAAGGAGAAGCATGAATAAAAAGACTTAACTATATGGCTATAAGCAACACGAAAAGGTAAATGGCAAGTTAGGCCAAATATTGGTGACAGGTAGGACAGACAAAGGGTAATTTAATACATAAAATACAGATATTACAAAAAATAATAAATGCAAAAATACTATAAATACAGGAAAAAACTTTAACTATCTTTTAATTAATTTGTTTATTTTTATTTTATTATGTTTCTTGAGACAGAGTCTCACTCTGTCCCCCAGGCTGGAGTGCAGTGGTGCGATCTGGGTTCACTGCAACCTCCGCCTCCTGGGCTCAAGTGATTCTCATGCCTCAGCCTCCAGAGTAGCTGGGACTACAGGCACACGTCACCACACCTGGCTAATTTCTGTATTTTTAGTAGAGATGGGGTTTTGCCATGTTGCCTAGGCTGGTCTCAAACCCCTAGCCTCAAATGATCTGCACACCTCAGCTTCCCAAAGTGAAACACCATGCCCAGCTGAGTATCATAACAGCACGAACAAACATAAAATGCCTGTATACAAATCTAACAAATGTGTGCTAAAAACCATAGAACATTAATAAGAAAATTAAAAACAAAAACCTATGTAAATGAAGAGATATACTGTGTTCATGGATGGGAAGCCAATTTTGTTAAGATAATTTTTCTCTAAGATTGAGTTACAGGTACAATTCAGTTCCACAGAAAAACCTTGGCATGATATTTTTGTAGAAATTTATAAACTGATTGCAAAGTTTATATGAAAAAAGCAAAAATACTTGAATAGCCCACACAATTTTGGAAAGAAAGTCAGGTTGAAACATTTTCACTACCTGATTTTGTCTTATTATAAAGTGAGAGTAATCAAGGTAATATGGTATTGGTAAAAGGACAGACTTAGGACAGACTCACAGATAAAAAAGAAAAATAGAGAGTCCAGAAATAGATCTACACAATAGATTTTTTACAAAGATGCTAAGGCAACTAAATGGAGAAAAAATAATCTATTTTAACAAGTGGTGAGGGAACAATTGACTATTTATATTAAAATATGTGTATTAATATTAAATATTCACATATATAATATATACAAATATATTTATATGAATATTAAATATATTTATATGAGCATTCAATTGTTCCACATATATTTTGACCCATTTCTTACACCATAGGCAAAAATTAAGTGAGAAGGGATTATAGACCTAAATGTGAAACCTAAAGCCGTAAAACTTAAAACAGAGGAGAAATTTTTTTCTCCTTTTGAATAGACAAATATTTATTAGATAAGACACAGGAAAGTATAAATCATAAAAGAAATAACTGATAAATTAAACCTAATAAAAATTTTTCTCTTTGAAAAGATACTCTTGGTAAAGATATGCTTTTTGAAGACATACTATTAGGAGAATGAAAAGATTGAGACATAGACTGGGAAAAATATTTGCAAAACATATATCTGATAAAGAACTGCTACCTAGAATATGTAAAGAGACTCACAACTCAATAATAACAAAACAAACAACTTCATTTTTATTTATTTTCATTAATTACTTTTAAAGACAGGTTTGCTCCATGTTACCTAGTCTGATCTTCAATGTCTGATCTCTAGCTATCCTTCTGCCTCAGCCTCTCAACGTGTTGGAATTACATGTATAAGCCACTGTACCAGGCCAACTTCATTTTTAAAACAGACAAAAGATTTAAAGAACTACTGTACCAAAGAAGATATAAGAATAGCAAATAAACGCATGAAAAAATGTCAACATTAGTTAACACAGAAATGCAACTTAAAGCCAGAATGAGATAACATTACATACTTAATAGAAAGACTAAAATAAAAAAGAAACAAAAAACAAGAAAGAGAAAACAAGCCTGAGAATATTAAGTATGAACAAGGACGTGAAGCAACCGGAACTTTTATACATTGTTGGTAGGAAGAGAAAATGGTACAGTCACATTGGAAAACAGTTTGGCAGTTTCTTATAAAGTTTAATATATATATTTACCCTGCTTCTAGGCATCTAACCACAAGAAATAAAAACATATGTCTACACAAAAACTTGTACATGAAAATTTATGAAGACATTTTATTATTCACAATCACTCAAAATTAGAAATGATGAAAATATGCATCAACCAGTGAATAAAGAAACTATGTGGCATTTGAGTACAAAAAAAAAAATACTGCTCAGCAATACATACAAAGGAAAACAACTAATATATGAATAAATTTTAAATGCATTATGCTCAGTGAATGAAGTCAGATTCAAAAGGCTACATACTGTATGATTTCATTTGTACAACATTTTGGGCAAGGCAAAACAACAGAGAAAGAAAACATTACTGGTTACTTGAGGGCAAGAGTTAGGGGGAGAAGGGAGCATGAGGGAAATTTTGAGGGGTGATGAAACTATTCTATATTTTGATTGAATATAGTGATGAATATGGTGATGGTTACATGACTGTATGCTTTTTAAAAAATTCATTGAAAAGGGCAAGTTTTACTTTCTCTAAATTGTATCTCACATTTGATCTTAGGCAAAAAGCCGAGAAGTGATTCTGAATTGCATCTCTACTAAACTGACAAAAAAAATTTTTTTAAGGCAAATAAAAAGTTGGGCAAAAATATTTTTAATCTGTAGGACAGAAAAAATGTTATTTAATACATATCAACTTTTATAAACTTTTAAGAAGATGAATACAATTTTTAAATATCCAAAGGACCTAAATTAATCATTTATAGAAGAAAAAATATAATTATCCAAGCAACATGGAAATTTAACCTAACTAACAACAAAAGACTGTGAGTTAAAACATCATACTGTTTTTACCTAGCAAACTGACTAAGATTATAGAAAGAAATAATAACTTGTAATTGAAGGTGAAGGAAGAGGCCACTCTCACACACTGCTGATGATAACTTTGTTTTAAAAGATAATTTAGCAATGTTTTCAAGACCTTGAAATTTTATAATTACTTTGGACGGAAATTTTACATTGAATTCTTTAAAATATTAAAATAAATATTAAATTAAATTTAAAATACTAAGGCAATGCCTTAAGAGTATCTACAAGATTTTTCATCATATCTAATCAGCAGAAATCTAAATGTTCACTATAGGACATTGGCTATATAAGTTATTTATTCATATAGTGGAATATCATTCAGCCATTAAGTTTTGGATAAATAGTTATTGGACATTCTTCACTCCATGTTATGAAATGAAAAAAGCTGTCCATATTTATAAATTAATTTAGAGATCTAAAAGAATATGTATTATATCTATCTATCTCACTAGTTTCTGAGCAGTGGCATAATTATGACTTTTAATATTTCTTACTCATGATTTATCTCCATAGTATAATTTCTCTAAAGTGAACTGGCAATATTTTGTTAAAATATATTTAAACAATGTGAAGATTTATTAAAATGTGTCAAATTAACGTTAACCTCATCTAAAAAGACTACTTTAGTAGTGTCAAATTGAAGTCATAGGCAGAAAACTTTTAATAATAATAATATTGGGTAGGTGCAGTGGCTCACACCTGTAATCCCGGCACTTTGGGAGGTGGGAGGATCACTTGAGCTCTAGGAGTTTGAGATCAGCCTGGGCAACATGGCTAAACCCCATCTCTACAAAAAATACAAAAAATTACCTGGGCATCATGGTACATGTCTGTAGTCCCAGCTCCTCAGAAGGCTGGGGTGGGAGACTCATTTGAGCCCAGGAAATCAAGGCTGCAGTGAGCCATGATCACACCACTGCACTTCAGCCGGAGTGACAGAGTGAGACCCTGTCTCAAATCGTAATAATAACAATAACCATATTATCATTAATTTCTACTACTAAACACTGTAAAATTCTTTGTATATCCTTACAGTCCTTACTGTCCTTACAGTAACCTATCAAACCCTAGAAGGAATTTGTAGGGTCCAAGAGAGTGATGTGTTTCCCTGACTCTCACCCATAGAGACAGGGCCCTCCAGGCTGTGTTCACCCGCTTTGATGTCTTCCTGTTTCCTCTGTGGCATGTGGTCCTCCCCTCTCCAAATTTTCAGTTGCAGGATGATAGATTTATTAAAATATCTCTCACCTCCTCAAACCAGCTCATCCTTTTGTACTCCTTAAAATCTGTGCTAAGAAGCTTCAAGTCATCTGTGACTCTTTACTGTTGTTCAAATATCCAATTATTCATAAAATTCTATTAGTAATTTTTTTTAATTTTTAATTTTTTGTAGAGAAGGAAGTCTCACTATTTGCCCAGGCTGGTCTTAAACTTCTGGCCTCAAGTGATCCTGCCTCAGCCTTCCACAGTACTGGGATTACCTGCATGAGTCACAGCGCCTGGGCTGTCATTAGTACTTCTAAGGTTTGTATTGAATATGCCTCATCCATCCATCCATCCATCAACCCATCAAGCCAGCCATCCAGCCAGCCATCCATCCTGTGTGTACCTACTGTGTTCCGGATGTTGTACAAGGTACTGGGAATTCAGAGATGATTGACACATGGACCTTGTTTTTGCTTTCAAAAAGTGCAAATTACAGCTCAACACATAAGCCAAATCCCATTGCCTAAATAATTAAGTCCTTATCCTTATTCCTCAATGTGGTGGCATTCAGGGCCTCCCACCATTAGGACTTCTAGGGCCTTTCCAGCCTCCTTTTCCACATCTTTCTCCATCAGTATGGTATTCATATAGTACTATTCTGTGACTTTCCGCATCTCCACCCTTTGCTGATGCCCAGACTATGCTTCCCCTCCTGCTGCATCTAGGAAGAGTCCTACTCAACCTCCAACATTCAGCTCAAAGGCCAGCTCCTCTTTCAAATTCTATCCGTTATTCAGTTAGAATTAATAGTTTCTTTGTGTTCTCATAACACTTATGTTTCAAGAATAGAATTTATAACATTAGCTTGGGATAAATGTTAATTATTTATAACTGCTACTTCCCCATTAGATTATAAACACCTCTAAGGCAATACATGTTTATGCATTCCTTTCTTCCCTTTACCACCTTACATGGTAAGTGCTCTGTAAATCTCCTGTTGGCTGTGAGAATGTTAAGCATATCTATACTAAACATTCTGAACAATACTGAATTGTTTTTGGTTGAGAGAATGATACACACTGTGAGAATGTTTTATATATATATATATATATATTCAGAGAGTGTGTGTGAATTTATATATATATATATGTACACTAAACATTCTGAAAAATACTGAACATACTGACCAATACTGAACATACTCTATATATACATACTTAACATATATACTGAACATTTTCAATATATTAATATTCAATATATATTCAATATTCAATATATTTATATTGAATTATCCAGTATTAGCATAGTCAGTGCTCATTTGATTTAATACTTTCTCGGTAATTCTATATATTCAAATTATAGACTATTTCCCCCTATCTCTTTCTTCTCCTGCACCCTACCCCCTTCTTTGTGATGTGTAAATTTGTTCCCATTAAATGAGTCTGTTGAGGAAAATATCTGCCTGACTTCCATTGTTGCTTTGAAGAAGAGGTGCCACATATTATATGAAGGAATGACTTAGAAGAGTGCAAATACAAACCCTGACCTGCCACATGACTTTGAGACAGTTAAATGGCCGTTGCTGTGCCTCACTTCCTCAGCCATAACACCAGTAGTTAATAAGGGTTACTTCATAAGAGTGGGTGTGAGAAGGAACTGAAACACATGTTGAGCACATAGAATAGTGTGTAGCATATATACAGCAGCACTCAGTAAATGTTAGCTCTAATACCATTTCCAGAAAAATACTGTGATGACATTTAGATTTTATAAGAATACAAAGCAGAATAATAACAATTTAGTAAGTTTCTTCAGTTGTACCAAAACATTTTCCAAATTGTGTCATTCAATTAGTAAATCATTTTTGGATTTCTCTTTTTTTTTTTTTTTTTTTTTTTTTTCTGAGATAGAGTCTCACTCTGTTCCCAGGCTGGAGTACAGTGGCCCAATCTCCGCTCACTGCAACCTCTGACTCCCTGGTTCAAGTGATTCTCTTGCCTCAGCCTCCTGAGTAGCTGGGACACACCCCCACATCTAGCTAATTTTTATATTTTTAGTAGAGACGCAGTTTCACCATGTTGATCAGGCTGATCTCAATCTCCCAATCTCATGATCCACCTGCCTCAGCCTCCCAAAGTGCTGGGATTACAGGCGTGAGCCACCGTGCCCAGCTGAATTTATTTTCTTGATGTGTTACACTTTAAATAAAATGTTACACAAGAATCATAACTTAGAGCTTGAAATGTTGTCAGATTTTCAGGTCTTTTAAAAGAAAACTTACCTTCTTATTGCTTATCTACCTTTAGCTAGTCTACCCTCACTGGCATTCTCATTGCATTGGCATGCTTTAGCCATTTATCCTGGTGTCAAAATTCTTTATCATCTTTCACTTAAATTTGATTTCATCACCTTTTAAAGTTTTGTTCACAATGCTGCTGCTCCAAAAAGTCTCTGATTGATTCTACCTGACTGACTGTAGAAACCCAAAGAATAGAAACTCTTTGGACCTTGCACTGGTTGTCACATTATTTAAAATGTGTTCGCCATTTCCTTCATAAATCTTCACTATTTTCTTGTAAACACTTTAAGCCTATCATCTCATAAATTCCTCTCTGAAACTAGATATTCAGTTCTCTGAAGGCTGGGTCATTTTTTCTTTCCTCAGAATTTTCCACACCACTCTTCGCAATGAACAGTACTGGATGAAATTCCAGTTAAGAATAAAAGATCCTGGCTGGATGTGGTGGCTCACATGTGTAAAATCAGTGCATTGCAAGGCTGAGGTGGGAGTATCCCTTGAGGCCAAGATTTGAGACAAGACTAAGCAACATAATGAGACTTCATCTCTACAACAATTTTTAAAATTTAACCAGGTGTGGTAGTGTGTCCCTGCAATTCTAGCTACTCAGGAGGCCAAGGCAAGAGGACTGCTTGGGCCCAGGAATTCAAGGCTGCAGTGAGCCATGATCACACAACTCCACCTGGGCAACAGAATGAGACTCTGTCTCTAAAGTAATAATAATAATAATAATAATAATAGTAATTAAATAGAAGATCCTGAAAAGAAATTTCTAAAAAAAGAATATGAGAGGACTATCACACAACTGTACAGTTGGATGGATGCTAAGAAAGTTTCTCACCAGGCTAGGCACAATGGCTCATGCCTGTAATCCCAGCACTTTAGGAGGCCAAGGCAGGAGGATCACCTGAGGTCAGGAGTTTGAGACCAGCCTGGCCAATATGGTGAAATCCTGTCTCAACTAAAAATAGCAAAAACTAACTGGATGTGGTGGTGGGCCCCTGTAATCCCAGCTACTTGGTAGGCTGAGGCAGGAGAATCACTTGACCCCAGGAGATGGAGGTTGCAGCGAGCAAGATCACACCACTGCACTCCAGCCTTTGTGACAGAGTGAGACTCCACCTCAAAAAATAAAATAAAGTTTCTCACCAAGAACATCTGACTTATGTATAACATAGAAGTAGAGAATATAAACAAAACTGAAGATGAAGAAAAATCAACTTGTCTCTTAGGAGCTAGTTGTTAATGGTATTCATAAATTTACTCACTCATTCTGAATGTTTTATGAAAATGTTATACTAGGTTCTATGGAAATTCAAAATGAATAAGGCATTGTCTTTATCTTTATGAAGCTTGCAATTGTGAAATGACGGTTAAGGGGAAGAATTACCAACAATCCACTAGGAAGAATGAAATAAACACTGTAAGAAAGGTTCAAGAGCTTATAGTCAATGAAGATTGGCAGATCTGTCCTCACCCCCAAACCTGCTATCTGCATTTGTGTTCATATTCTCTAACTTTCATCATTGTTACTATGTATGGATGAATTATTCATGTTTCTATCAAAGCCTAGCCCCTTCTTGTGTGTAACTGATTTCATCTTCTCTGGCTTACTCAAAGACAGGATTCGGCCGGTTGTAGCGGCTCATGCCTGTCATCAGCACTTTGGAAGGCTGAGGTGGATGCATCACTTGAGGTCAGGTGTTCATGACTAGCCTGGCCAACATAGTAAAACCCCATCTCTTCTGAAAATTCAAAAAAAATTAGGTGGGCATGGTGGTACATGCCTGTAGTCCCAGCTATTCTGGAGGCTGAGGCAGGAGAATTGCTTGAACCCGGAAGGCAGAAGTTGCAGTGAGCCGAGATCATGCCACTGCACTTCAGCCCAGATGACAGAGTGAGACTCTGTCTCAAGAAATAATATTAATAATGATAAAGTAAAAATAAATTAATTAAAATATATAAATGATAGTTACATTTTTTCTATATTTATAGCATTTTTGTATTTAGGTTGCACTGGGTTGTTTCCGCCTTTTGGCTATTGTGAACAATGCTTCAATGAACACTGGAGTACAAATGTCTGTTTAAGTCTCTGCCTTAATTCTTTTGGGTACAGACTTAGAAGTGGAATTGCAGATCATATGGCAACTCTACATACAGTTTTTTGAGGAACCATCAAACTTTTTCACAGGGGCTATACCACTTTACGTTCCCACCAGCAATGTATGAGAATTCCATTTTTTCTACAACCTTGTTAACACTTGCTATTTTTAGTTTTATTGATGTTAGTCATTTTAGTAGATGCGAAGTGGTATCTTATGGTTTTGATTCATGTTTTCCTAGTTATTATATTGACCATATTTTCATGTGCTTATTTCCCATTCGTATCTTTTCTTTGGAGAAATGTCTTATGCCTCTTATGCCCATTTTGTTGCTGAGATAATATGAGTTCTTTACATATTCTAGGTATTAAAAACTCTTAACAGGTATATGATTTGCAAATATTTTCTCCCATTCTGTAGGTTGTCTTTTTGCTTTCATTATAATGCCTTGGATGCACAAAAGTTTTAAGTTTTAATGAAACTTTATTTATCTTTCCTTCTGTTGCCCTTGCTTTTGGTGTCATATTTAAGACTGTTGCCAAATAAATGGTCATGAGGATTTATCCTTATTTTTTTCTAAGAGTTTTGCAATATTTAGTTGTTATATTTTAGTCATTGATTTATATTGAGTTAATTTTTGTATATGGTGTGAAATAGGGGTCCTTATTCATTCTTTTTCATATGGAAATCCACTTGTCTCAGCAACATCTATTTAAGAGAATACTCTTTCCCCATTGAATAGATTTGACATCTTTGTCATATATCAATTAACCATAAATATATGTGTTTATTCTTGGACTCTAAATTTTCTTCCATTGGTCTATATGTCTATCTTTATGCCATAACCACACTGTTTTGATTACTATAGCTTTGCAGTAAGTTTTGAAATCGGGAAGTTTGAGTCCTCCAACTTTGTTCTTCTTTTTCAAAATTGTTTTGGCTAACTGGAGTTCCTAGAATCCCATATGAATTTGAGAATTGTCTCTTTCATTTCTGTAAAAATACCTGTTGTTGATAGGTATTGCATTGAATCTGTAGATTGCTTTGAGTGTTACTTATGACTTGGCAATATTAAGTCTTACACTCATGAACATGGGATGCTTTTCCATTTATTTGGGTCTTTTAACATTTATTTCAGCAGTGTTTCGTAATTTCTAATATACATGTTTTCTACCTTGGTTAAATTTTATTCCTAGGTATTTTATTCTTTTAGATGCTATTATCTATATTCCCCAAGTACCATTTTTTAAAAATTAGAAAAGATCTTATTATAAATGAAATTGTTTTATTAAATCCTTTTCAGATTATTCATTGCTGGTGTACACAAACAACCAATTTTTGTGTTGATCTTGCACCCTGCAATTTTGCTTAATTAGTTAATTTTAGCTCTAGTACCTTTCTTGTGTATTCTTTGAAGTTTTCTTGATATAGGATTATGTAATCTGTAAACACAGATAATTTGACTTTTCCAATTTCAATACCTTTGTTTTTCTCATCTAATTTCTCTGGCTAGATCATTCAGTAAATTAATGAGTAATGGCAGTGAAAGTGGGCATCATTGTTTTATTCCTGACTTTAAAAGGGGGATACTTTGTCATTCATCATTAACTATGATGTTAGCTGAGGGTTTTTCATAAATGCCCCTTAGCATGTTGAGGAAATTTACTTCTATACCTACTTTTCTGAGAGATTTTGTCATAAAAAGACGCTGAATTTTATCAAATGCTATTTCTTTCTTAATTGAGATGATCATGTAGTTTCCCACTCCCTCATTCTATTAATGTGATATATCGATTAACTGCCTTAAGTTAACCACCCTTGCATTCCTGAGATAAATCTCATTTATGGTGTATTATATTCTTAATATGTTGTTGGATCCCAGTTTCTTAGTATTCTGTTGAGGATGTTTGCACCTATATTCATAAAGGATATTGGTCTGTAATTTTCTTTTTTTGTGATGTCTTTATCTGTCTTTGGTATCAGGGTAATGCTGGCTTTATAGAATAAGCGAGTGTTTCCTTCTTTTGTTTTTTAAAGAATTTGAGAAAGACTGGTGTTAATTCTTCCTTACATGCTTGGTAGAATTTACCAGTAAAGCCATCTTGCCCCAGACTTTCCTTCGTTGGAAAGTTTTGATTACTGATTCAATCTATTTACTTTCTTTAGGTCTCTCAAAATTTTCTACAGTTTCTTGAATCAGTTTACATAATTTGTATGTTTCTAGGAATTTTCCCACTTCATTTAGGTTATCTAGTTAGTTGGTGTACAATTGTTTAAAGTACTGTCTTTAATAGTTTTTATTTTTGTATGGTTGGTGGTAATATGCTCACTTTCATTTTTTATTTTATATATTTGCATCTCCTCTCTTTTTTCTTTTTCAGTGCATCATTTTTAATCTTCCTTATCTTTCTTCCTTCTTACTCCCCTTCATTTCTCTTCCTTTATTCTTCCTCCTCCTCAGACCCCATACAGGTCTCCTCACTTTCTGTCCTTTCCCATCCTCCTCCCGCTCCCCCTCTTCTTCTCCTCTCCTTCTTTTTTTTTTTTTTTTTTTTTTTGAGATGGAGTTTCGCTCTTGTTACCCAGGCTGGAGTGCAATGGCGCGATCTCGGCTCACCGCAACCTCCGCCTCCTGGGTTCAGGCAATTCTCCTGGCTCAGCCTCCTGAGTAGCTGGGATTACAGGCACGTGCCACCTTGCCCAGCTAATTTTTTTTATATTTTTAGTAGAGACGGGGTTTCACCATGTTGGCCAGGATGGTCTTGAGCTCTTTACCTTGTGATCCACCCGCCTCGGCCTCCCAAAGTGCTGGGATTACAGGCTTGAGCCACTGCGCCCGGCCTCCTCTCCTTCTTTCCTTCCTTTTTTTCCTCCTCTTTCTCTACTACTTCTTGATTATTCCTATCAGAAGGGAAACTGATGTATAGTCACCCACCTTAAAAATAAAACCCTCTCTTGATCATTTCCCTTCCAGTTCCTGCTCCAATTTTCTACTCTCTACTACATAGCAAAATTCCTTGAAAGAGTCATCTATACAGCTATCCCCAATTTCTCTTCTCCAATTTTCTTTTGAAGTGAATTCAGTAAGGCTATTACTGATACAGCTCTTGCCTAAGTTAATAATGATCTTGGCCAGGTGCAGTGGCTTATGCCTGTAATCTCAGCACTTTGGGAAGCCAAGGAGGGTGGATCACCTGAGGTCAGGAGTTCAAGACCAGGCTGGCAAACATGATAAAAACCCTGTCTCTACTAAAAATACCAAAAAAAAAAAAAATTTAGCTGGGCATGGCGATGTGTGCTCATAATCCCAGCTACTCAAGAGGCTGAGGCAGGAGAATTGCTTGATGTCAGGAGTTCAAGACCAGCCTTGCCAACATGGTGAAACCGAGAGGCAGAGGTTGCAGTGAGCTGAGATTGTGCCATTGCACTGTAGCCTGGGTGACAGAGCAAGACTTCACCTCATAAATAAATAAATACCTCTATAGTGCTATATCCAATGATCACTCCTGTCCTACTTGGCCTATTAACAGCATTAGATGCAGTCGATTAATTCCTCTTCCTTTAAAGACTCTTTTTTTTAAAATTTGGTTTCTATAACATTATACTCTCCTGGTTTTTCTCTTATCTTGCTCATCTGTCTTAGGTTTCTTTGCTGATTCCTCCTTGACTTGCTGACCACTAAATATTTGAGTGCTTCATATCTCAATCCTCAAAACTCTTTTCTATCTTCTTTTTCGTCCTGAGTGAACTCTTCTACCCTCATCACTTTAAACACCATCTAAACACTGAAGACTCCCAAATGTATATTTCCAGTTCTGACATTCTCTTTGTTAAACTCTAGGATACTCAACTAACTTTTTAACATCTCTATTCATATATCTATCATCTCGAACTTAATTAACCTTCTCTTCCTGCTGTCTTTCCCATTTTGGTAAATGCCAATCCCATCTTTCAGCTATTCAGGACAAAGAAACTTCATAGTCATTCAAGACTCCCCTTTTTCTCTGCATCTAATCCATCAATAAATCGTGTTGGATCTTGAAAATATACAGAATTGGATCACTCTCCCCACCTGCACAGTTATCACATTATGATCCAAGCTATTACCATCTTGCTTTATTTTAATAAGCTCTTAATTGATCTCCCTGATTTACTGTTTGTCTGTTTTCCACAGTGCATCAGAATGTTCTTTTTGAAACCTAAATTGGTTATTTTACTACTCAAAATTCTCCAATGTTCTCCTTTCTCACCCTGAGTAAAAACCAATGTCCTACAAAGCTCTATACCAGGCGTCTCCAAACTATGGCCCGCGGGCTGCATGCAGCCCCCTGAGGCCATTTATCTGGCCCCCCCCTACACTTCAGGAAGGGCCACCTCTTTCATTGGTGGTCAGTGAAAGGAGCACAGTATGTGGCGGCCCTCCAAAGGTCTGAGGGACAGTGAACTGGCCCCCTGTGTAAAAAGTTTGGGGACGCCTGCTCTATACTATCTGTCCTCTGTTAAACCTTTGACCTCATTTCCTACTCTCTGCCTACTGTCCACAGGGTTCCAGCTTTACTGATGCTTGTTGTTCTCTCTGTGAGAAGGCTCTCCTATTTGATAGCCTTGGCTTACTTCTCCTCCTTCAGGAATTTGCAGGCATCCATTCTATCTCCACTCCCATGCTGGGCTTTCTAAGTCTCCTCCTTGCCCTTTTTCTCTATAGCACTCATCACCATCTGACATGCTGTGTTTTACTTTTTGTGTGTTTATTTGCTGTCATCTTAACAATAATTTAAGCTCCAAGAAGGCAAATATATCTGCTTGATTTTTTAAATTTTTGCTCCTATATCCATGGCACCTACAATATTCTCTAATACGATAAATGATCATCTGCTTTTCACCAAATTATTAACAAATCTATTCATTGTTCAACTCAATCATTTTATAATTGAAGACACTTTGACCCATTTTTATGCAAAAATTTCTGGAAAGAGCCTGAACTACGAGTTAGGACTCTTTACCTTCACTTTTCAGATGGTCTAGGAGAAGCAATCGCTGTAACAAAGCAAAATTCAGAGAGTAGAGTAACAACCTCTTATGTAAGTCTTTCTCAAACAACTTGGCTTCTATCCTCAAAGAGGAAAATCATTTTGGTTTGGTGATTCAGACTCACTGCTATGGTTTGATTCCACACCCTCTGTCTTCTGTGTTAAAAGTGATGTGTTTTCCTGGCCACAATTAACAGACCCATCTTTATATTTCCCAACTGAGCATGAAACCACTTCATGCTCTGTTAGTTCCCAGGAACATTTAGGCAATGTCAGACAGAAGTGTTAGAGGCTTGGTCATTTGGGATCATGGAACTGCCAAATTGGAAGGAAACATGAGGCCAACCTGGTTTTACAGCTGAGGATCTTGAAACCTGAGGGCCAGGGAATGAGAGGTAAAGATTACACAGGTTTCCTCACTTTCTGGGCAGTGTTATGTCTGCTAAGCTTTCTGCCAATGATTATTTTTGTACATTTTTTCTTCTTATCACTGAATCACTTTTGAAACTAGAAACTTAATTTTTAATCTCCAATTATAGATTATAAATTTGCAGAATTTGAAGTACTACTACAATGCTTAGGTCTTAATTAACTAGAATGAATGATACGTTATAAGAATTTTTGAGTTTCCTGTGCCCTGCTCCTCAGAACCCACCCACAGAGGGCTATCCCTATTGTTTAGCAAGAGATGCAAATACAATGTGCTGAGAGGTAGAAATGGAGAGCCAAATATTGCATGTTCTCACTTACAAGTGGGAGCCAAACAATGGGTATACATGGACATACAGAGTGGATAATAGACACTGGAAACTATAAAGGTGGGAGGGTGGAAGGGGAGTGAGAGCTGAAAAATTACCTTTTGGATCCAATGCTCACTATTCAGGTGATAGGTGCACTAAAAGCTTAGACTTCACCACTATGCAATATATGCATGCAAGAAATCTGACCTTGTACACCGTAAGTATATAAAAATAAAACACACACGGACACACACACACAACAATGTCCTGAGACACCGGAGTAAATGGCTGTGAACCCCACCCCCAAGGGCATCACTAACAGAGATACTATATGGCCAATTTAGTATTAGGTTGCTGCAAAAATCATTGTGGTTTTTGCCATTACTTTCGATGGCAAACACTGCAATAACTTTTGCACCAGCCTAATATTTATAGGACTTAGATTTGTGAAGTGCTTGACGGTGTACTTACACAAAGAGTCATTTGATTTCCTTGGCAACTCTGTGAAATGGGTGGGTGATACTATAAGTTTTATAGAAACAATCAGAAAACTAAGATTTAGGATATTATGTAAGTTTTCTACAGTCATTTAACTAGAGAAAGGCAAAACAGCCACTGACCCAAATCTTCATGGAAAATTTCTAGGATGTAAGTAAAAGCAAGTAGCCCCAGGTGAGCTCAGAATTTCATGTTAGGGTAATTCCTAGCGTACTTGACTTTTCTAGCATTTTTCTACCAAGAAGATAGCACATGATTTCTTTCCCTGCCTTTGACCATATAGCGCTGTTGGCCTGTTTGGTGACTACTAATTGAGAGCAGAAAAATTGGAGAAATTTATAGGCATGATGTTGCAAATACTCATACATTAAAAATGTACAGTGGATGAATGAAATTTAACCTTTAAAATCAACAACAACATCATAAAAAGCGTAACTTTAGAAATTTGCTATGGCATCATCATGGTCATTATTGATATTCAAATACTGAATGACCTAATTCATATTCTGGGAAGGAAGGGATATATAGTCAAAAGAAAAACTGTCTATGTAGACATCTCAAAATGAGCAACTCTAAGTGTTTTATAACAAAGTGATATATACAGTAAATTGAGATTCAGAACTAATTTCTTGGCAACCTTTGGGATTTGCTGCTGAAAACTTCAAACACGTCTTGTTGATTTAGCAGATTTCCCTAGTTTGAAATTTCTCCTCAGAAGGTAAGAAAAATGAAGTCATTGCTATGATTGAAAGACTAAGCTGGATTCTTTTATTTAAAAGCAGGAATGCTTTCACTCATTCAGAAATATAATTGATATTTCAAAGAAGAAAATCTGCAGAATCGAGTGTCTAGCTGGTTATGAAGAATGAAGGAGAATGCTGCAGAAGAATGTTTCCCTGATAAGAACAAACCAGAAGGGAACTTAGTTAGCTTAGGGGTTAAGACAATGAGTTCTGCTTTACACTTGTTAAGTCAAATTGAGGGAGAGCTGACCAAGGGCAATGTCCTGTGAAGGCATGGACTGTACAGCAATATAAATTTGGGAGCATCCACATAGCAGAGAAGGAAGAGCAGAGGCTTAAGTGGATGAGCTCTCATGGGAAGAATGTAAAGAGAAGAGGCCGGAAGTCAAAACTGAGCCCAGTGAAGAGCTCACAGTAGTGAACTGAAGAGCTACCAAGGAAGTAGGCAGAGTCTAGAGCAGTGATGTCTTGAAAATCAAAACAGAGGAGAGTTCAAGAAGAAGCAGGTAGTTATACAAGATCATGGGAAACAAAACCAAAAAAGAGCTTTCGGATTTGATTAAAAAAAAAAAAAGAATATATTCTTGACATTTGAAAAGTCTCTTTGGAGGATAAGTAAGAATAGAAATCAGAGAAGAGAATGCTAAGGAATAGGTCTTTATTGATGCCCAAAATCAAAAATGGCTTTGTGATCAGTTTAATTTATATATTTTAAAAAGTCAAGAAGGCAAACCACTATTCAATTACCAGATATCCTGAAACCTCTTTTTTTTCAAGAATAGGCTGCCATATTTTGTAAGCAGAGACCAAGGACCACATAAAATATTTCTCTTAAAACCTCCAAGATTGAGAAAGTTGTGAAAAGTTCCAGTATGAAATGTTTTCAGAAGCTGTCCCCAGCATCCAGTCTTGCTTATTCAGAAGAATATTTGCAGTCACTTGTTTTTCTAAGTGATGTCTGAATTCTGTCATTGCAACATGCAAAAAGGCAACTAGCTGCTTTCTTCCTGTTTATGTTTTGCTGTTAAGTAATTTAGGCCCGAAATAGCCCAATTCTCCAGCTATGTCTTCACAAGCATAGCAAACACCTCAACTCTTATCTATTTATCATAAGCCTTCACATAAACTACTTATTACTCAGCAATGCCTATCTTTGGCTTTCATTAAAGGAAAGTAGTAACTGTATCCACAAAAACTCATAAAATTAAGTCATCTTTTCATTAATTATTTAATGTATTCTATATGTGCCAAACACTATGCTGGTTTCTGAAAAGATGAATGAATTCCTTGCCTCAAAGAGTTCACACTTCTTCGTAGGGGACAACATGTGCTATTTTTCCTCCAGGAGGAGGCGTATAGTCCAAGAAGATCGATTTGAAGGTGGGCTACAGAGTCCCAGCTCAGCTAGTCACAGGACAGAGAGTGAGGAAAACTCATAGATCTGCCACACCAGAAGAGAAATACGCTTAGAATTATTTTTACTTTGTCTTTCCAGTCCTTAAGTGGAGGATATGGACCAGAGTGGGAGCCAAGGGCTCTGTAAAGAGTCCCTGTTTACCCCAAAGGCGCAAGGCTTATCCTCTGTTCTTTTTACTTGGGAATGGACATTAATGATCTTTTTCTCCCATTTATTGAGAAACCAATTATGGTTTGCTCTAAACAAGCTAACATGAAGACTTCATTTCCCTTGGTCAGCTGTCCCTCAACTTGACTTAACAAGTGTAAAGCAGAACTCATCGTCTTAACCCCTAAACTAAGTTCCCTTCCAGTTTGTTCTCATCAAGGAAACATTCTTCTGCAGCACTCTCCTTCATTCTTTACAACCAGCTAGACATTCAATTCTGCAGATGTTTTTCTTTGAAATGTCTGTTTTATCTCTTCCTGACTCTTTTGTGTGCACCACCATCACACAAGTCACACCCTGGATTATTGCACCGATTTTCTGGCTGGTCACACAGAATTTATCTGATCAATCAATATATCTGGTCTCCTTCTTTCCAGTATGCTTGCATCATGGTACTCACCTGGTCAAATATTTTTACTGGCCTTATTTTCATTCAACAGAACAATCTAAATCCTCTGTGTGGTAAGTTCCAGGGACTAAAAGTAGTTGTTTTAGCAAAATTAGAGAGGCAAATGGAGAGGGAACACATGAATAAGATGAGGCAAGGGAGGTCTTGAGGGCCATAAAGATCATATTAAAGATTCTGGTTTCTACCCTAACGTAAATGGGGAGTCTCTAACCTATGTTAAGAAATGAAGGGTATATAAAATGCAATAAAAGAAGAAAGAAAAAAAAAGAAAAGAAATGAAGGGTATATATGTAACACCATCAGTGTGCATTTAAAAAAAAAAAAAAAAAGCCAGGCATGGTAGCTCATGCCTGTTATCCCAGAACTTTGGGAGGCTGAGGTGGGTGGATCGCTTGAGGTCAGGAGTTTGAAACCAGCCTGGCCAACATGGTGAAACCCCGTCTTTTCTAAAATTACAAAAAAGTTAGCTGGGTGTGGTGGTGGGCGCCTGTAATCCCAGCTACTTGGGAGGTTGAGGCAGGAGAATCGCTTGAATCTGGGAGGCAGAGGTTGCAGTGAGCCAAGATTGCACCATTACACTCCAGCCTGGACACAGAGTGAGACTCCATCTCAAAAACAAAACAAAACAATAAAATGAACAACAGAAACAATTGCAAAATGAAGAATGGGTTGTAAGCTGGCAATAGTGGAAGCAAAACAACCAGTTAGAAATCTATTGCAATATTGTAGTCCTCCCTTATCCATGGACACTACATTCTGAGACTCCCAGTGGATGTCTGAAACCTTAGATTATACAAAGTCCTATATATACTATGTTTTTTTCAGTATGATAACTGAGATGGCTACTAAGTAACTAGTGGGTGGGTAGTGTATACAGCATAGATACACCGGACACAGGAACAATTCATATCCTGGGCAGGATGGAATGGAAGGGCAAGATATTTCATTATGCTACTCAAAGCGGCACAAAACTTCAAACTTATGAATTGTTTACTTCTGGAATATTTCACTTAATATTTCTAGACCTCATTGGACCATGAACAATTGAAACCATGAAAGGTGAAACCTGAGATTAGGGAGGACTACCGTAGTTCTGACAAGAGATGATGATGGTTTTGGCAAGTGTGGTGGTGAGGGGTACAGAGAAAACTTGATGCATCTAAGAGTTTTAAAAACACAGTTTCAAGAAACTGAGTGTGGCTACAGACACTGACATTTTTTAAAAGGCCACATAGTGAGAAAGGCAGGAAGAGGCACTATATACTTCATCAGAGGAACAAAGGAGGGAGTCATCAACTACAATTCAGATAAATCAGAGAAGATTTCATAGAAGAGGAGGCACCTAAACAGGGTCTTTGAAGATGATTAGGCACTAGATAGATAGGACAGGAAAGGACAGAATATTCCAGGCAAAGAAAACGGCACTTGCAAAGACACGGAAAGATACAACATCATAGTGTGCCCAGGAAACAGTGAATGTTTAAATGTGGCTGACATGTAGTGTGCAAGGGTGAGGCAGTGACGAAAATGGTGGGACAAGGATTAGTGCGCATAGCAAGAAGGACTTTGGATTTTATTCTGCGTGGTTGTAGAGTTGTTAAAGAATCTGGGACAGTAAAGCATCATGATAACATTTGCATTTGCAATCATCACTTCAGTATCAATGAAGAGAATGGGTTAGAGGAAGAATGGACCGTATCCAGGGAGACCGGCTGAGGAAGCTCTTGTGGTTGTCTAGGTTAAATATGATTGAGGACATGATATAGTTTGGATATTTGTCCCCACTCAACTCTCATGTAGAAATGTAATCCCCAGTGTCGGAGGTGGGCCTTGTGGCAGGTGTTGGGATCATGGGGACAGATCCCTCATGAATGGCTCGGGCCATCCTCTTGGTGATAAGTGAGCTCTCCCTCTGAGTTCACATGAAATCTGGTCATTTAAACATGTGTGGCACCTCCCCCAGCCTAACTCTCTCTCTCTTGCTCTTGCTTTTGCTAAATGATGTGCAAGCTCCTGCTTCACCTCCTGCCATGAGTAAAAGCTTCCTTAGGCCTCCCCAGAAGCAGATGCCAGTGCATCTCCCCAAACTGTACTTTATAGCTTTGTCTAAAGACACTGTAAAGTCTACTATTACATTACCATTGTGAGAGTAGCTTCTATGTAGATTTTTAAGGCACTTGAGGACAGCATCAAGCTCACAGTAGCAGAGAAAAGAGAAAAACTGGCGTGCCCGATAAGAATTCTACCACTGAACCACAAACTCCAAGGTGGGCAGATCATGAGGTCTGAGTTCAAGACCAGCCTGGCCAACATGGTGAAACTCTGTCTCTACTAAAAATACAAAGATTAGCTGAGCGTGGTGACAAGTGCCTGCAAAAATCCCAGCTACTCGGGAGGCTGAGGCAGAAGAATCATATGAACTCAGGAAGCAGAGGTTACAGTGAGCCGAGATCATGCTATTGCACTCCAGTCTGGGTGACAAGGCAAGACTGTCTCAAAAAAAAAAAAAAAAAAAAAGAAGAAGAAGAAAAAGAGAAAAACTGGCTGCTAATTCATCTTGGTAAATCTTAGGGCATTTAAAATACAGAGGCAAGGTTATATCCCATGAGTTGTTCATCTAGTTTTAAAGAGTACTGAATGATAGACCCTCAGGGAAGAATGAACAGTGTCCATTAAAATTGTTCATACCTGCTTGGCAGGTGCTCTGCTATCTTATGTTTATTATATACAATATGTGTCTATCACCATGGTTTTAAACGTCTCAGAGAAACACCTTAGGCAAAATGAGAACACATACATAAAAAAAATAATTGGTCTCTCACTGTCTTCTGACTCTGTTGCTTGGTGGATTTTGAATGCCAGGGTTTGAATCACAAGACTAGGGGAAAGCCTGCACACTATCTCAGGACTGGCTTTTCAAGCATGAGTGTGTGCATGGATCACATTCTGTAAGGAGATTTTTTTCTAGGTCTGAGAGAACCTGGGTATATAACAAGAACTCAATATGGTGGTGATAATGATGATGATGATAATATATTATTTCATTTAATTCTCATTGCAACTCTACCAGGTAATATTCATTATGTCAGTTTACAGAAGAAAACTAAAGTACTGAGAAGCTATGAAACATGCTCAAAGTCACACAGTAAGGAGAGGCAGAGAAATAATTAGAAATTGGATCTATTTGATTTTAGGACTATTTATGAATTCATTCATCTGACAAACATTTATTAATCATCTATTATGCGCTAGATACTGAGGTGCAATGTTGAGCAAAATAGTTTTGTGCTCTAGCTTTCATGTAACTTACAGTCTAATGTTGCAGGAAGATAATCTAAATTAGTCCAGGAAAGATCTGAATTCTTGCATCATTTTGTAAACCTAACCAATTCTTGGAATTAAAGATAATTATCCAGTAATATTTGCATAAAATGCTTAGAACTATGCCTGCCACATACTAAGCACCATGTAAATATAACTATTATTATTCTTGTTGTTGTTACAATTTTTATTATTGCTATGAAACCACTATGTATTTGCTACTCTTACAGGTACTGTCATAACTCGTAAGTATTATACTTAAGACTATGAAATTTATCTGTTATCTATGTTCAATAAAACATATTAGGAAGCTATCTGGATAAAAATACTGGAATTCCTAACATTATTTAAAGTAAATTCCAGATGGTAGAAAGATTTGAATGTGAAAAACAAAATTATAAAAACACTAGAAGACACATAAGATGATATTTAATACTACCTTGGAATAGGGAAGGTTTTTCTAAGTTGAAAACAATCTCAGAATCCATTAAAAATAAATATTTTACTCAACCACAAACAATTTTAGAAGTATCCATGAGAGAAAAACATAAAGTCAACACAATTACAACCTAGGAAACGTATTACAACTCATTCAGATAAATGACTAATTTCCTTAATACAATAATACATAGAGAGTCCAAATCAATTACTAAGGAAAAGACTGATAACCTAGTAGCTAACTGGCTAAGGATTTTATTTATTTATTTATTTATTTATTTTTTGAGATGGAGTTTCGCTCTTGTTACCCAGGCTGGAGTGCAATGGCGCAATCTCGGCTCACTGCAACCTCCGCCTCCTGGGTTCAGGCAATTCTCCTGCCTTAGCCTCCTAAGTAGCTGGGATTACAGGCACGCGCCACCACGCCCAGCTAGTTTTTTTTGTATTTTTAGTTGAGACGGGGTTTCACCATGTTGACCAAGATGGTCTCGATCTCTCGACCTCGTGATCCACCCGCCTCGGCCTCCCAAAGTGCTGGGATTACAGGCTTTATTTATTTATTTTTTTGGAGACAAAGTTTCTTTCTGTTGACCAGGCTGGAGGGTAGTAATGTGATCATAGTTCACTACACCTTAAACTCTTGGGCTCAAGTGATCCTTCTGCCTCAGCCTCTCAAGTAGCTGGGACTATAAATATGCACCACCAACCTGGCTAATTTAAAAAAACAAAATGTTTTTAGAGACGGAGTCTCACTGTGTTGCCCAGGTTGAACTCTCATTTGTCAATTTTTGCTTTTGTGGCAATTGCTTTTGTTGTCTTTGTCATGAAATCTTCGTTTATTCCTGTATCCTGGATGGTATTGACTAGACTGTCTTCCATGGTTTTTATAGTTTTGGGGTTTACATTTAAGTCTTTAATCCATCTTGAATTGATTTTTGTAATTCCTTTATTATACAGATGCCAACATGTCTCTTTCTTTGGCATTCATTTATTTTACTTTTTTCTCCTAAAGGATTACCTGGGAATCCATTAGTAACTGGAGAGTCCTTGTTCTGTGATAAATATACTCTGCTTGCAATTCTCTTCTCATATGAAATGTGGAATGGTTTTCAGACTCTTGCTCAACCCTGGAAGATTATACCTAATTTTTTATGTGTGCTTTCTACACAGTGATGTTATGAACTTATTTCAACATTCCAGAGTGGCCAGACTAGCAAAGAACAGTTACATTTTGATCCAGACTCTATATTTATCATAACAGCAACATTGTCAAAAGTCTCAATTTGATTTCACAGTCAAAAAGAGTAAATAAAAGGAAAAAACAACCCATAGATTGGGAAAAAAAATTACAAACTGTATATCTGATAAGGGAATTTATCTAGAATAAAGACCATGTGAAACTCAATAATAAATAAATAACTCAATTTAAAAAATAGACAAAGGATCTTAGCAGACACTTAGCCTAAGAGGACATACAGATGGTCAATAAGCACATAAAAATATGCTCAACAGCACTAGACATTAAGGAAATGCAAACCAAAGCTATGAAATACTGCCTCACATCCACCAGTATTCCAATAATTTAAAAAAATAGACAATAACAAGTGTTAAAGAGGATGCAGAGAAACTGAAACCCTCATACATTGCTATTGGGATTGTAAAATGGTGCAGCCACTTTGGAAAACAATCTGGAAGTTCCTCAGAAACTTAAACACAGAGTTGCCACATCACCCAACAATTTTGCTTTTAGGTATTTGCCCAAGAAAAATAAAAATATACATGTTCACAAACACCTGTTCATAAGTGCTTATAGCAGCATTATTCATAATAGCCAAAAAAATTGAAACAACCCAAATGTCTCTGAACTAATGAATGGATAAGCAAATATAGTGTGCCAATACAATGGAATATTATATGGCTATAAAAAACTGAGGATATGGATGAAACTGAAAGCATTATACTGAAAAGCAAGTCACAAAAAAGTCACATATTGTTTGATTCTTTTTATATGAAATGTCCAGAAAAGGCAAATCTGTGGAGACAAAAATATATCAATGGTTGCCAAATGATGGGGTAGGTGCACTGGGGAATGAAAGTTTAATGGTTTGAGTTTTCCTTTCTAGGATGATTAAAATATCTTAAATTCTGTTAATGTACTAGAAACCAATGAATTTTACATTTTAAAAGGGCAAGTTTTATGTTACATGAATTATATCCCAATAAAACTATTTTCTTTTTTTTAAAAAAAAAAAGCAGAGCACATAGGTCAGGGATTCTTCACTATTTTGTGCCATTAATTCCTTTGGCAACCTAGTGTTGAATCCCTTCCTGAATATTTTAAAATATGAAAATAAAATGCATAGGACTCCTATTTTAGTTCACTTTCTGTTGTTTATTTTGCAACAGAATTTATTTCTGACAATGATGAAGGCTGAGAAGTCCACGGTCCAGACAGGGGACTCTCTGAAGAGCCCTGAGGCTGCACAAGCTATCATATGGTGAGGGGCTGAGCCTGCCAACATGCAAATGTGCTAACATGCTATGCTCAGGTCTCTTCTCCTCTACTTAAAAAAACATAGTTCCACTCCCATGAAAACCCATTAATCCATTAACTCTTGAATTCATTAATTTGTGAATAGATTAATCAATTTGTGAGGACAGAGTCTTCAAGATCCAATCACCTTTTTAAGGCCCCACCTTTCAATGTGGCCAAACTGGGGATTAAATTTCAACATGAATTTTGGAGGGAACATTCAAACCATAGCAACTACAAATGAAGGCAATTAACTGAAATACATTTCAATTTGCAGTCTCTTCCTCCTTTGGAAATATTGTCAACAAGGAGAGTCTTATATCTTCATTATTATTGTAGATTTTGAACTCTAATGCAGAGATTTCTATTTCTTTTTGTTTCATTTCATCTTGATTTTTTTAAATCTCTATAGACTGTTAAGATTTTTTAAATTACTGCTATTTTTATTCTATAAATAACCCTTTGAACTTTGTTGGAGGTATAATAAACACTCCTTCATTTTCTCCATCTGAATCATTGACAGGAATCTTGAAAAACATGTGTCTAGGTTCAAACTTTATGGCCCTCACCTAAAGACCTTTCTAAGGTTTAAATATAAATATAAATAAATATAAACCTACATACACTTCCAATAAAGTTGTTTACCCAGAAACAACCAAAATCTCTGTTACTCTCCTTTAGACCACATACTATAATTTTAATTTATAAGATGTAATTCATTCACCTATTGATTAAATGATGCACTAATTAAATGCCTGCCAAAGGCTAGAACATTTGCTAGATGACAGAACTATAATGGTAAAAATGATATATTCTCTACCCTCAATTTTAGTTATTTAGTGGGAGAGACAGACACATTCTGTATAGCAAGGGGAGGTATGGGAGAAGACTTTGGGCTACCTCGGGGCCAGATCACAAAAGGCCTAACACAGCAAACTAAACATGGCATATTTTTATATCCTGAGAGACTTCAGTACCCTATGATATTTATGCAATCTTGAAGCTTAATAAACCTGTCAAAAAAACTAAAGAGTACTGAATTTGGCATAACTTTTGTTTGTGAACCATTTTTATCTTCCAGTCCACCCTTATTTCTTCCCAAGTGCTTAAAAGCCATAGCTTTAGTAACTGGTTAAATAATTTTGCAGGAATGTGACACATGGATTGAACACCAGAGTGGACTATGCGCAACAAAAAAGAATGCAACCAATTCACTAAGAGAAGCCAGAGGAGAAAAGTAGAAGAAAGACAGGTAGTGTTCAAAACTGAGCTCAAGTTGTTCATGAGCCATTCTTGGGCATCATGAGACAGTGAGCTGTATGAATCGTCCTTTTCTTTTTTTCCTTCCTTTCTTTCTCTCCTTCCTTCCTTCCCTTTCCTTCCTTCCTTTCTTCCTTCCTTCCTTCCCTCCCTCCCTCTCTTTTTTCTTTCTTCCCTTTCTTCCTTTCTTTGCCCTTCCTTCCTTCCATCCTTCTTTCCTCCTTCTCTCTTCTCTCCTTCCTTCCTTCCAATGAGATGAGTTTTTGAGACTTGCTGTTGAAAGACTTCTAGCTAATATAGATATATTGCCTTTTGTACTTTCCTGAGAATGTGTATACCTTCTTAAAGTACAGTGTAACCTCTCCTTCTATGAGCTCTGTTTCTTTTCAATGAGATATGCTTTTATCTTCCATTGTTTCTATCCATTTCTTTTCATTTTTATCTTATTTGTTTCATCAGGAACACATTCCTCTTCAAAATCTCAACCACCATTCAAGTCTCACATGAAATATCTAAATAAGCCACAAAACCTGTCCTAAGCCTATCCAATAAAATGTAATGTTCTTTGAACTCCCCTGATATTTCATTTGTACTTCTGTTTTGATCCTCTTCTTAGAATTAAATGTTTTGAAGACCAAGCATTGTGCTTTCATATTTTTTTTAATCTGCTCCCACCTATAACAGACCAGGCTTAGTTCTTTGTCTATGTAATAGTACTTGCTCAGTATATTTATTGTTAAATTGACAAATTGAAATTATGCTACTATATATCATTGTTTTGCAAATGATTAAAATGTTGGCTAACCAAAGTTAAGTGATTAAGAGAAACAGCTATTAAGGAGCAGGGATGAGACTAAAATGGTGCCTGGTGATCAGTAAACACACAGTGAAGATTGTTGAATAAAGTCTTGTTTTTATACCATAACAATTTACTGAGTCCCTACCAAGGATCAAACACTGTTTTAGGTACTAAAAATATGTCAGAGAATAAAATAGACAATTCTTTTTTTTTTTTTTTTTTTTTTTTTTGAGACAGAGTTTCGCTCTTGTTACCCAGGCTGGAGTGCAATGGCGCAATCTCGGCTCACCGCAACCTCCGCCTCCTGGGCTCAGGCAGTTCTCCTGCCTCAGCCTCCTGAGTAGCTGGGATTACAGGCACGCAGCACCATGCCCAGCTAATTTTTGTATTTTTAGTAGAGACGGGGTTTCACCATGTTGACCAGGATGGTCTCTATCTCTCGACCTCATGATCCACTCGCCTCGGCCTCCCAAAGTGCTGGGATTACAGGCTTGAGCCACCGCGCCCGGCCGACAATTCTTTAACAATATGGAGCTCACGTGTAAGTCAGAGAGATAGAGAATAGGTAAATAATATAGTTTTATGGGGAAAAATCTGGAAAGGATGGCTAGGATGCGTGTGGGGAGGGGATTACAATTTTAAAATTGGGTCATAAGAAAAGTCTTATTTAGCTGCTAACATTTGAGCAAGATCTGAAAGAGTTTAAGAAGCAAGCCATGCAGATGTCTTGAAGAGTGTGCTAGGCAGAAGGAAAACCACAAGCAAAGGCTGTGAGGCAGAAGCATGACCGCTATTTTAGGAACTGAAGACCTTTGTGGCAGAGAAGAAAGATTATGGTGGGGAAAACTGCAGTACATTAGATCAAAGAGCTGTCTGTGGGCCAATCAAGCACAGTCTTGTATGTGTTAAATGCTTTGGCTTTTACTATGGCAATATAGAAAGCAAACCATTGGACAGTTTGAGTAGAAGAGTTTTATGATGTAAACTTTTAAGGATCCATCTGGGCTACTGCACTGAGTGAATAAATTGAAAAGGAGACAAAGGCTAAATTTGGTAAATGAGTTAGAAACCTATTGCAATCATCTAGGCAAGAGAGATGATTGCCGCATGGGTCAGGATAGAAACAAGGGCAGTGATAAAAAGATATCTGACTCTGATATCTATTTTAAGATTACTTGCCCCAATTCCTTACCCTAAGGTAGCAAATAAGCCAATTAGAAAGTTGAGTGAAATTGATTCTAAACAGCCCTTGTAAATTATACCGATAAATTAAGAAATAATTTCTAATACCAAGGGATTTTTGTAACAGATTGGAACCCCTTTCCTTCTACCTGAGAAGCAAAACAGGGACAGTCAATAGTGTGAGTGTACTGCTGGTAGAATGAACATAGGCTTTGGAGGTAGGCATGCTGGAGCTTCCACCCTTCTGTTTTCATTGACTAGCTATGGGACTCAGGCAAGCAACTGAACTTTGTTTTCATGTGTCAGAGAGCCATGATAATTACATAAAATAATGTGCATAAAGTGTCCAGCATAGTGCCTGACACATAGCAAATATACACTCAAGTTGGTTCCCTCTCCTTTCTGCCTTTCCAGTTCAGCCCTCCAGCTCTGCCTAGGGATCTTTTTATAAACTCGGTGAAAATATTAAAACTTAGGTGTGCCTTTTGTCACTTTTATAATGATGAAAAATGCATTTCAGAAACAGAATAGAAAATAAATCTTTTCGTGATGTACTTTCTGAGAAAACATGTTTGAATCTAATAAGACTATGCTATCTAGTTTATTATCAAAGGTAATAATTTTATTAAGGCTTTAAATGGAAAGAGCCCTACTGTTTTCTAATGACTCAGAAGTCCAACTGTCTTCCAACAAATTTTATAGGATTCACAAATTTTATTCCTCTTGGATAAAGATCCATTTCCTGAATACTAAGATTTCAGAAAGGTGAAACAAAGTTTAAGGAACTTGCAGTACATTTGGAAAGTTAGCTAGGTCATTTTACACTATGGGAATAAATTTTTAAAATATGCCAGTCATCACTTTAAAAGAAGCCAACCCTTTAACACCAAGTCCTCCACAATTTCCTCTTACATTTATGTACACACCACATTTAGATCTGTCTCCCTCTCTCTCTCTCTCTCTCTCTCTCTCTCTCACACACACACACACACACACACACTCATAAGCATGCTCTGAGGAAGTGTAACTCCCATATCCCAAAACATTTTACTTGGCTCAGGTGGCTTTTAAAATGTCATGACAGAATAACTTCCCTATTCCATACTTTTCCTTTTCAAAAGTTCTTGTTAGACAGCTACAAATTTCCTATTATACCTGGATAATAAATTAACAGATAAAAAATTAATTCACCTAGTCCATTTTTGTCTGCACAAACTCAAAAAAAAAAAAAAACTTGTTGGTTTTCCCCACTTACTAATTTTTAGACAGCTGTGCATTGCCTGCAAGATTGACCACCACCTGGTCCTTTCTTGACTAATGATACCCATTTCCTGCTGTGATGGTACCTTCCCCTGCAGCCAGGCAAAGTTGCTAGTTAGTTAGTTATGCACATGACTCACTCACTCCTTCCTTTTAGTCATTTTCCTGACCATATCCTAGCCTGAATTTTTTCCTTATGTCTCTTATGTCATGCCATTTCCTTTATTGTTTCAAAATACGCCTCAAAACTCCATGTGACCTTCCCAGATGACCTGCCTCTAATAATTCCAATAACCCCTTAGAATGCATGTGTCTATATTAAAAGTGATGCTACTACGCATCTTATCACATCAAGAAACAGATGATGTTTTTAGCACAAAATCTGGGAGTGAAATCCATCTTAGAGGTCATCTAGTGTAATACCTTTGTTTTTTAGATGAAGAAAACAGGTCTAAAGATCTTAACTCCCTCAGGACCAAAACTACAGTCTCCTGACTCTAAGCCTAGTGTACTTTCTACCACCCCGTGCTCTTTCCCCTTGCTTCCCCCAACCAGTTGTTTTAATTCGGTTACTAAAACAACTCAACTAGCTCTGGGATAATATTAAAATTTCTGTCTTCCATCACTTACCAGGTGTTGATACCCAGAAGTTACTAAACCTCTTTTGGTCTCCATTTCTTCCTTTGTGAAATGGGCACATTTATAGTACCCATATCATGGAGTCACTCTGAGGCTTAACTGAAAAGATCCATGTACCTGGAATATGTGAGATGCTCAGTAAACGTTAATGGTGGTATTGATAATGATGAATATAATAATGAACATAAAATAGTATTTGTACCAGGTTGATTTTGTTTGTTCTTTCAGTGGTCTCCTGATTCTTCTACTACCTTTCTCAAACTTTCTCTGTCTCTTATAGGGCCCTCATAAAAAGTGATTAACATTCTTACTTCCATTTACTGTATGAAGATCCAGAACAAAGGAAACCACCAATGTTAGAATCAGCCACAGAAACAGGGAGTAGGTGTGGGCCATCTGGCTGAGATGATAGAAAAGTGAGTGACATTTGATTTTTGACTACAGAGAACAAGAAATTTAGTTCGCAAGTCAGATTTAAAACCTCCAGGACTGAAGTATAATTAACCACCTAATGCTGCAGTGACTTGAGGTGCAGTAGCTGGCTAGAGAAAGAAAATCGAAGCCTGGACTTGAGAAATCAGGGAAAACATCTGGTGAAAAAGCACTTGAGTCAAGGCCTAGGGCAGGCGTCCCCAAACTACGGCCCGCGGGCCGCATGCGGCCCCCTGAGGCCATTCATCCGGTCCCCCGCCGCACTTCAGGAAGGGGCACCTCTTTCATTGGTGGTCAGTGAGAGAAGCACAGTATGTGGCAGCCCTCCAACGGTCTGAGGGACAGTGAACTGGCCCCCTGTGTAAAAAGTTTGGGGACACCTGGCCTAGGGTCTCAGGTGGTGTAGGGGAGACAGCAGGTGCTCCAGAGTGGGCACTGGGTGGAATGTTCTGAGCAGAGGAGAGTAGTGTGGCTGGAAGCAATGGCATCACTATTTAATGTTGCACTTACTGTAGCACAAAGCTTTGCTCTAGCTTAGACCCTCCCTTCTCTCAGATGTGCTGATCCAATAACCTGCTGAGTTTTATCCTTCAAAGTTTTTTTTCTCTTTCCATTTCTACCACTATTTCCTGCATCCAGGCTCTTGTATTCTTTTGCTAGACTATCCTCTGGTCAGTTTATCTTTATTTCTCTTGGTATCTGCCCACCCCTAGCACCACAATCAGACACATCTTCCTAAAACACAGCAATTTTACTAACAACAGTTACAATGCATTGAGCACTTAATCGCCACAGAAATCCAAAGACAGCATTATTTATCTCCTTTCTGTAAGTAAAGGCTCAGACTTAGCCATGTCAAATGATTGGGCCCAAGGTCCCAGTGAAAGCTGGACCAAGAATTGAAACTCACCTCATTCTGACTCTAAGATTCATGCAGTATCTCAAATCATAAGGCCTATCTTGCTTAAAATAAACCAAATGCTACAAATTCATGACAGCTCACTTGCTAGTGGTCTTCTCTGTCTCCAGTCCTGCACCCTTGTATGCTGTTCTCTCTTCTGCCTCTCATCACTGAACATAAACCAGTGCCCTTTTCCCAGATTACACTCCACTTGTACATGCATGCATACACATACACATGCACATGCACACAAAAAATCCACTTATGCACCCACTGAGGATTTTATGAGCTTAATGATATTTGAATAGTTCCCAAGAGTTTCATAGTGAACACCTGCATCCCTCTGCAACTCCTGGCTTCCATTTATTCTCTTTCCTATTTCAATCTTAAATGCTTACCGACTCTAATCTTGATTCTGGGATCAACAAGAAAATCTCTTCCTCATCCTGCACAGAGCAGTACTGCCCACACTCAGACCACAAAATGATTTATGCTTAGACCCCAAGAGGAATGTTGGTGAACAGCATTTTCTCCCTCTTCCTACACCGGAAAGAACAACCACTCTACAACTTCAAGATTATTGTTCTGTAGATAGAGTTACAAGCAGAAAAATAACATTAGACTTTGGTTTAAATTATAATCACTTCCTGTATTCTGAGACCCTTATCTTTAAATTAGTTTACTTGAAAATTTTAACAGGGAATATACTAGGGTATATAAAGGTGCGTAAATTCCCATTCTGCCCTTAAACTTCTTAGTCTTGTGGGAGGAAATAGACACACCTACATATAAAAACACCATATTCTACATAGAAGTATGCAAGGAGGAGGTGAACTTTACCTTGAAGATCAGACTTCTTGAAAGAAATGGTACTCCAGTTGAGCTTGAAAGACACCTAGCAGTAAGCCAGACATAGGACAATGGGGAATTACATTCAAGACAGAGGGAACCACATAAGCCAAGGCAAGGAGGAGTAAAAGAATAACACATTGTGTTGGAAAGTAATGATTAACTGTTTAGAAGAATAGGAAGGTGTATTAGTCCATTCTTACACTGCTACAAAGAACTACCTGAGAGTGAGTAATTTATGAAGAAAGGAGATTTAATTGACTCATAGTTCTGCAGGCTGTACAGGAATTATGTCTGGGAGGCCTCAGGAAACTTATAATCATAGCAGAAGATGATGGGGAAACAAGCATGTCTTCATATGTCAAAGCAGGAGAGAGAGAGAGTGAAAGGATATGTGCTACACACTTTCAAACAACCAGATCTCATGAGAACTCTATCACAAGAGTAGTAAGGGGAAAATGACCATGATTCAGTCATTTCCCACCAAGCCCCTTCTCCAACACTAGGAATTAGAATTTGACATTAGATTCGGATGGAGACACAGAGCCAAACCATTTCAGAAGGCATGGCTGGAGAATCTGGAAGGTGTCAGATCTTAAGAGGGCCTTATTTGTCATGCTAAAGGGTCTGGAAAATACCCTCCAGGTAATGAAGAGATGTGATATGTTCCAAGCCAGGGAATGGCATAGTCAGGTTTATAATTTTGGTAGAACAGGTTCAGTCAGAATCTTTGACATAGAGAATAGATTTGAGAGGAACAAGACTGGGCAGAGAGTTCTGGAGGATAATGCAATTGGGTATGTTGTGATGGACTGGGACTAAAGAGTAAAACAGAGGAATAGTGAGGAGGTCACCCTAAGAGATCTTGGTAATCAACTGACTGTGGGGGCTAATGGAGAAGGATAAGGCCAAGATGACTTGAGGGACCACTTTGCTGGTGCCTTTCACTGAAATTACGAGGTTCCCTGATTCTCATCACTGAGAACAAGAATAATCAATATAGTTTTTAAAAAGCTGAGTTTTAGGTAACAGAGAAACATTAATTGTTCACTCTCTAACTTCCTTGAGGTCTTTACTGAAATGTCAACTTTTCAGTGAAGTCTTCTCTGCACACTACTCTCCCCAGCAATGACCATCCATCGCCTCCACCCATCCACGCTTTTCCCATAGCACTTATCAGCATCTCGCATATTTATTATATTTTAGTTATCTGCCTTCCCTTACTAAAGTGTAAGCTCCTTGAGTATGAGTGTTTTTTGATCTATTACATTTACTGCTATACCCTCAGCAGCTAGAAGAATCTCTGGTTCATTGTAGGCATTCAAAAAATATTTGAGAAATGAATGAACAAATGTCAGTGAATACAGGCAATTGATTCATGAGTTGTTCAGAGGTAGCCTACAGATAGTGAATTCTTGGCAAGTATCACCTTTTATCTGCTTTGGTATGTGCCTCTTCCTCCCCTTTCCTCTCAAAAAGAACTCTTCATCTTGCTTTCCTATTTAGTTTCATAATTTTATAATGACAGTGGTTCTGATTCCTGGCAAAATCAAGACCTCTGGGAATCTAACCTATAGTTTTCTAAGTACAAACAGACATCCTGGTTAACTCTTGTTTGCTTTATCTTTCCACAGCGGGGCCATATTGGAGTTAAATAAATAAAAAAGTACGCTGTTGGTCTGGAAACTGAATAACTGGTCTGAATACTTTCTATCATAACCAGTGAAAGAGAAGAGCCTGTTGAATCAAAATGTGAAAATGATTTTTAAATGTGCAAATATAAAAGATAATATAATTATTTGTATCTCTACTTGTGCTTGTTTCTCTTGCCTGCCTCAGAAGAAGTGAAACTCTTTTTCCAAGTGAATGTTTCTACCTGTGCTCTTGATTCCATTTCTGTCTGGGCATTCCTTGATCCTCGGATCCCTTGCCTGGACTGCTGTATGTAATTGCTTTCTACTTGGGCTCCTTGCCTCCAGGTTCTGTTTACTGTCCAGCCAGTGCTCACCCTATTGCCAGAGGTAGATTTCTGACATACTACTCTGATTATATCACCCTATGCTTCCATTTACCTATGTGGAAATTATCTGTGTAGCTGTTGCTTTTGACTGGAATGTGAACTCTTAGAAGGCTAGTATCACTTTATACTAGTGACTAACATGGCACCTGTCATATAACCCTATTCAAAAATCTCTCTTTTTTCCCACTTTCTAAATGCTAGCTCACGTAAATGTTATTCCAAATCCTCTGTGAATTTTACCCAACCTGCTTTTTAGAAAATTGCTATCTCCTTCTTTATGCCTTCTATACTACCCAGCATATAAAGCAGGGTTTTCTGAACAAATCTGTTGTCAAAATGGTTATGTCAGAATGTCAATCACTGTTTTTAAATAACCAGGTAACCTGGACAACAGATATACCAGCCCCCATGTTTGAGACTCAAATCCTTAATTGTGTCTACCCTAGCCTAGAACTTTACTCCATCCTGAGCTATGATAAAGCACATTTGCACATTGCTTGATAATTTAAAAAACTGTTTACTTTTTAGGGCAAGCTAAAAGTTCTCCAAATCAAAGTGGTCACAGAAAATGCCCTGTCTATCCTGCGGGAGAATTGCCGTTCCCTGAACTCACTGTGATTGCTCACGTTGATACCCTGAGACATGTTTTTCCCATACTTTGCCTCCATTCTGCCCCACTATTCCCCTCCTTGTTAGAGCTTTCCTTCTCATCCTTCAAACCCAGGTAAACAGCTGCCCTTCTATGCATACTTCACTGCTCTCTCCCGCTAGCATTAACTCTTTCCTCTTTTGTGTCTCCAAATGATGCTATTTCTACCACCTTTAGAAAAGGTACTACAGTTAGAGCTTTGTGTGTGTCCTGCTGGGGGCAAATGTCTTTTTTTTTTTTCCCTCCTTGCTTCCACGAGGAAACATTTTCCCTTAACCTTCTTATCTTCTTGTTACCTCCCTCATCTCCCCACAGAGAAATCACCTGCTTGGTGGATGATGACTTTTGGTCCATGTTTCTTAATTAATTATTAATAATTAGTTAATCCTTTGGTGGTCGTGAGATCACATATTTGGTCTCTTTTCTTGTTCCCTCTCCAGTGGGAGGTAAGGCCTGAGTTAAGTGTGTCTACTTTGAAAACTCAAGTCTTTCCCTCTGTTGGGCTGTTCCAAGGTCTAGACTGGGAATAGGAAACCCGATTTGGCTTTTACATGTTTATGCTTCAACTGAGTCTCTGTTGGTAATAAGCTGATATATTACTCATCTATTTCTGCTTTTGATCTTATTTCTCAATTTGTTCAGAATTCTGATGGGGAAGATGATGCTAGTTTCCTAGGCCCCTTCAAACTTGTCTTTCCTTGGTAATTTTTTCGTATGCTTTGGCATTATTTACTGTTGAGTCAGAGAATTACTCTAAAGCAGTTCCTATGTGACAAATATGACAGAACCTTGAGTAGAATAGCAAAGGTCCCAGGGATGGCCAGGTATCCACACTGACAGCTGAAATGTGTCGTTTCCTGGCCCTGAAGGTCCCAAGTAGAACCAAGTTGTGAGACAATAACAGGCCAAATTAACATTGTTATTTGAATCTTACTAGCACCCGATCCCCACCTGATCACTTGGGATCCAGGCTTTTCACATTCTTTTGTGTATTGTCCAGGTGGTTTGATAGCACTGTGTGTGCTGTTGAGGTAATCACCTCAAAGCCACCTGAATCACTTTCTCTGCTCCCACTGCCTAGCATGAAAACACCTGAATTGGTATTGAGGCTGCTGACTCCTGATGTTCCCACAGTTCTCCATCCTGGATTTGCCAAATGAATGGAGCAGCGTTTGATCCTGTGCTGCATTTTGTCCCTATAAAGGCAGTATAGAGAGAAGAGCTGAGCCTAGAAGACTGTGAATATTGGCAAACAGTCACACTCAGTGAAGGGGAGGAGGAAGAAGGGGGATGATGACCAGTCGGGGAGACCAAATTGACCAAAGTTTCCAGAATTGGTTTGTCAGGGAAGCTCAAACATATTTAAAATTAATTTTTATTTGCAATTTGTTTTTAAGGATATCTAGCCTCAGAGATCCTCACAGAGATTTGGGCATATGGATATTTATTCCAACATTATTTATTTGAATCACTTCTAGAGCACAGATTTCGTCAATTGGCAGTGGCAAAGCTCAGATCGCAGCAATAAGTGAGTGGTGAGGAAAAGGAGGCCGTAAAATTGAGGAGAGAAATGGGACAGCACCTTAAAAAGAATAGCAAAAGTCCCCACTTGGAAAAACAGGAAAGTCAATATGATTGGGCAGCATGGAACAAGGTGGGTGGAGAAGACGCTGGGCAGGATTACCTACGGCATCTTCAGCCAGGGATGGAGGAGGGGCTTTAATTTGAATGAGGCGAGAGGGTGTTAGTAATAGAGTGTGGTTATCTGCTCTTCTGTTGAAAAACATTTTCTGGGCTGGGCATGGTGGCTCATGCCTCTAATCCCAGAACTTTGGGAGGCAAAGGTTGCAGGATCACTTAAGGCCAGGAATTTGACAGCAGCCTGGGCCCCTGTCTCAACAAATAATAAAGTAAATTAGCCAGGCATGGTGGTGCACACCTGTAGTCCCAGCTGCTTGGAGGCTGAGGCAGGAGGACTACTTGAGCCCAGGAAGTTGAGGCTGCAGTGACCCATACTGTGCCACTGTACTCCAAGCTGGGTGACAGAGTGAGACACTGTTTCAAAAAGAAACAAAAGCAAGCAAACAAAAAAAGAAAAGAAAAGAAAAACATTTTCTTATGCTATTTATTCTTACAAGAACTAATTTTATGGCAAAAATATGGAGTCAGTAGGGACTAGTTATCAGGTTATTACAAACAATTGAATAACCAACAGTCAGCTTAGGTTTTACTACAACTCTATTTTTTCCTGATTACACAATACTGCAATAAATATAAGAACGTAAATTTTCACATTTATTACCTCAGAGAGAATTCCTGAATTAAACTGACTAAATTTTTTTAAATTACCATTTTTTTCTTTAAATGTAGCCTGTAATTGCACTATTCATAGTAGCCAAAACATGAGAACAGCCTAGATATCTATCAAAAATGTGAATGGATAAGCAAATTATGATACAGACATTCAATGGAATATTATTCAGCTGGAAAAAAAAATGAAGTACTAATCAATGCTGTGAGGTGATGAACCTCCAAAATGTTATGCTAAGTGAAGACAGTAAGATACCAAAAATCGCATCTTATTTATTTACGTGAGCCACCCAGAATAGGTAAATCCATCGAGACAGAGAGCAAATTGGTGGTTACCAGGGACTGGTGGGAGGCAGCATGGGGAATGACCACTTAATGAGTCCCAGATTTTTTGTGGGGCGAAAATTAAAAGATTTTAGAATTCAACATAGATGTTAATTCAATACAGATGGTAAATACTGTAAATGCACTAAATGCCCCAGAACTTTAAAATGATTAATTTTATGTGAAGTTCACAAAAAAGCTGTTTAAAGACAGTCTGTAAATTTCTTTGAGAAACGTTATTGTAGTGTTTTCACTTTTATGCTTTGTAAAAGAAAGCAATTTATCCTAGTACTAGCAAGGTACAAGAGTTCCAGTTTTATTATATAACAACAGTATTGTTTGCAAATAACACTCCAGTTACAAGCTCTTTGGTTATTTGTATCTTGGCCACATTTTCTCTTCTAAAAATTGTTTCTTTTTGTCTGCCACTTATTTCTATTGAAGTCTGATGCTTCTGTTGTAATTCCTTATGTTCTTTGTAAAATAAACATAATATCTCTTTTTCTGTTCCCTTTGTTGTATTTTTCCTCTGTCTGTCTGCCTTTTTAAAAACTATATTTTTACATTTTTGTATCATCATGCTTATTTGTCTATTTCCATTGTGTTGTTCTTTAACCTCCAGGCTGAGAAAGCCATCCTTTTCAAGAAGTCTAGTAAATAATTGCTTTTCTCCCTAGCTTTTGTATGACTTAATCCACCAGGAATTCACTTTTAGTAGTTAAAAAAATTCTTCATAAGGTTTCCCTTTTTGTTTTATTTTGTTTTTGAGACAAAGTCTCACAAGACTCAGCCTCCCAAGTAGCTGGGAACAGGTGTGTACCACCATGCCCAGCTAATTTTTGTAGTTTTAGTAGAGACAGGGTTTTGTCATGTTGGCCAGGCTGGTCTTGAACTTCTGACTTCAAGTGATCCACCTACCTTGGCCACCCAAAGTGCTGGGATTACAGGCTTGAACCACCGTGCTTGGCTCAAAAATTCTTTATAAGGTTTTCTATAGGTAGATGAGAAGTTCTAATTTCTTGTTTTTATGAGAACAATACAATTTTGAGCAATATTTTCTTAAAATTCAGCAATATGCGGACCCCTTTTTTAAAAAAGAACACTGTAAACCAATCCAAACATCCATCAATGATAGACTCAATAAAGAAAATGTGTCACATATACACAATGGAATACTATGCAGCCACAAAAAAGGTTGAGTTCACGTCCTTTGCAGGGATATGGATGAAGCTGGAAACCATCATTCTCAGCAAACTAACACAAAAACAGAAAATCAAACACCGCATGTTCTCACTCAGAAGGGAGCTAAACAATGAGAACACACGGACACAGGGAGGGGAACACCACACACTGGGCCTGGGGATGGGACGTAGGGGAGGAATAGAATGAGGAGAAATACCTGATGTAGATAACAGGTTGATGGGTGCAGCAAACCACAGTGGCATGTGTATATCTATGTAACAAACCTGCATGTTCTGCACACGTACTCCAGAACTTAAACTATAATAATAATAAAAAGAACACTGTACCGATCCCAGGATGGCCGAGTAAGAGGCAGCTCCGGAAAGCAGATCCCAGCGAGAGAGACGAAGAAACCGAGTGGTCTCCACAATTTCAAACGAGGCAGCAGGTTCATTTTGTGGGTCTGGTTGGACAGTGGGTATAAACCAAATAGGGCAAGTTGAGGCAAGGCGGGACACTGCTCCACCCAAGTGGTGTGTGTAACCGACCAGAGGACTGGGGAATCTCCCCATCTGGGACTTCGGTTCAGATACAGTGCTCCACCCAAACCCTCTACAACCCACAGAGCAAGAGAACTTAGCCGGGCTGAAAAGCCTCAGCGAGCTGCCTGGAGAGGGCAGAGCAGCAACTTTGGCTGGTGCCCGGGGCGGAAGCACTGGCTGACTGAAAGCCAGAAAGCCGCCTGGACGGATCTACCCTCCCCCCAGAGGGAAGAGGGAACTGAAAACAGGGAAACAGCCCATAGGGCAGGATGACACCCCCCAACTAAACCTTGCCACCTCCACCCACCCCCACCGCCTGCACAAAGCTCAGCAGATTGAAAAAAAGTCTCACGCCAGTTTCACACCTAGAGAGCCACCAGGAAATATCCAGCTCCGTGGGGCCGCCATCGCAGAAGCCGGCCTAATTTTCCTGAAAAAGACACAGCTGCTCCACTGAACCCCTGGCAGCCCAGCAGCGCCTCTGCAGGCAGACAAAGGAAAGGCCGCCTCCCCAAGCAGCTACCTGAGATCAAAACTATATAAATCCAGTGAGATGGAAAAAAACCAGCGCAAGAGGAGTGAAACCATCAAAAAACAGAATGCCTCTCCCCTACCATGAGATCACAACTCCTCACCAGCAAAGGAACAAAAATGGATGGAGATCAAATTTAATGAATTGACAGGAGGCGGCTTCAGAAGGTGGGTAATAACAAACTTCTCTGAGTTAAAGGAACATGTTCTAACCCAATGCAAAGAAACTAAAATCCTTGAAAAAGGTTACCGAAATGCTAACTAGAATAACCAGATTAGAGAAGAACATAAATGACTTGATGGAGCTAAAAAACACAGCACAGCGGCCGGGCGCGGTGGCTCAAGCCTGTAATCCCAGCACTTTGGGAGGCCAAGGCGGGTGGATCACGAGGTCAAGAGATCGAGACCATCCTGGTCAACATGGTGAAACCCCGTGTCTACTAAAAATACAAAACATTAGCTGGGCATGGTGGTGCGCGCCTGTAGTCCCAGCTACTTGGGAGGCTGAGGCAGGAGAATTGCCTGAACCCAGGAGGCGGAGGTTGCGGTGAGCCGAGATCGTGCCATTGCACTCCAGCCTGGGTAACAAGAGCGAAGCTCTGCCTCAAAAAACAAAAACAAAACAAAACAAAACAAAACAAAACAAAAAAACACAGCACAAGAACTTCGTGAAGCATACACAAGTTTCAATAGCCAAATAGATCAAGCAGAAGAAAGGATATCAGAGATTGAAGATCAACTCAATGAAACAAAACGAGAAGACAAGAAAAGAGAACAAAGAGTGAAAGGAAATGAACAAAGCCTTCAATAAATATGGGATTATGTGAAAGGACCTAATCTACACTTGATTGGTGTACCAGAAGATGAGGGGGAGAATGAATCCAAGCTGGAAAACACTCTTCAGGATATTATCCAGGAAAACTTCCCCAACCTTTCAAGGCAGGCCAACATTCAAATACAGGAAATACAGAGAACACAATATAGATACCCCTCTAGAAGGGCAACCCCAGGGCACAAAATCGTCAGATTCACTAGGGTTGAAATAAAGAAAAAAATACTAAGGGCGGCCAGAGAGAAAGGTCCGGCCACCCACAAAGGGAAGTACATCAGACTCAGCAGAAACCCTATAAGCCAAAAGAGAGTGGGGTCCAATATTCAACATCCTTAAGGAAAAGAACCCAGAATTTCACATCCAGCCAAACTAAGCTTCGTAAGTGATGGAGAAATAAAATCCTTTATGGACAAGCAATTGCTGAGAGATTTTATCAACACCAGACCTGCCCTACAAGAGCTCCTGAGGAAAGCACTAAACGCAGAAAGGAAAAACCAGTACCAGCCACTGCAAAAAAGAACCACTTGGTAAAGACCAATGATGCAATTAAGAAATTATGCCAACCAAAGGGCAAAACAACCAATCAGTAATAAAATGGCAGGATCAAATTCACACATAACAATATTAACTTTAAATGTAAATTGACTAAATGCCCCAGTCAAAAGACACACACTGGCAAATTGGATAAAAAGCCAAGAACCATCAGTGTGCTATTCAGGAAAACCATCTCACACATAGATTCAAATGCAAAGACACACATAGATTCAAAATAAACGGATGGAAGAAGAGTTACCAAGCAAATGGATAGCAAAAAAAAAGCAGGGGTGGCAATCCTAGTCTCTGATAAAATGGACTTTAAACCAACAAAAATCAAAAGAGACAAAAAAGGACATTACATAATGGTAAAAGGATCAATACAGCAAGAAGAACTAACTATCCTAAATATATATGCACTCAATACAGGAGCACCCAGATACATAAAGCAAGTCCTTAATGACCTACAAAGAGACTTAGACTCCTGCACAATAATAGTGGTAGACTTTAACACTCCGCTGTCAATATTAGACAGATCAACGAGACAGAAAATCAACAAGGAAATCTAGGACTTGAATGCAGATCTGGACCAAGCAAACTTAATAGACATTTACAGAACTCTCAACCCCAAATCCACAGAATATACTCAGCACCACATTGCACTTACTCTAAAATCGACCACATAATTGGAAGTAAATCACTCCTCAGCAAATGCAAAAGAAGAGAAATCATAACAAACAATCTCTCAGACCACAGTGCAATCAAATTAGAACTCAGGATTAAGAAACAAATTCAACCCTGCAGAACTTCATGGAAAATGAACAACTGCCTTCTGAATGTCAACTGGATAAAAAATGAAATGAATGCAGAAATAAAGATGTTCTTCAAAACCAAGAAGAATGAAATCACAACATACCAGAATCTCTGGGACACATTTAAAGCAGTGTCTAGAGGGAAATTCATAGCAATAAATGCCCACATGAGGAGCAAGGAAAGGTCTAATATCGACACCCTATCATCAAAATTGAAAGACTTAGAGGAGCAAGATCAAAAAATCTCAAAAGCTAGCAGAAGACAAGAAATAACTAAGATCAGGGCAGAACTGAAGTAGACAGAGACACACACAAAAAAAACCCTTCGAAAAATCAACAAATCCCGGAGCTGGTTTTTTCAAAATGGAAACAAAGTAGATAGACCACTGGCCAGACTAATAAAAAAGAAAAGAGAGAATAATCAAATAGATGCAATAAAAAACTATAAAGGGAACATCACCACCAATTCCACAGAAATACAAACTACCATCAGAGATTGCCACAAACCAGTAAATCTTGAAGAAATAGATAAATTCCTGGACACTTGCACTCTCCCAAGACTAAACTAGGAAGAAGTTGAAACCCTGAATAGACCAATTATAAGGGCTGAAGTAGAGGCAGCAATTAATAGCCTACCAACAAAAATAGGCCCAGGTCCAGATGTGTTCACAGCCGAATTCTTCCAGGCACATAAAGAGGAGCTGGTACCATTCCTTCTGAAACTATTACAAACAATACAAAAAGAGGGAATCCTCCCTAACTCATTTTATGAGACCAACATCATTCTAATGCCAAAACTGGGCAGAGACACAACCAAAAAGGAAAACCTCAGACCAATATCCATGATGAACATGGATGCAAAAATCTTCAATAAAATACTGGCAAACAGATTGCAAGAGTAAATCAAAAAGCTTATTCATCATGATCGAGTAGGCTTCATCCCAGGGATGCAAGGCTGGTTGAACATATGCAAGGCTATAAATGTAATCCATCACATAAACAGAATCATAGACAAAAACCACATGATTATCTCAACAAATGCAGAGAAGGCCTTCGACAAAATTCAACAGCCTTTTATGCTAAAAACCCTCAATAAACTAGGTATCGATGGAACATATTACAAAATAATAAAAGCTATTATATGGCAAACCCACAGACAATATCATACTGAACGGGCAAAAACTGGAAGCATCCCCTTTGAAATCTGGCAAAAGACAAAGACGCCCTCTCTCATCACTCCTATTCAGTATAGTATTGGAAGTTCTAGCCAGGGAAATCAGGCAAGAAAAAGAAATAAAGGGTATTCAATTAGGAAAAGAGGAAGCCAAATTGTCTCTATTTGCAGATGATGTGATTGTATATTTAGAAGACCCCATTGTCTCAGCCCAAAATCTCCTGAAACTGATAAGCAAATTCAGTAAAGTATCAGGATATAAAATCAATGTGCAGAAATCACAAGCATTTCTATACACCAATAACAGACAAACAGAGAGCCAAATCAAAAGTGAACTCCCATTCACATTTGCTACAAAGAGAATAAAATATCTAGGAATATAAATGACAAAGGATGTAAAGGACCTCTTCAAGCAGAACTACAAACTGCTGCTCAAGGAAATAAGAGAGGACACAAACAGATGGAAAAATATTCCATGCTCATGGTTGAGAAGAATCAACATCGTGAGAATGGCCATATTCCCCAACGTAATTTATAGATTCAATGCTATCCCCATCAAGCTTCCAATGACCTTCTTCACAGAACTGGAAAAAAAAAACACTTCAAACTTCCTATGGAAGCAAAAGAGAGCCCGCATAGCCAAGACGATCTTAAGCAAAAAGAACTAAGTTGGAGGCATCATGCTGCCTGACTTCAAACTATATTACAAGGCCACAGTAATCAAAACAGCATGGTACTGGTACCAAAACAGAGACATAGAACAATGAAACAGAATAGAGGCCTCAGAAGCAACAGCACACATCTACAATCATCTGATCTTTGACAAATCTGAGAAAAACAAGCAATGGGGAAACGATTCCCTGTTTAATAAATGGCGTTGGGAAAACTGGCTAGCCATGTGCAAAAAACAGAAACTGGACCCCTTCTGACACCTTACACTACTATTAACTCCAGGTGGATTAAAGATCTAAACATAAGACCTAACACCATAAAAACCCTAGAAGAAAACCTAGGTAAAACTATTCAGGACATAGGCATTAGCAAGGACTTCATGGCTAAAACACCAAAAGCAATGGCAACAAAAGCCAAAATAGACAAATGGGATCTAATTAAACTCCAGAGCTTCTGTACAGTAATGGAAACAATCATTAGAGTGAACCAGCAACCAACAGAATGGGAAAAAATTTTTGCAATCTAACCAGAATCTACAAAGAACTAAAACAGATTTACAAGAAAAAACAAGCCCATTCAAAAATGGGCAAAGGATATGCATAGACACTTTACAAAAGAAGACATTGATGAGGCCAATAAACATATGAAAAATGCTCATCATCACTGGTCATTAGAGAAATGAAAATCAAAACCACATTGAGATACCATCTCACACCAGTTAGAATGGCGATCATTAAAAAATCTGGGCACAACAGATGCTGGAGAGGATGTGAAGAAATAGGAACGCTTTTACACTGTTGGTGGGAGTGCAAATTAGTGCAACCATTGTGGAAGACAGTGTGGCGATTCCTCAAGGACCTAGAAATAGAAAAACCATTTGACCCAGCAATCCCATTACTGGGTATATACCCAAAGAATTATAAATTATTCTATTATAAAGACATATGCACACGTATGTTCATTTCTGCGCTGTTTACAATAGCAAAGACCTGGAACCAACCCAAATGTCCATTAACAATATACTGGATAAAGAAAATGTGTACATAAACGCCATAAAATACTATTCAGCCATAAAAAACAATGAGTTCGTGTACTTCATGGGGACATGGATGAATCTGGAAACCATAATTCTCAGCAAACTGACACAAGAACAGAAAATCAAACACTGCATGGTATCACTCACAGGCTGGTGTTGAACAATTAGAACACATGGACACAGGGAGGGCAGCATCACACACTGTGGTCAGTTGGGGGGCACTAGGGGAAGAACAGCACGTGGTGGGGAGGGTGGGGAGGGATAATGTGGGGAGAAATACCAGATATAGTGATGGGGGGAGGAAGGCAGCAAACCACCTTGCCATGTATGTATCTATGCAACAATCCTGCATGATCTGCACATGTACCCCAGAACCTAAAGTATAATAATTTAAAAAAAGAACATCGTAGTCTTTAATGATACAAAAAAATTATTATGTAAATTTCTTTTATGGGTTGAATTGTGTCTGCCCTATATTTTTATGCTAAAGTCCTAACCCCCAGAATCTTGGAATGTAGTATTATTTAGATATATGGTCATTGCAGATGTAATTAGTTAATATAAGCTGACACTGGAATAGTCCTCTGATTCAGTATGACTCACTGGTGTGCTCATAAAAGGGGAAATTTGGACACAAACGTATTCACAGGGAGAATGCCATGTGAAGATTGGAGTTACACTGCCACAACCAAGAAACTAGCAGAAACCAGGAGAGAGGGTAGAACAGATCCTTCCCTAGCTTCTCAGAGGATGCATGGGCTTGTTGATTTTGGGCTTCTAGCCTATAAAACTGTGAGATAATAAATGTATATTGTTTAAGCCACCCTGTTTTTGACACTTTGATAGAGCTGCCCTAGCAAACTAATACACTTACATATGCACAAGTTAATGCTAGTTATACAAGCCATGAACCTAGAATTCTTTTACAGCATCAAAGTGAAACACATTTATAAAATACATAAGGCCAAGTTTGAAATGAATTCATTAAGTTGACATAATGTTCAGTGCAATTTGCTGAAATTAGATTATGGCTCCCAATATGAACTTGTACCTGACTTTCCTTATTCACATATGGGTGTAATGCAATTCTCCCACCCTTACTCTATCCCAGAGTCTTCCTTCACACAATGCTGATCACATCATTTAGTTTTGAACTTGACATAGTCAGTTCTCTTCTGTTCTTTCTTCAGTCATCCTCAGTAACTTTTAAACACAACAGTAATAAACATGAACCCTGAAATTATGCCATAGTTCCTGGTTACAAGGTGATCATTCAAATAATTTAGGTTATACTTATGTTGATTACTTTTAGATGATCATTAAAATGAAAATAAAAAATAAAAAATTATCATGGGAACATTGCAGATTCCTAAGAATATATGCACAAATTGCCAAGCATTCAGAAACTTCGATTTGGGAAAAGTACAAACCTGAAAGAACTTTTTGTTTGGTGAGATTTACCCTGGGAACACTTTCCCTACTCTCCTTTTCAGTTAATCAACTGGATTATTGGGGCAGAGAGATTTCCCATGAGTTCTCATTCTGTTTTGCTTTTCTGTGCTGGTTAATGACTTGAAGTTCTATTTCCCTCTGAGAGAATTCTGAAGATGCTGTCATTGCTTTCCTGAAGTCAGCTTTTTTTTTGCCACCACCAGGCACTAAACACCTAAGCTGTGAATAGGGTTCAATACAGTGTTCTCATGACCTAATGCAAAGGCTTATTTTTTTAAAAAATGAAAAAATATAATAACTTCAGGACAGCCAAGAATGTGAGCTGAAAACAAACCAGTCAAAGACCAACAGGAAAAGATGAATTCATATAAGCATTTACTGAAAAAAATTTAAAATCCCGACAATGTAAATCTAGACTGCTGTGGTCTCACTTCCCAAAACACCCAGAGTAGGAACCGGAAAGCCAGCAAACCACTTCTCATGCTCTATAATTTGGAAGAGGAGAGAACTAGATTTCACAGCATTTGGACACCTTTGCTCAACTATACTATAAGCACTTTTTTCCTCTTCAGATTTCTGGGAAGACTAGCATTTCTCTAAAATAAATGCCAGATTTTACCCAAACCTGGACCAAAAAATAAAAAAACACTTGAAGAATATCTTGTAGAAATAAGCATCATAATCACTGAAACATTTTAAGTTAATTTCACCAATGCTTGCTAATGCGATTAGTAAACATGAGATGTGCTGACTTACTCCTTTGTACAGTGCCACATCCTGGGGCAGGATGAGAGAAGTGATACCTTTAAGCTTGAGAACACTTAGCTGATTGCTTCCCAAGGCAGCTTTGAAGTTGACACGATTCAGCCAATCAAATAGTTTGCATCATGGGGAGACTAGAGATAGTATGTGGCATGGAAAGGAAATCTAAATTTAAATCCTGAAGAACTTAAGATAGACAAATTCTTATATTTTCTTAGCTCTTGCTTTTACATGTGTAACTTGAAGAAATTGACCTCTTTTATAAGATATTTTATACGAGTAAAAGATGTAAAGTGCTTCTGCCTGACTCACACACACACACACACACACACACACACTATACAAAATCTGTATACTCAAACACAAATATTAAGTAGAACCATTAGAAATTTCTGATATTAGTCATGTTTGACCTAAAAAAATGGCAATTTCATATAGTTTGACTTAATATTTATGTAAAACATGATAGACAGTAGCAAAAAAGTAAGCAACATCACCTCTTTGTCTTAAAGAAGGCATACATGATGGTTAAAATATGAAGCACCCGGCCAGGCATGGTGGCTTACACCTGTAATCCCAGAACTTTGGAAGGCCGAGGCAGATGGGTCACAAGGTCAAGAGATTGAGGCCATCCTGGCCAACAGGGTGAAACCCTGTCTCTACTAAAAATACACACACACACACACACACACACACACACACACACACACACACACAAAATGGTTGGGCTTGGTGATGCAGGCCTGTAATCCCAGATACTCAGGAAGCTGGGGCAGGAGAATCACTTGAACCCAGGAGGCAGAGGTTGCAGTGAGCCAAGATGGTGCCACTGCACTCCAGCCTGGCAACAGAGCGAGACTCTATATCAAAAAAAAAAAAAAAAAAAATTGAAGCAACCATACTTTAAGACATAATGGATAGTGCAATAAGACATACAGGTGCTGCAGTGGGAGAAGAGAAAATGAAAGGGTGGAATAATAGCCATGTGCCCATTCCTAGTGCATATTTAAGAAAGGACACAGCAAGAGAACTGAACTAAGCCCCAAGCCCATTTTGGCATATTATATGCTGTGCTAACAACGACTCTTCAAAAAAAAATAATTGGTGATATGAAAAAAGAGAATATGCCCAAATACCCAAGGCAAATTAAAAATACTCTTTGAGATTGTCTTGATATTTATTTCTTAATTCAATTAACCCTGAGGTGTTGTTTAATGTTGATGCATGTCGATGCCAGGATGTGAGTCATAATATTTTGCTCATTAGCCCTTATTTGCTATCCTAAAAGAATGGGCTAGCCCTAAGACATGCAAGATTACAGTTGTTTTTCAGCTTTTCAGACTTGTAATGAACAATGTTCTACCAATTTGCCACCCCCACATTCAGTCTCCTGGAAATAACCTGCCGCTCTCAAGTTTTGTCCCCAGATTAGTGGTTCAGATCTTGACTTTTCTCTTAGGTGACTTTCCTACCTGGTGGCCGGATGAATCCTGTGGCTTTTTCCAATTAGGAGACAGAGTGACCACTAACAGGAACTGGGTCAAAACGCTGCAGACTTGGGTCAGGAGTGGTTTATTTATGGCAGCAAGACTAGAATGAGGTCAGAAGGTCAGTTTAGTAGCTGACTTGGAATCTTACCTTTTAGGCTTAAAAAAAGAAAAGTTCAAAAAATGTAGCTTCACGGGAACTGGAATAGGGGTCTATTAGAGCAAAGAACTCAAGAGTGGTTTACATCCCTGTTTTCATTAAATTTATGAGTTCTTCTGGAATTATGAGTTCAGGGAAACCCTCCAGTTTAGCAAATACAGAGATTTCATCACGTTTCCCACCAGACAAGTACAAACCAATGCATTGCTCAATGTCTGTATGGTAAAATTATATGGTGTGGTATATGTAAAAGAGGAAAAGCCGTAAGTGGAGGACATCTTATTCCCCAGTAGAGTGGTGCCAGTTGCAGCTGGTGGCACCACTGTGGTTTCCAGGAACTTAAAGAAAAATAAAAATATTATTTTAAATGGTTTCCGTAATGTGACACATTACTTCAGAACAGAAACAGCAAAAGATTTGACCCAATAATGATATTTTAGACCGTATAATGGGATCTTGAACATTTATTATTTTAAAATTATTCTTTAATTATTTTTGCTTATTTTATCTTGTTTTCTCCTGATTGGCTTATTTATTTATTTATTTGCTGAGACCTCACTCTGTCACCCAGGCTGGAGTGCAGTGGCAACCCCTGCCTCCGAAGTTCAAGCAATTCTCCTACCTCAGCCTCCTGAGTAGCTGGGACCACAGGCATGTACCACTATGCCTCGCTAATTTTTTGTATTTTTGGTAGAGACAGGATTTCACAATGTTCGTATGCCGGTCTTGAACTCCTGACCTCAGGTGATCTACCCACCTTGGCCGCCCAAAGTATTGGCCACCCAAAATGCTGAGCCACTGTGCCAGCCTCATTGCAGTTTATTTTATGAGAATGAGATCTAGGTAACAAGCTGTCTTTATTTTGACTTGGATTTTTTTCCCCCAATATTTGAGAAATTCTGCCCCAGTAATTATTTAAGATACATTTACCCAGAGGTTGATTAGAAATGTTGTGTGGAGATAACATGTCAAATATAAATAAGTATCCACTTTGGGATGTTACTTATTTGTTTGTTTTGAGACAGAGACTCATGCTGTTGCCCATGCTGGAGTGCAGTGGCACAATCTTGGCTCACTGCAACCTCCACTTCCTGGGCTCGAGTGATTCTGCTGCCTCAGCCTCCTGAGTAGCTGAGACTACAGGTGCCTGCCACCACATCCAGCTAATTTTTGTATTTTTAGTAGACATGGGGTTTCAACATGTTGGCCAGGCTTGTCTTAAACTCCTGACCTCAAACGACCTGCCCACTTTGGCCTCCCAAAGAGTTGGGATTACAGGCATGAGCCACTGCACCTGGCCTGGGATGTTATTTTTTATCTAAACAAACTGGCTAACCTATAAGAAAAAGATCTTTAACAGAAATAGTTGAAGCAGTAGTAGTAGTAATAGAAGTAAAGACACGGTCAATTTCAGAAATATGTAATACCATTAAATGCACACTTTATATCAAGATGCCTACTGGTGATTATTGTATAATGTTTTAGTGTGTATCAGTAAGTGAAAAGCATTGGAGTAACACCTTACTTAGGAAATTGCCTGAGCCGAGGACAATTCTCATTATCTCCTACCTTGGTTCCTGGGGTTATTTGCTGGTGAAGGGTAGCAAGATATGCCACGCTGAAGTATACTGCTTTGGCACAAAGATTCTTTTAGCCAAAGGCAATTGAGAAGAAGCAGATACCAGAAAGGTCTCTGTCCTCCTCCTATCTGCCTAAAAGCGAGATATAAATTTGTCAAGGTGATCTCCCTTCCCTCTCTACCAGGAAAGATAGAAGTTAATCACCAGAGACCATGCTAGACCTTCATTATCGTGAAGTCTGCTCCCAGAGTAGTCTACATAGCAAACCTTACTAACCAGCCTTTGTCTACAATTAGTTTTCCTGTATATTTGCTCTCCCACAATTTGGCCACCCCAGAAACTCAAAGTACTTTTTCTTTGTTTTGTCACTTCTCTACTAATTGTTCTCTTGTTAAGATGCAATCTAACCCCAAGTTGTAATCACTTCTTTGAGTTACTCATCACTGACTGCTACTTGGTGTATACACAATGCACATGCTAGCAAACTTCTGCTTGTTTTTCTCTTGCTAATCTGTTAATTGCTAGTCTTAACTTACAGGGCCCCATTTTTTCCTACATTGGCTTGGGACTCTCTAAGCAAACAACTCCATTGAGTTACCCACATGGATTGTTAATAAAAAGCGGAAAGTGATTTGGCTGATTTTTGTCCCCAGATGGGTTGAGGACATCAACCAAATGTTATATACAGATCTCTGAGTCTTGAGTGTTTACCTCTTGATATTTTTCCTTTTGATCTTTAGTTTCTGTGGGATATGCACCACCCGCCCCCCCTTTTTCTCCTCAAACTCTGAATTTCAGTTTCCTTATCTGTAAGAAGGGAATAATAATATTATAATCATACTCATTAAGTATTATTACATAATTAAATGAGGTTATTCAGGTTACAAAATAAGCATTAGCTATTATCATCATTCTTATTTAATTTCTATGTCAGTGTGTATAATGCAGAACAGTAGTAGAGGGACAAATTAGCCGACAAGAAACTTTCTTAGTAAAAGTGATTCTTTTAATGGCTATTCTTTTGGTCAGTTTCAGAAATATGTAATACAATTAAATGCACACTTTTATTTTCAAGATGCCTACTGGTAATTATTGTAAAATGTTTTAGTGCATATCAGTAGGAGAGAAGTATTAGAGTAACATCTGACTTAGGAAATCACATAAGTGATTTGGGAATTGCTAACTTTGGCTTTCTCCCTCTTTGCCCATCCTGTATTATCTTTTATATTCTTCTTTTTTAAAAAAATATACTTTAAGTTCTGGGATACAGGTGCAGGACATGCAGGTTTGTTATATAAATATACATGTGCCATGGTGGTTTGCTACACCCATCAACCTGTCATCTACATTAGGTATTCCTCCAAATGCTATGCCTCATCTTGCCCCTCACCCCCCCAATAGGCCCCAGTGTTTGATGTTCCCCTCCCTGTGTCCATGTGGTCTCATTGTTCAGCTCCCAATTATGAGTGAGAACATGCAGTGTTTAGTTTTCTGTTCCTGTGTTAGTTTGCTGAGAATGATGGCTTTCAGCTTCATCCATATCCCTGCAAAAGACATGAACTCATTCTTTTTTATGGCTGTATAGTATTCCATGGTGTATATGTGCCACATTTTCTTTATCCAGTCTATCATCAATGGGCATTTGGGTTGGTTCCATGTCTTTGCTATTGTAAAAGTGCTGCAATAAGTATACAGGTGCATGCATCTTTATAGTAGAATGATTTATAATCCTCTAGGTATATACCCAGTAATGGGATTGCTGGGTCAAATGGTATTTCTGGTTCTAGATCCCTGAGGACTCACCACACAGTCTTCCACAATGGTTGAACTAATTTACACTCCCACCAACAGTGTAAAAGCATTCCTATTTATCCACATCCTCTCAAGCATCTGTTGTCTCCTTAATTTTTAACAATCACCATTCTAACTGGTATGAGATGATATCTCATTGTGGTTTTGATTTGCATTTCTCTAATGATCAGTAATGATGAGCTTTTCTCATATGTTTGTTGGCCATGTAAACATCTTCTTTTGAGAAGTGTCTGTTCATATCTTTTGCCCACATTTTGATGAAGTGGTTTTTTTCTTCTTGTAAATTTGTTTAAGTTCCTTGTACATTCTGGATATCAGCCCTTTGTCAGATGGATAGATTGCCAAAATTTTCTCCCATTCTGTAGGTTGTCTGTTCACTCTAATGATAGTTTCTTTTGCTGTACAGAAGCTCTTTAGTTTAATTAGATCCCATTTGTCAATTTGGGGTTTTGTTGCAATTGCTTTTGGTGTTTTAGTCATGAAATCTTTGTTCATGCCTATGTCCTGAATGGCATTTCCTAGGTTTTCTTCTAGGGTTTTATGGTTTTAGGTCTCACATTTAAGTCTTTAACCCATCTGGAGTTAATTTTTGTATAAGGTGTTAAGGAAGGGATCCAGTTTCAGTTTTCTGCATACGGTTAGCCAGTTTTCCGAACACCATTTATTAAATAGGGAATCCTTTCCCCATTGCTTGCTTTTGTTAGGTTTGTCAAAGATCAGATGGTTGTAGATGTGTGGTGTTATTTCAGAGGCCTCTGTACTGTTCCATTGGTTTATATATCTGTTTTGATACCAGTACCATGTTGTTTTGGTTACTGTAGCCTTGTAGTATAGTTTGAAGTCAAGTAGTGTGATAAGTGGGAGTTGAACAATGAGAACACATGAACACAGGGAGAGGAACATCAAACACTGGGGCCTGCTTGGGGTGGGAGGCAAGAGGAGGCATAGCATTTGGAGGAATAACTAATATAGATGACAGGTTGATGGGTGTAGCAAACCACAGTGGCACATGTATAACTATGTAACAAACCTGCATGTTCTGCACATGTATCCCAGAACTTAGAGTATATTTTTTTAAAAAGAAGAATATAAAAGATAATACAGGATAGGCAAAGAGGGAGAAAGCCAAAGTTAGCAATTCCCAAATCACTTATGTGATTTCCTAAGTCAGGTGTTACTCCAATATTTTTCACCTATGTATCAACACACTAAAACATTTTACAATAATTACCAATAGGCATCTTGAAAATGAAAGTGTGCATTTAATTTTATTACATATTTCTGAAATTGACCAAAAGAATAGTCGTTGAAAGAATCACTTTTACTAAGAAAGTTTCTTGTCGGCTAATTTGTCCCTCTACTACTGTTCTGCATTATACACACTGACATAGAAATTAAATAAGAAGAATGATGATAATAGCTAATGCTTATTTTGTAACTCGAATAACCTTATTTAATCATGTAATAATACTTAATGAATATAATTATAACATTATTATTCCCTTCTTACAGATAAGGAAACTGAAATTCAGAGTTTGAGGAGAAAAAGAGAGAGGGGGGTACATATCCCACAGAAAGAACATGAAACTAAGATCACAACAGGGAAAATATCAAGAGGTAAACACTCAAGACTGAAAGATTCAGAAGATCTGTATATAACATTTGGTCAATTTCAAAAATACATAACATAATCAAATGTGCACTTTACTTTCAAGATGTATGCTGGTTATTATTGTAAAATGTTTTAGTGTGCATCAGTAGGTGAAAAGCATTGGAGTAACACCTTTGTTCTTTTTGCATAGGATTGTCTTGACTATATGGGCTCTTTTTTGGTTCCATATGAAACTTAAAGTAGTTTTTTTTCTAATTCTGTGAAGAAAGTCAATGGTAGCTTGATGGGAATAGCACTGAATCTATAAATTACTTTGGGCAGTAAGGCCATTTTTATGATATTGATTCTTCCTATCCATGAGCATGGAATGTTTTTCCATTTGTTTGTGTCCTCTCTTATTTCCTTGAGTAGTGGTTTGTAGCTCTCTTTGAAAAGGCTCTTCACATCCATTGTAAGTTAATCTAGGAGCTGGTTGTTTGAAAAGATTAATAAAATAGATGGACTGCTAGCCAGACTAATAAAAAAGAAAAGAAAGAAGAATCAAACAGACACAATAATAAATGGTAAGGGGATATCACCATGGATCCCACAGAAATAGAAACTGCCATCAGAGAATATTGTAAACACCTTTACACAAATTAACTAGAAAATCTAGAAGAAATGGGTAAATTCCGAGACATATACACCCCCTCCAGAAAGAAGTTGAATTCCTGGATAGACCAATAACAACTTCGGAAATTGAGGCAGTAATTGATAGACTACTAGCCAAAAAAAGTTCAGGTCTAGACAGATTCACAGCCAATTTCTACCAGAGGTACAAAATGGAGCTGGTACCATTTCTTCTGAAACTATCCCAAACAGAGAAAAAGAGGGACTCCTCCCTAACTCATTTGAGACCAGCATCATCCTGATACTAAAACCTGGCAGAGACACAACAAAAAAAGAAAATTTCAGGCCAATATCCCTGATCAACATCTATGCAGAAATCCTCAATAAAATACTTGCAAACTGAATCCAACAACACATCCAAAAGCTTATCCACCATGATCAAGTTGGCTTCATCCCTGGGATGCAAGGCTGGTTCAACATACGCAAATCAATAAACATCACGTAAACAGAACCAAAGACAAAAACCACATGATTATCTCAATAGATGCAGAAAAGGCCTTCGATAAAATTTAACACCTCTTCATGCTAAAAACACTCAATAAAGTAGATATTGATGGAACATGTCTCATAACCATAAGAGCTATTTATGACAAACCCACAGCCAATATCATACTGAATGGGCAAACACTGGAAGCATTCCCTTTTAAAACCGGCACAAGACAAGGATGCCCTCTCTCACCACTCCTATTCAACACAGTATTGGAAGTTCTGACCAGGGCAATCAGGCAAGAGAAAGAACTAAAGGATATTCAAATGGAAAGAGAGGAAGTCAAATTATCTCTGTTTGCAGATGACATGATTGTATATTTAGAAAACCCCATCATCTCCACCCAAAAACTCCTTAAGCTGATAAGCAACTTCAACAAAGTTTTAGTATACAAAATAAGTGTGCAAAAATCACAAGCATTCCTATACACCAATAATAGACAAACAGGGAGTCAAATCATGAGTGAAATCCCATTCACGACTGCTACAAAGAGAATAAAATACCTAGGAATATCTTTTATATTCTATCAGGAATATTAGCCAACCTTAGTGGAGGCTGTGAAGCAGCCAAGTATTTTTGGGAAGTTAATAATTTGCTCAGCACATACCACGCCTGCAGTCCCCTTTCCAGGAGGAACTCCTTATACATTGGCTATACATGTCTATTGACCACTGTAACATCATCCTGGCCACCTAATTTAACCAGTACCCTTAACCCAAAGGTAACCGTTATAGGCTTGCCAGAAAGCATTATGCAGGAGGAATAATTCTATATTGGAGAGCATCTAAACTGAATTATTCAGAACTTCTCTGTTAGAGTACATCACATACACACACACATATACCAGAGTGGATAGAAGTAGAGACTGAAAAACCTACAACTAAAAAGGTTTTAGAAGCAGACACTTTGAAGCAATAGAAACCAAGAATGAAGGAAAACTGGGAGAGTCAGGGGTCAGTTCAGGCAGCAGAAAGCTAAGCAGGAGCAAAGAAACAGAAGAAAAGAGGCATGAGTGCAGCTGTGGCCCTACGCTAGTCTTGGTCTTTGGTGGGAATAACAGCTAGAGCTGATTGGACAATGACACTTGCCATGGCAATGAGAGAACTTTTTGTTCTTCACGAGGACTGCCTAGATGATGTAAATATTTTAAAGGTAATGCAGCTTTCATAAATCCCTTCAAGTATTCCCAGATAGCAACCACTTGGTCAATCTTTGGGGTAAGCTGGCCCTTGTAGGTGACCCTACACATCACATTTTGACTTCTTTCTCTCTCTTTTCTTCCTTTGACTAGCAGATAACCTGCTAACTCTTGCAGGTGTCTGTGCCTGAGCATTCCAGCAGGACTTGTAGCTTAAACATGTTTTACACCTTCAGGCACCTTTCAAGTTGGTCTTTCTGTAAAACCCCAATGCACCGTGCACTCAAAAGTGAAGACTGGTGAGGAGAAAAGTCAATGAGAGGACTCCTGTAAATATGTCAAAACAAGGAAGAGTATGACTTATCAACTGGAAAACAACTTGTTTGTCTCTATATATTTTCCACATGTACCATTTCCTCAACTCAGATGTTATTTACTCTTTCTCTGCTAGTCCAAGTCCCTTACTGTTTTTAGTGGCCCACTGTCAGGTGTAATTAAGTTCATGCACATTTCTGTGTTTTTACAAGGTCAAGTTTTTATTGATGCTGTTTTCATCACTAAGGTCATGAGCTGCATGAGGTTCCCAAAAAAGGAAATTTTCCTTAGAGCTACAGGCACACAGGCTGAAACCAATCCACCAAGTCAGCCAATATTGTAAATCATACATAGTAATATATTTAATCCCTATATAAATATATTAAACATTTTACCTTAAACAAAGCTATATTTAACATAAAAAGAAAAGGGGGTAGGAAAAAGAGATTAATGAACCAACCCAAGGAGAGCAACATGAACAAGAAGAGTGCCTTGGACTGATCCAGATGGTCCTCAACATCTTGCAAGGAAGAGTCTTTGATTTGGAGAGAGCCTTTGGCGCACAGGCTGGGTTTTAGTCATGAGTGACAGCAAAACAGTGTCTGTTAAGATGCCCATCTCAAGTTGGTAAAGTCCTGTTTTTTCTAAATAGCCCTAGAGTCCTCTGGTAAGGATTAATAGTAAAGAATGTGTGCAGTTTTATCCTTCTTTGGGTGGGTGCAGTTTCTGTTGATTAGGTGAACATTTGGTCCCTGTTGGCATAATGTCTTTTGAAATGTGAAACTGAGTCTTTTTCTAAGATAGAGTTGCTATATCAAGGTTGCTCCATTCACTCATGAAATCCCTGCAGAAGTAATCAAAATTCACTACCTACAGGAAGTGTTTCCCAGGTCACTGAATTCTACCTCATCTGCCCTTAGCTCTTGATTATTTCTGTTGCCTTATATTAGAATGCATAAGAGAAACACTGCTTGGTAAAAAGGATTTTGACCATTTGTTTTCCTTTGTTTTGTTTCTGAAGGATTATGTCTCTTCTTGCATGTCTTCTAAAACTTTAAGTACTCTATGCATAATCAATGCTCAGTAAATATTAACTCATCCTCAGTCATAACAAACAACAGCAACAAGTACTGACGCTAATGAAAATTAATGAGAACCTACTCTGTGTCAGGTGAGGTATTTTTGCTTTACTTATACTATCTCTATTCCTCACATTGATATGAAAGGTAAATATTTTTCATTCCTAGGTTACAGATGAGGAAAAGGAAACTTAGAAAAGTTAAACAATTTGCCAAAGTCACACAGGTTTCAAGTCATGCCATCAAAATTAAACTCCGTACTTCTTTCCATTACACCACTGGTTAACATTTTTAGAGACTCTCTGCTGCTAGGGGACTCTGTGTCTCAAGCACTAGTTGCCTATAATCTAAAATGAGTTTTCACAATAGTCTATTTTAAAAATCTTTTGCATATCTGAATTTAGAATTTTCTGTCTTAAATGACTTTTAAGGAAACAAGTCATTTATTTGTCTATAGCTTTTCTTTTTCATTTTTTTTCTTTTGTGACTTTGGAAAACCCAGTGGTGATTCATTCATACAAAATACATTTCAAAGATTTTATTAAAGGTATGCAGCCCCCTCCTTCCTGCCTTAAGGGCATGATTCACAAACTCTTCTTATCATTTCTATTTTAATTTAATGTAGGCCACAAATATTGTCTAGAGTTGAAACCAGAGAACATGACTCACATTATTCAATGACTCTTTGTACTTTAAAATCTTATCAATGTAAAAAACGATTGTAAACACCTCCTTAAAATTGTATGTATTAATGTTAATGGTATAATAATATTTAGCTTACTAATATTTTAACTGAATAAGGCTTCTTACAGTTTAAACTGGATTTGGGTTGAGGTGACTTTTCTGTTTAATCCATCCATCAATCAAGTAATTTTTGAGGACTGGCTTAATAAATCTAAGAGTTAAGCCGGGCGCGGTGGCTCAAGCCTGTAATCCCAGCACTTTGGGAGGCCGAGGCGGGTGGATCACGAGGTCGAGAGATCGAGACCATCCTGGTCAACATGGTGAAACCCCGTCTCTACTAAAAAAGTGCAAAAAATTAGCTGGGCATGGTGGCACGTGCCTGTAATCCCAGCTACTCAGGAAGCTGAGGCAGGAGAATTGCCTGAGCCCAGGAGGAGGAGGTTGCGGTGAGCCGAGATTGCGCCATTGCACTCCAGCCTGGGTAACAAGAGCGAAACTCCGTCTCAAAAAAAAAAAAAATTAGGTTCACAGAGAACTCTCTTCAGACAGACGATTAAATATAAATCTCTAGAGCTCCTCTTGATTACATATTCTGCTCAGAGAGTTGCTTGTATCATACTGCTGCACTTGTTTTCCTGGGACTCAAATATGTATGTACCAAAAAGTCCACTGCATTTATATTATGAAGCAAATAACAGATAAAAGCATTTTGTAACAGGTAATCAGGGTTAGTTTAGTTTAGGATGGCAGAGAAGTTACACAGATCAACTAGGTTAGCACCATATGTCTTCTTATATCTCTACCCCTCTAATATCCTTTACCCTAAAAATAATCTTTAGATAATAGTAATTCAATATAGACCAGAGCTATTCACAAGAAACTGACAAATTGGTGCTCCAGTGGTCATTTGGATTGAAAAACACACTACTAGGCAAAAACATGATTATTAGAGAATCATATCCAATAATCTATATATTCCTTGCCCTTGAGAAAAATGTACTACATATATGAAAATCAAGAGCAGAACTTTTCTTAGTTTATTTGAAGGCAGAGAAAAGGGCTATCAGTGATTTTAAAGGATGGTTCTCTTAGGCTGCTGTATTACTCTTTCTTCCCTTACAGACTAGATACCCCAAAGAGAGCGTGCTAGATATTGCTACAGACAAATTTGTCTTTATGTCAATGCTTCTCCTGCTTAAATTATAGAAAAGATGGCAAAGAATATCAACAGACACTTCTCAAAAGTAGACATTTATGCAGCCAACAAACATATGAAAAAAGCTAATCATCACTGGTCATCAGAGAAATGCAAATCAAAACCACAATGAGTTGCCATGTCACTGCAGTTAGAATCTTGATCATTAAAAAATCAGGAGACAACAGATGCTAGAGAGGATGCAGAGAAATAGGAACACTTTTACGCTGTTGGTGGGAGTGTAAATTAGTTCAACAATCCTGAAAGACAGTGTGGCAATTCCTCAAGCAACGACTTGGAACCATCCCAAATGCCCATCAATGATAGACTGGATAAAGAAAATGTGGCACATATACACCATGAAATACTATCCAGCCATAAAAAAGATGTCCTTTGCAGAGACACGGATGAAGCTGGAAACCATCATTCTCAGCAAACTATCACAAGAACAGAAAACCACACACCGTATATTCTCACTCATAAGTGGGAGTAGAATAATAAGAACACATTGTCACAGAGAGGCGAACATCACACACCGGGGCCTGTCAGGGGTTGGGGGCTAGGGGAGGGATATCAGAGGGTGGGAGGATTGGGGAGGGATAGCATTAGAAGAAATACCTAAGGTAGGTGATAGAATGATGGATGCAGCAAATCACCATGGTACATGTATAACTATGTAACAAACCTGCATGTTCTGCACATGTACCCCAGAACTTAAAGTGTAATAAAAAATAGTATAGAAAAGAAATAAAAATTGTAGAACCCTATAAAAAAAAAAGAGAATGAGAGAGTTAGTTATTAGTTGAGAGATTCCAATACTTTTCTAAAATAAACAAAATGATATGTTTCAAAGTTCATTTCATAAAAATCTGCATTTAATACTTGTCTTATTTATTTATTTATTTATTTATTTATTTATTTATTTTTTAAATTTTTTTGAGACATAGTCTTGCTCTGTTGCCCAGGCTGGAGTGCAGTAGCATGATCTTGGCTTATTGCAACATCTGCCTCCCAGGTTCAAGTTATTCTCCTGCCTCAGCTTCCAGAGTAGCTGGAACTACAGGCACCCACCCCTATACCTGGCTAATTTTTGTAGTTTTAGTAAAGGTGAAGTTTCACTATGTTGGCTAGGCTTGTCTTGAACTCCAGGCCTCAAGTGATCTGCCCACCTCAGCCTCCCAAAGTGGCAGGATTACAGGCGTGAGCCACCTTGCCTGGCCTTGGTCTTTTATTTTTAAGAACAGGTTTGGGATTTATAACATTAAAAAAAATCATTGAAATTAAGTAGTTAATGCATTGCAAATAAAAATATGAATGTATTATAGAATATCAAATTTATAAACATTTATTAAATATGTTTTATCTTTCTATTTGTTAAATAAGATTTATCTTTCTATCTTTCTACATTTGTTAAATATGTAATATATTTCTTAAAATTTGTTGTTGAAAGAAGGTATTATTAAAACATGAAAAATATAACATGAAGAAAATAGAATCAATTATAAAAAAATAAAATAATATTGTTAGATTATTTTTGAAGGCTCTATTTTAAAAAAACACATTACTTCAAAGGTTTTATTCCTGAGTCATGAAAACTGATAAACTTTCCAGTGCTGAAAAAGCTCTTTCTGATTCTGCACCAGTTTGGGAACAGTTGATGAGACAGCTATAAGACTCCAGATATTTTCCTCTGATACTGTCAGCTTAAAATAACACCACTATTTATCTCATAGCTTTGAAGATATCTCTTATTTATTTATTTATTTTAGTCGAAACTGGATTTTGCTGTGTTGCCAAGGCTGGTCTCAAATTGCTATCTGTGATTATAGGCATGAGCCATCATGCCTGGCACAGGTATCTTTTAAATTAACCTACCCAAGCTGGGGTTGCAATCTTTTCACTGTAGTTTTGCTTTCAAAGAAAGTACTTTATGTTCAATTTCATAGTCTTTAGTTCACCTACAGATGAAGACCTAATATTTCAAGTTTTCTGTATTAGTTTCAATACTATCATGTTAATACTCTACATTTTTGGAAAATCTTCTACTTTGCTGTCATAACTCAATAAAGTGTCTCCACTAATTGTGTAAGGTCAGTTATGAGGAATAAGAATAAAGTGCTAATTTATTTTAGTAATTTACACTTTAAAATTTATTTCATATTGTAGGTGGTTTTTCTTTTTTTAAAAAAGTCACTCTCCTTTCTAGTATATTCTCTTAGAGAGAAAGAGGTAGAATTATAGCTGGTGCCCTGTGCAGTTCAAGGCCATGTGCACATGTCCCACCACTTGGGGCCAGAAAATAGGCTGAAAACAAATAACCTTACTTAGATCTCACTGGAAAACTATTTTCGGTCACCAGTAGCTTCTGGTTCCCACTTCTTGAGTTAACGCTTAAGTTTTGAGGGGCTTCATTTTAGTTTTTGGGATTGTGATGTGCCTCAAACCCCATCAAGTGACTGGATTTTCTAAGAAAATGAGTAACAGTAGAGCAAGCAGATTCAAAGTCATTAATTTAATTTTGATATGACAAAATACCCTGGGAGCAAATGAAGCATTAACATAAATGTCTCAATTTCTACTAGTTATGCAATATTCTTACATTTTCAAGCTGAAACTACTCTGAAGTCAGCACAAACTGACAGGTGTAGGACTTTCCAAAATGTGTAAAGCATTTCCTACTGGAGGAAGAACAGTTCAAATTCTACTCCTTGCTTGATCAGATTCATCAATTTGCATATTTGTATGGGAGCCCAATCTGCCTAATCATTTCTGTTTGCCAATGTTTTGGAAAGTTGGGAAATAATTTTGGTTCTGAAAAAAACACACAAATCCTCAATGATGCTTTACCGGGCAATGGCTCAATTCCTACATCTGGATTATATTATCCCATTTGGGGTTGACTAATGATTAAAATGGTCCTGGCAGCAAGGTAATTATATGGGTTCCCACACTGAGGCAAACTCATAGCAAAGGCCCTTGGGTCATGACTTTTTGGGAAAATTCTTCCTAGTCTTATAGCCCTGTCTAGTGCTGTACATATCCTTACCTAGGTGTCTGGGACAGACTCACTGTAGTAAATAAGAGTGAAAACACAAGGACAGTGCTTGGCCCTTCAGTGACTTCCTAATAAATGCCAATTCCCTTCTAACTTGTCTCCCTTCCTCCCTTTCTTTTTCTTTTTCTATTCCTTCCCTCCCCCCCTCCTTGACTCTCTCCCTTCCTTCTTTCTTCTCTCCCTCCCTCCTTCCTTCTCTTCCTCCCTTTCTTTGTTCCTTCCATATAAAGGGACAAATTACAAGTTGCCTGCTACTAGCCAATTTTAGAGATGAAATCCCAAAAGAGTCAAAACTTACATTCTAGGTTTAAAGACATTATATTTGCTCTGTACTTGAGAAAAAAGTAGTGTAAATAAAGTAAGGATAAGAAATGAATCTGCAGAGGTAACAGGTCCCTCCTATCGGTGTTTTCCTAATTTGGCCTGTAGTTCGTTCATTTAATGGTCACGATTGTGTGTTTTCTTTCTAGCATTATTTGAAAGTCTTTCATCAACTTCCTTTGAGATCAACACCGAGGCGGAGGAGAAACTCCAAGCTCCTGCGGAACATACCCCAGCATATGACAGGCCTTCTTTGGTCTAGAATCAAATGGTGAACTGGATGCTAAAACCTTAGCCCTGGGGAAGCAGCCAAAGTATGAAACTCCTGATGCAGTAGAGTATACTTTTTTCTCCTAAGAAAATGAAGCAGCTAACTGGTATCTTGACCTACAGGTGAACGTGGCATTCATAATTTTTTTCTCTGTACAATGAGAATGTTGCTATAGCTGGCAGGATTCGCTTTTGCAGATCACATCTTGATGGGTTAAGAGTAGATTGGGATGATACAGAGTATCCTGGACTATCCCAGCCAAGCAGCTGAGATTCTAATTCCAGCACCAAGTTTATCACTTTGTATCATTTTAAGGAAGTTTCTCAATGTCTTTGAACTGCTTTTCAATGTAATATAAAGGAATTAGGCTAGATGATCTTTGGAAGTGTTTTGGGGATCTACAAATCTATATTATCCTCAAATCACTTCTTTCCTACCAGGCTTTATCTCTGTTACTTGAATCCTGAGTTAGTAAGTCATTTCTAGGTGGCTTAAAATACCTTTTAAACAAAAAAATTTTAATTACAAAATATGATAGAGTACTAATGGTTTTATTTTTTTCTTGTGTAATAATTATCAATGAGAATCAAACTTTAGGAAAAAGCTAAAATTAGTTGTTGTCTCTTTACTGTGGTAGCTTGGTACAACGAATCATCTTCCAAATGTAGAAAGTTCAGAATCATTGGGTGGAGCTGATTCTTTCTGAAGTGAGATTCTAAATAACAACTCAAATGAAGTGAAGGATTAAGACATGAGCCAATTTCTAGTAAAAAAAAAAAAATCTGTAGATAATTTCTAGAGCCTTTCCTTTGTCTTTATTTATTTGTTCATCCATTCAGCACATTTTAACATAGCGCCTAATATGCAATAGGGCTTTCCTGTAGGAAAGCTAATCTAATAGGGGCTAATCTCTAGGGCTATAAAGAGGAATAGGAAACATTTTTGCAATCAACTTCCAGTACATCTGAAAGATATTTCTCTACTAGTGAATGACTTTTAAAGTAAAATCTCATTGATTTAAAGGCTGCTAATAAAGTTGAATAGTTTATACAGTGTGCATAAAACTCATTTAGCAAAATGCTGAGAAGGAATACACTTTAAAGTCTTTCTATGTTAATGCTCGATTTCACTCAAAAAAAAAAATCAAAGAAAGTGATAGCTAATTCTTTCTTAGGGTTTATGAACTGGATGATTCTTTTACCTTTTTTATAACAATATTTTTAAAATGTGTGTCTAAGAACTCTGGGAATACCAATTTAATCTTTTAGTATATCACTACTTGGTCTACAGCACAGGCTGAAATGTTAATTTATTAGTCACACTCAATTTTCTCTTGCCTTGTACTTCAAGACATTCAAACATTTTATAATAAATGGAATTTCACAACCTTATTTGAAATTATTAACATCTTATTAACTTTTTCAACCTTGGGTGATTATAGAGCAGTTTAGATTTTCTAAAACCAAGAACACATAAACACATTAAAAAAACACATAGAAAATAAGGCTCATAAACACAAAAAATAAGACTGTCTTTAAAGAAACTTTAGTATACCACGGTGTACCTTAGATTTCTGATTCCCTAAGTAAAAAAATAATAATAATAATCAAAAGAATTTATTTTTTTAAGTATGACAGTATTTAAAATGTCATGTTTAGGGCTTACTGAAATGCCTCTCATATGTATGTATGTTGGTCAGAATAGTGAATTACATGCCAGATTCACCCTCCAAAACTGTGGACCGTATCATCCAAGCAGCATTCAAGGTTTGGAGTGAATTACTTACTTTCAATAGGCTTTTCTGGTATACTGCTGAGATCACGATCTTCTTTGGAATCTCATTGTCTGTCTTCAGAAACAATAATGAAGAAACGATTTTCTTTATTGAAGATTTCCCATTTTTGAATACCCTCTATGTGAAGTGATAGGCTTTGTTATTGTATTGATGATTTTCCCACAGTTATTTTCTGAGTTCTTTCCCTTTCAGAGCATGGTGATTTCTCCCCATTTGACAAGCCCTGTTAGCCGGCTCATGCCTTTTCTCCTGGTAAGGACCTGGAGATGACGTTTACTTAGATGATGATGAAGTCTGGAAAAATGATTCCAAAGGTAAAGATGCATATTCTTCAGTTAGGATTTAATGCTGTCATTGAACTTTAAGAGTGGTCAAAGTTACAAAAATCTCCCTTTTCAGAGAAAATTGCTTTGTCCATGTTATGTACGTAAGTGGTCAAAATATTGGGTGTTCTAGCTCATATCCCTAAATGGCAATTAGGGGAAAAACAGAGTCAAACAAAATGCTTTGTGAGGTCTTGGAGGGTTAAGCTAACACCACGGGAATTGTGTGGTAACACTATAAGGTTTAACTTGACCCAATTTTTTTCCCTTAGTGGTTGAAGAAAGTGTAACAGAGTTTACCAATTGTCAATCATTTAAACTGCAGTGTGGTAAAAATACTTACAGTGATTCACAAATAAAACATATTGTCATACATTCTGATATAAGACAATAGTCTTTATTTCATGTTTTGCTGCTTTATTTTATATTCCTATTCTTTACTGACATTTTGACTAAATGTTATACTAAGATGTAGGCAATACAGGCGTTACATATCTATTTACAATGTCTCTACTTTTTTATTAGGGGTAAAAGTGTCATTCTGACTATGAGCTGACATACAAAATGTTTCTCATAGTAACCTAATGACCAGTAGAAAAGCTTGCTGCAAAAACTCCCCAAAGTTGGGCAAATGTGGAATTAGGAAGGGGAGTGTCTGTGTGTGTGTGTGTTCCAGACATGATGAAAGGTGCGCACGCACCTGTGTGTATCATTTACATACCAATACTTATGTTTGCCAAATACTTTCTACCTGATGGCTTGCTGAGTCAATAAGAATTATAGTAATTGACATTTTTATTGTTTTTATGTGAATATTGCTAAATGCTTTGAAACAACCTAAAGCCTCAGATTTGAGTTTCTCTTGTGTGTCTATCTATTATTGCTGGAGAATCAGCAATTGTTTTCACAATGCCAAAATAAACTTTGAACAAACTCCATTATCATTAATTCAGAATTTAATCTTTATAGCTACCACACATTGAGCATTTCCCATTTTCCAGGTACTTTGAAATGAATAATGTAAACAACAACAAAAGCTCACCATTACTGCCATTATTGAGCTCTTATAATGTGCCAAGTGCTTTACAATTGTATTTTCACACTAACCCTGTAAGATTAGTTTTATTATCCTCACTTCACCATGAGGAAACAGGCTTTGGTATGTCCGGTTTCAAAGCCCATATTTCATTACAAGTTCTGCTATTTCTTTCACACATCTCAAATTAGTTAGAATTTCAGACATTATATTAGATTAATACAAAAGTAACTGTAGATTTTTCCATTAAAAATAACGTAACACTATACTACAAGGCTACAGTAATCAAAACAGCATGGTAATGGTACCAAAACAGAGATACAGACCAATGGAACAGAACGGAGGCCTCAGCGGCAATACAACATATCTACAACCATCTGATCTTTGACAAACCTGACAAAAACAAGCAATGGGGAAAGGACTCCCTGTTAAATAAATGGTGTTGGGAAAACTGGCTAGCCATGTGCAGAAAGCAGAAACTGGACCCCTTCCTGACACCTTATACTAAAATTAACTTTGGATGGATTAAAGACTTAAAGACTTTAACACCACAAAAAACCCTAAAAGAAAATCTAGGTAAAACCATTCAGGACATAGGCGTAGGCAAGGACTTCATGACCAAAACACCAAAAGCATTGGCAACAAAAGCCAAAATAGACAAATGGGACCTAATCAAACTCCACAGCTTCTGCACAGCAAAAGAAACAGTCGTTAGAGTGAACTGGCAATCAACAGGATGGGAAAAATTTTTTGCAGTTTACCCATCTGACAAAGGTCTGATATCCAGAATTTACAAAGAACTAAAACAGATTTACAAGAAAAAAACAAACAAGCCCATTCAAAAGTGGGCAAAGGATATGAACAGACACTTTACAAAAGAAGACATACATGAGGCCAACAAATGTATGAAAAAATGCTCATCATCACTGGTCATTAGAGAAGTGCAAATCAAAACTACATTGAGATACCATCTCATGCCAATTAGAATGGCGATCATTAAAAAATCTGGAAACAACAGATGCTGGAGAGGATGTGGAGAAACAGAAACACTTTTACACTGTTGGTGGGAGTGTAAATTAGTTCAACCATTGTGGAAGACAGTGTGGCGATTCCTCGAGGACCTAGAAATAGAAATTCCATTTGACCCAGCAATCCCATTACTGGGTATATATCCAAAGGATATAAATCGTTCTACTATAAGGACACATGCAAACGAATGTTCACTGCAGCACAGTTTATGATAGCAAAGATCTGGAACCAACCCAAATGCCCATCGATGATAGACTGGACAGGGAAAATGTGGCACATATACACCATGGAATATTACACAGCCATCAAAAACGGTGAGTTTGTGTCCTTTGTAGGGACATGGATGAACCTGAAAGCCATCACTCTCAGCAAACTAACACAGGAGCAGAAAATCAAACACTGCATGTTCTCACTCATAGGCGGGTGTTGAACAATGAGAACACATGGACGCAGGGAGGGGAGCACTACACACTGGGGTCTGTTGGAGGGAAATAGGGGAGGGACAGCGTGGGGTGGGGAGTTGCGGGGGATGGCATGGGGAGAAATGCCAGATACAGGTGAGGGGGAGGAAGGCAGCAAATCACACTGCCACGTGTGTACCTATGCAACAATCTTGCATGTGCTGCACATATACCCCCAAACCTAAAATGCAATTAAAAAAAAACAATAATAACGTAACAGTTGTGTCATGCCTATGAAACAGGTGATTTTCCCTTATCCCTTCATGGAACTCATGGAACTCACTCAAGAAAGGGGTGACTTGTTTACTCAGCCTGCAGCTCTCAACCTCTTGCAGGAGGGGAGCAGGCAGGTGAGTGGGTGGAGGGGCCAGGATAAGAGCTTCTGGGTGCTGGCAGAAGCACACTCTGTGCAACCTTGCAGCAGCATCTTGGGGGACCTGCAACCCCCAGGTCCCCAGAGGGTGTGTGTTACAATGTGTTCTTTTAGCTTCACCATCCATGGATGGCTTAAGTGTTTAACAACTCAATATGACAGCAGTCTGTATCCTGCACTCTTGTCTGGCATCCAGGAAGAAATCAGGTTGCATGAATGAATTAAAGATGGTAAATGTAGGTGATTTTATTGTAGATGGAAGTGGCTCTCAGCAGGATAGAGAGCTGGAAAGGGGGTGGAGTGGAAAGGTGGTCTTACCCTGGAATTCAGCCGTCCTGAGCCAAACTCTTCTTCAAGGTCCTGCCGTTAAGCCATCTCTCTGAAGTCAGGCTAATTCTCACTGATGTCAAGCTGCTTCTTTTCTCTCCTTCTCTACCACTCTGCTGCCAGTGGAGCCTGGGATTTTTATGGGTACAGGATTGGGGTGGGCTGGGCCAGGGTGGTTTTGGAAAAGGCAACATTCAAGCAGAAAAACAGGGATGTAAAGTTCTCACTTTGGGTCGTGGGTCCAGGCTTGAGGGCGGGGCCCTCACTGGGCACTGCCCTCTTCTACCCAGTGTTTCACTTCCTTCTGTCCATATCACCTATATATTGTACTTTTTCCTAAAAGTAAAGTGGGTCATAATTTTTCTCTTATCCATTAGTACCTAACAACTGAGGAGTCAAAGGCCAAGCAGAATCAATGATGGACTCTCAGTGGCTCCAACATGCACCCTTGGGTACTGTGCCACTGAGGATGGTATCTCTACAGGTTTTGGCTTTTGTCCTTCTTCCTTAAATATTCAGCAGAGGAGGGTTGTAATTAATAAGCCTTGATGAATCAATCTAACAAAATCCTTTAGGAGAACTCTGATGTTATGGGACATTTACCTAAGTCATCAACTTCATCTTTCCTTGTAGACTTTAACGTGTTTGCTGTGGCTTCACATGAATTTGGCCATGCCTTGGGCCTCTATCACTGCACTTCCCCTGAGGCTCTGAGGTACCCCATTCTACATCCACCCTGGCAAGAGAAAATGATGCTTTCTGAGGATGATGTCAAAGGCATCTAGATTCTCTATGGTTTGCTTAGGTTTGTTCTTCTTTTTCTAGAAGTATTCATTTGCCTTGCTAAATTCCCTAAAACAGCTTTTCCCAGTCTGTGTGCTGTGAAACTTCAGTACAACAAGAAGCAACCTGACAAGGGCTCCAAGTTCAAATAACTTAGAGAATCACTGCAATCTCTACCTCTCTTACATTCTCAGGATGTCATGAAGCTCTCAGAAGTCCCTAGTGATTGTTTAATTCAGTATCTTCCAAACCTACTTGATCATAGAAATTTCCCATTCTTTTTTGACATATGGTCTGAAGCCTCTTTCTTCTTACATTTCACTTAGACATTGTAACTCGAACACTAATAATTATTAATCAGAGACAGCTTGAAGCAAAACAAGGTACCATCACATAGTTACAAGGGGGAAGCTTATCTTTAGGACACATATGTCAAATTTTGGACCTAATATTTTATCTTCTTTGGGAGATATAGAGTGGAATAGCCTAGGAAACATAGTCCACTTTGCTATTTTACAAATTTCTTGGCTCAGTTTCCCTCCCCACTCTCCTCTCGGTTCACTCTGCTCCTATGCTCCATCACACATTTGTTTCCACTCCCAGAAAGGAAGCTTGTTTTCACCTTGTGTCTTTATGCTGTGCTCCTTTTGTCTAGATGAATGCCTTTTTCCAAGACATTTGCATGGCTGGACCTTTCTTCTCCTTCAGGTCCCAGACTTAAATACTTATTAGAGAGGACTTTTTTGACATTTGATTGAAAATGTACATCCTCCTCACCCTGGCTCCAATCGCTCTATAGAATCATTCAATTTTATATTCATAATGACACCGACAACTCTCCCAAAATTGCCTATTTCAATGTCTCTTTTATCTTCCTTTTAAGATGTAAGAGTCTGTCTAGATTGTTCACTCTATATCCCCTGTGCTTATAGCTGTGCCCAGTGGGGTGGGCGCTATGTAGATTAGTTATTGTGAATTACTAAATATATTAGGTGCTTACTATGGGCCAGACATTGTTGCAAATGCTCTGAATCATTAGGTCATTTAATCATCACGTAATCTATAAGATAGGTACTGTGATTATCCCATCTATACATGTAAATAACTTTCCTCAATCTGTAGCCCCAACTATATTCTCCATTACAGTTAGGGTGCCTTTCATCATGTCTGGAATTCCATCTTTAGACATTCGGTTCTTTGAAGCTTGGAGGCTTGTTATCCTTTCAATAATTACAAATACAGGCAGGCGTGGTGGCTCAAGTCTGTAATTACAGCACTTTGGGAGGTTGAGGCAGGCTGATTGCTTCAGCTCAGGAGTTTGAGACCAGCCTGTGCAACATGGAAAAGTCCTGTCCCTACAAAAGTAAAAAAAAATTAGCTGGGTGTGGTGGGATGCACCTGTGGTCCCACATACTCAGGAGGCTGAGGCGGGAGGATCGCTTGAACCCAGGAGGCAAAGGTTCTAGGGAGACAGGATTGTGCCACTGCACTCCAACCTGGGTAAAAGAATGAAACTTTGTTTCAAAATAATAATAGTAACTACAAATATTTTCAAGAAGAACGAAGCCACTTTAAAGTTTCCACCATTGGTTGGTAGTCCTGTAGGGAGGTTAAGACAGCCAGGGCTAATGTTCCGAGACAATAGAGGGCAGGACAGGAGATTATGATTATGTAAAGATGAATTACCAAGGTGAGGGGAGGCAGATGAAAATTGATTGAAAGATACCGAGAAGAATATGTCATCCTTTGCACTAGAATGTTGGCGTTGCAACAGCAGGAATTTTTCTGTTTTGATTACAGACACTTTTAGCTCCAGAACCAAGAACAGTTTCTGGCAGTGAATGAGTGAAGTAATGAATGAATAAATAAATGAATGAATATAATAACCCTCTCCACAGCATTTAGTATAACTTAGTGGATGTTGTTATAATTAGTAATAACTTAAGGAGCCATGTAGTGGGTTTAGCTTTTTACCTGCATTATCTCATGAGAGCCTTCATGTGACCCTTCCTTGACAGAGGAGGAAGGGAAGGTTTGAAAAAATGAAACAAACTGCCCAAAGTTAGGGAGTTCATAAAATACAGAGTTGGGATTTTGGCTGGTGCATCTGACTTCAAGGTGTGGCCTGTGCGCTTGATCCCTACATGGCTTCGTTGGTTTAGTTGAGGACTGGATCACTGGAGAGGTAAAAGAAACAAATATCCATCCATACTTAAAAATATTTCTTTGTAATTTAAATGTTTATGATGTTTCTTGCCTTACACACGTTAAGATAGACTATAGGCTAGACAAATCAATAAATCAACTTTAAGGAGAGAGGTGTGTGTGTGTGTGAGAGAGAGAGAGACAGAGACAGAGAGAGAGAGAGAGAGAGAGAGAGAGAGAGAGAGAGAGAGATGGTCCCTGACATATTGTAGCTGAGTACCCAATTTTTAAGAAAAAAAAAAAAAGAATTTTTTTCCTCTTTTCTCTCCTGGCTCTTTTACTTAGCTTTTTAGCAATGCAATTATAACCTGTACCTTCTCTCCACCAGGCACAGCAAGGTTATCTAACTATGTGTTTACTTAGAAGTTCCACAGATGGAACCTTGAAGCAAACCAGGTGCCTTTCCACCAGGATATTGCCTCAATTTACAGCTCACCTATGCCTGTGATGGCTCCAGGCAGACCACCCAATAGATAAGACATCCGAAGCAAGTCAGGTAGACCCCACACCTCATTGTTTCCTCCCCTACATGCCATTAATGCCAAGACCTTCTCTTCTGCCCTGAAGACTGAGGTGGTGTCCTCAAGGCAGGAGCCTGTGCTACCTCTCTTCAGCTAGCTCTGAAATAAGGTCACTTTCTTTCTACAAGACCTCACTCCTTTTAATTGGATTCTGCAAGCAGTGAGCAATTGGACTTGCGTTCCATTACAACATGATCATTTGGCTTATGATTTTTTGACTTTGCAATGGTGCAAAAGATATATGCATTTAGTAGAAACTGTACTTTAAAAATGAGAATTTGAATAACTTCATTATAAAATGGGCTTTGTGTTAGATGACCTTCCCCAATTTTAGACTAATGTAAGTGTTCTGTGCACATTTAAGGTAGTCTGAGCTAAGCTATGGTGGTTGATAGGTTAGATAAATCAAATGCATTTTTGACTTATGATATTTTCAATTTATGATGGATTTATTTGGATGTAACTCCATTATAAGTTGAGGAACATGTATACATACACACATATACACATACACATATGCACATATATGTGTATGTAGTGTGTGTGTGTATACAAAGGAAGGTTATCTCAAAAATCTGGAGATGTTACAGTTATTCTTCTTCTTCTGGAAAAAGTTTCTATTTCCCAAACATTATTTGATAACATTACATTATGTTTTTGCATATTACTTTTTAAATGAGAGAATTTTCTTTTTTAAAAATATGTAACAACCTCTACTTTATTGAATTAAGGTAACAAGGTGAGACTAGGTTGTTTTAAAAATAGACTTTTGCTTCATTGTTTAAATATTAGTGATCTTTAAATATAACAAAATTGCTTGTTGTTAAAACTACTAAAGCATTTCTCCATTTTCCACCTTGTTTAAATTTCTATTATTCACTACCAAACAATCTAGATTTTTTTCTTTTTTCAAAGACATCTGAGAAGGGTTGGGCTAGAATGTGTGTTCTATTCCCAGTTGTTTTCTCTCAGAGTATTTGGTTAAATCAGGCCAAGGTGGACATTCAGTAACCACTCTTTTTTAACCAAACACAATAAAAATTAAAATTCTTTAGGAGGGGAGCCAAGGAAATTAGGACTTGATTTTCAGATGTTATACTCCAGTAAGAACCAAAAATAATTTCTTTTGCTTCTTATAAATTATATTAGTAACTTTTGAGGATCAACTCAGTATAAGTATAGCATCTGAAAAGCATGTGATTTAAATGTTAAAAGTAAATGACCTCCTAAGCTGATCAACATTTGCTTTGCAGCTACAGCATCTAAAATGAGCCCTTCTTTGTTTTGTTCCAGACCTGTGGATGATATCATGATTGACTGCACAAAAGTAGCGCTAAAATTCAAATTTTAAAATTTAGCTTTTTTATTCTTTTTTCTTTTTTTTTTTTGGTGATGGGGGCCTCCCTGTGTGCCCCCAGGCTGGCCTCAAACTTTACTCCTGGGCTCAAGCAATCCTCCAACTAACCTCAGCCTCCTGAGTAGCTGGGATTATAGACACACCCTGTGCCCAGCTAGTTCTCCTTTTTAATACCATGTAAGCCCATTTCATAAGGTTATGAAAAAAAGAGAAATCAGAAGGTAGAACAAAGCAATCATCAGAGAGTGCATACAAAAAATTATAATTTCATGCACTTGCAGAGTAAAATCACTTACATTTTAGAAAGATAAATATACTGCTGTCATCAACCATGAGTTTTTACTATACTCTAAACTGAAGCCAAAATCTTGATCTTAATGGTTCTTTGATTTACAGATTTTTCATCATTTTAACCCAACTCAAATGGCCAGTCGTTTGTGTTATTCCTCATCTGGGACCTCCCTGTGCTTCACTATCTGGCTGTTCATAGGCATTTTTGGTTCCCATTTGGGAACCAAATGTTTTGAACTCAGACACTGATGAAGACCTATGTTTTAAAAAGTCCCATATTGCTAATGTCTGAATCAACAGTAGATATGTAATCCTACTTTAGTCCACTTTTGTTTGTTCATTCTACAGGTTTTGAAATTTCCCAGTGATCTGGCAGCATTTTTAAATACCAAGTCAGCCCCATTGTGTTAAAAATGGTATCTGAAACCACAAATCATTCCACGGTGCTAACCAGAAGGCTTGACTCTGAGTTTAACAATTAAAACCTGAGGTAAGGACTTGTGTTGACAAGCAGTTTGCCAACACATTATGATGTGGTGGCACATCCCCATCTCCATATAAAAACACTTTTCCATGAACAATATTCTATAACCTTTCTGTGTTCTTTTCTTTTGTGCTGATTATGTTTTTTTTTTTTTTTTTTTTTTTTTTTTAAGACGGGGTTTCACCATGTTGGTCAGGCTGGTCTTGAACTCCTGACCTCAGGTGATCTGCCCGCCTTAGCCTCCAAAGTGCTTGGATTACAGGCATGAGCCACCACACCTGGCCCGATTATGTTCTTAAATGGAATGAGAAACTAGTAAAATAGTAAAGTTCTTTGATAATAAATGGGATTTTTAAAGTTGAAAAACAGTGGCATTTATTTTTATTTGTCATTAAAAATGTTTCTTTATGGGGGAGGTAATATTGTAATGATTCTAAGAAAAAGGCCCTCTTCTTACTCTTCATTTCATTTCCCTAGAGACTAGCATGGTGTTTTATATGGTTGATGCTCAATGAATATATTCATTAAATTGGTAGCTAAAAAGGCTTCTTTTCTTCTAGTTTGAAGTGACAACATTTCTAAAAATATGTGAAAATCTGTAAGAACAGTTAGCCTATTTAATTATTTTTCTCTACTTTCAAATGTCGAATAAAATGACGTTTGTTTTCCAGCTTCTCAAGCACTTATTTATTATCTAATGATATTTTAAAATACTATGAAAATTTATTTGTAAAAACAAATGCTTCTAATGAACTAACTTCTGCAAGCTTAGTAGATGAATCAAACTTTTTGCATATTTTTTCACTTAATCTCAAAATTAAATACTATGAGACAGTAAAGCAACTTAAAATAAATTATTGCTTTGCATTGCTGATTAAGCACCAATCTAATTTTGAACTTAATGGAAATAATCTATTTGAAACGGTATATTTGGCTGTATTTTGGATAAAAGCATAGTAAATTTTCTTCAAATGATCGCATACGTGTCGTAGGCTTTTCTGGATTTCTCTAAGGTTACTGGCTACTCTAGATTATAACATTTTACTCACATGTTAGAATACCCATTTTGTACTCACCCTAAAGCTGTATTCATGCTCCTTCTCTTTGTCTTAAAGTGTTCCTAACCTGAGGATCATTTTCTGTCTGAATCGAAGTCACTTAAATTAACTTGCATTTCCAATCATTTAAAGAAGTCCAATAAATTCAAAGATCATGGTCTATATTGCTCTACCCATTTGCTTCTGCAGGGGACCAAAGATGGTACTTTGATTTCATGGTACTGATTGTGTGACTTCTGAAAGGAATAATAGGTTAGAGGCCCCTTGGACTATTTTCCTGAGTTGTTGGACCAAGAATACTTCTATTATTCAAACTTAAAATTAAAAATTGAGAAACTTGAAATTAGCCTACAGCAGCCCTAGTTTTCTTGGGCATTCCCTGAAGTGTGGGAACCAAACAGCGCAGCTTGTAAGAAAATATCTGAGAATGGATAGGGTTGAGGTCATAATTGGATGGGGACGGTGGTCAAGAACATTGAGTTTTGAGTCTACTGACCTGGGTTCAAATGCTGGTATCATTCATAAACTATATGATCACATACAAGTATTTAACTTTTCAGTGTATCAGATTATTCATAGCTAAAATGGAAAACAAGCCTTCAACAGTACCTGTGTGGCTGTTGGAAGGATTAAATGAGATACTGCCTTTTAAACCTAGAACGCAGTAATCACTCAGTATGTGCTAGCCATTATAGTTGTTGTGTTCCAGTGTAATTCTTCTGGCTCTGCCTGGATCTTTAGGGAATTTATGCAAGACTCCATATTCACTGAGAGGTCATGCCAGTGTGTTTAAATTCCAACCATGGGACTCAATCCTGTGGTTGTGCTATAGCACCTCCAAGTCTTCAAGTCTGGTTTTGGTTCAGTTTCATGGGCTTCAGGCAGACACAATATTTCCCTCTATAGTAACTATAGAGAAAATGCAGTTTATAATTTACCAGGCTGTAATAAATGTTTGAGAAGCAGTACTAAGTCTTTCTTTACAGAAGTAAACATGCCATCTTGATATACTTATTATTTGAAGAATTAAAAGTAGCTACTTTCCTACAGGAGAAATAAAAGATTTTGCTAAGTGAAGTAAAAATTTACTACTCTCTGCTGTTTCTTCCCACAACATCCATAAATATGCTGAGGCCGATGTTTTGCCAGATGGGTTTGCGACTCTGCTGAAACAAGAGATGCTCTCATTTATATTTCCCTCAAATTGTACCACAAACCACACTTGCGAGGGAAAAGAAAAAGTCGTCATGTAAGCATGTTTACCTTCAAGTGACTAGGAAGTGGAAACCTATCCATAAGTGATGATTCATCATTGCAGGCCTATAAAAAAGTAAAGGTACTCATCTGTGGAAACACTGTAGGCTCCAGGCATCACCACTCAAGATGCATCCAGGAGTCCTGGCTGCCTTCCTCTTCTTGAGCTGGACTCATTGTCGGGCCCTGCCCCTTCCAAATGGTGATGATGAAGATGATTTGTCTGAGGAAGACCTCCAGTTTGCAGAGGTAGAGTATCTTGCCAATCCTGATGATGCAGTTGGTACAGCTCAGCTATTTCCTTCTCTTTTAAATGCAGTTCATCTTGGTCTCTTTTCTAGCGCTACCTGAAATTATACTACCATCCTACAAATCTAGCAGGAATCCTGAAGAAGAATTCAGCAAGCTCCATGACTGACAGGCTCCGAGAAATGCAGTCTTTTTTTGGCTTAGAGGTGACTGGCAAACTTGACGATAACACCTTAGATATCATGAAAAAACCAAGATGCGGGGTTCCTGATGTGGGTGAATACAATGTTTTCCCTCGAACTCTCAAATGGTCCAGAATGAATTTAACCTACAGGTAAATCACAGGCTATGTTTCTTTCACACTTGTTAGCCTTTTCTTATGGTATTAAATGTCTAATATTAAGTAGGCCTTACTATTTAATTGGCAGTTAAGTTCCAGAATAGCTTTAACGTGGTTACCAAGAATGCCGCACATCTATTACTGTTACATTAGCCCAGCATTATTTTTTAGTGGATATATCAAAGTATTTCTTTTAGAAATGAAATAAAAGAGAAATAAAAGTAGATTCAAGAAAATTTGCAAATGCGGTACATTAGGTGTAGTTATTACAATGGTGACAAAGATGAAGTATGCCACGCTTTATAGGAACTTTACAGAGCTATTTCATTTATTTGGGCTGTATCAATGTAATCCAAACTTCTAGCATGTAAAATTAATTATATTAAACATTGGAATATTTTAAATTTAAGATGCCACATGGTCAGGTATTTGGAGATACTAAAATGTCTGAATTTTTGACTTTTTATTCTTGCATGGCATCGTAATTAATATATTATTTCAAACAATAAACATCTAGTAGAAATTTCAAAGAAATCATTGGATTTTGAATTGAAAAGCAATATGCCTAGAAAATGTATTCTAAAATAACTCTCACTTTCCAAAAAGTTAATGAAACTTTTTCTGTTAAATAGAATTGTAAATTATACCCCTGATATGACTCACTCCGAAGTTGAAAAGGCATTCAAAAAAGCCTTCAAAGTTTGGTCCGATGTAACTCCTCTGAATTTTACCCGACTTCACGATGGCATTGCTGATATCATGATCTCTTTTGGAATTAAGGGTAATGATGCACACTTGTTTTAAAAACTTTTTTATGTTCTAATTCTCAGCTGGTTCCATTTAAAAATTCTTTCTTTCAGTCATTCATTACTTTTTAAAGCATTCAGCACTAATTTACCAAACACCTGTGCTGAGTACGCCTGCATGTGATAAGACTCCTAACCCTTGCTTTTGTGTCTAGAGCATGGTGACTTCTACCCATTTGATGGGCCCTCTGGCCTGCTGGCTCACGCTTTTCCTCCTGGGCCAAATTATGGAGGAGATGCCCATTTTGATGATGATGAAACCTGGACAAGTAGTTCCAAAGGTAATATTCTTATAAATATATAATTTATGTGCTATTAGATTAGACAGTAAACACACTGGCATGAAGTTAAGACACATAAAAGTTACATATATTTGGTATTTGGCTATATTTTCTAAAAAAAAAAAGTTTATCTCAGACATATGAGTATCTCTACAAGTGACATTATTACCAATAATGAACAAAATCTACTTACTCCTTCACTGTGGCTTAAGAGATACGAATTAACTTTGAAGTAGTACCAAAATGTTTATGTTTGTCAGTCAACACATTATCATCGCAAATTACGTTTTGGCATGTTGAAGAAGTACAGTTTATTATAAATATATAAAAACTACCAGGGCTGGATCTATGGGTCATACATGAATTAGATGTGAATTGAAATAGTTTTTTTCTTGGTAGAAATATGTTCAATCAAATTTCTGTTTCCCATTATATGAGTTGCTTGATTCAGTCTTGTCTATGTATTATAAATACCATTCTTAAAAATCTAGACAGTCTTACTCCAAACAGCATGAAACAGACAAGATGATGGTTGTATTTACAAGAGCAAAATGAAACTGAATGTTGAATGAAATCAGTTAATAGTTGAATCTTCAAGTCTCAGAATCATTTGGAATGTTAATTTAGGAAGAATAGCCATAGATTTTTCTAACTAGGACTTAATTATGACAAATAGAGATTGTCTTTATAGACAGTTTACTTTTATTATTCATTTAAATAAAAAAGATTATTTTTCCAAAAAATAAAATGGGGCTTATGTGATCAGTGTCTCAACTCTAATACCTCCAATCTGTCTATGGATGGAAAAGTGAAAATTTATGTTATTTATGTTCTGAGTGTTTCACAGATAAGAATGGTTTGAGGAGGAAGGAATAATACCCAGTATTGTTAAGATAGAATCACAGTAAGCCTCAAATTTATATTTCTGTATAAATTCTGGGTTTGAAATATTTAATTGAAGTGAATGAAAACATCCTCAAACAAGTCTGGATTCATTTTTCAGCTGAAGGCTATGAGTGGTATCCATTACTAGTCATTCTGATGAAGTATTAGTTAGCACTCAGATTATGAGACCTCGAATTGCTCTCATGGTCTGCAACATTTGCTAAGTTGATTCATTTTCTTCATGCACAGGCTATAGTTGCAAAGGGAATTTTAAGGTCAAATGGAATCCACTGGCTCTAGCTTTCAGGTGATCTAAGCAAAAGTAACAACAATCCTATTGCCTTACACATCTTATATTTCTTTTAGTTTTTTTTAACTCTCTTTTTTCCAGTTTGAAATACCTGTATTAGGAGGCGCAGAACTGGCATACAGAATGATTAGAGGAAACAATGTAAATACAGTGACACAGTGGCCTTCTAGAGTAGAGGAAAGATGGCTAATCATACCTAGAGTTTCTGTTTCTCCAAACCCCAGAGTCTAGAGACATTCTGGAAAGAATCATTTGGTTGGAATTTGCTCCCAAGTATATACACAGAGAACCTATTTAATGCATTCTCCACCCTTGGTACCATCCCTGTGGATGCTACATCCTGATTGGAGGATGTTTGGGCAGCACTCTAGCTAGGTACCACCCTGTGTGATTTCCCCACTCCTTGTTTAAGGTAATCTCTGTCCACTTCCTTCAACTGACCTAAAAATACTAAGAGCAAATCAGTAATTCTAATATCTTCACAGTAAATCCTTATTAATTACTAATTATATGAGAGCAATCTGTTGACATTCTAATTATGTAGACAGCTATAATAAAAAAACACTAAATTATTTATAAGGATTAAATCAATACTTCGAATCTTCTTTCAAGCAACTGAATATTGATTTTAAAAGCTCAGAGAATGAAGAAAGAGAAAAGAAAGAGTATATAGCCAAGAAAGAAACATACCAAATAAATAAAATGATATTCCTTTCATTACCTAGTCACTGGAATTCCTTGTTTTCTCATTGTTAATTTGTTTTCTTACAGGCTACAACTTGTTTCTTGTTGCTGCCCATGAGTTCGGTCACTCTTTAGGTCTTGATCACTCCAAGGATCCCGGAGCACTCATGTTTCCCATCTACACCTACACCAGCAAAAATCACTTTATGCTTCCTGATGACGATGTACAAGGGATCCAGTTTCTCTATGGTAACTCAGTTATAGAAATTGAATATGATCAGTTATAAAAGCAGAATAAGTCCATGTATCTGTTTTCTAAATTGCAGTCGTGCTGCAAAATGATGTTTTGGTACAGTAAAGTGTATATATGGCAAACGTTTCATAATACTATAATACTGTATTTTTACTGTACCTTTCTTATGTTTAGATATGTTTAGATATACTTAATACTAACCACTGTGTTACAAGTACCTACAGTATTCAGTAAAGTAACATGCTGAACTGGTTTGTAGCCTAGGAGCAACAGGCTGTACCATATAGCTTATATGTGTGGTAGTCTATATGTCTAGGTTTGTGTAAGTACATGCTACAATGTTCACCCAATGACAAAATCGCCCAACAACACATTTTTAGAACGTAGCCCTGTCTTTAAGCGACACATGACTCTACTAACTGAATTTACCACTGTCAGTGCTGCTTTCTTGGTTTTGTTCTTAAAACCTAGGAAAAATACCCATTTTTCTTTCCAAATCTAACTACCCACTCAAAGAGAAAAGATTTCATTCTCCAAACTCCTTGTATTTGTATTTTACACATTGCAATGTGCATTTGATACCCTCAAAACACCTCTGCGATAAGAAAAAGAAATATTTTATTCCCCATTAAACCAATGAAGAAATTAAGCCCTGTAGAGTTTAAGTAGCACACCTATAGTAACACGGTTGGTGGTGAAAGTGAGATCCTAAGGCATTTTAGAAATTCCAAGTATTCTTTCAACCAGTCTAATTTGCCACAGAAACCACTCAAGTGGCATGTGTTAGATTTTTGTTTTGTTTTGTTTTTGTTTTGTTTTGGCTTTTTGAGATGGAGTCTTCCTCTGTTACCAGGCTGGAGTGCAGTGATGCAATTTTGGCTCACTGCAACCTCCAGCTCCCTGGTTCAAGTGATTCGCCTGCCTCAGCTTCCCGAGTAGCTGGGATTACAGCAATGATCCACCATGCCCAGCTAATTTTGTATTTTTAGTAGAGACGGGGTTCACCATGTTGGCCAGGCTGGTCTTGAACTCCTGACCTCAGATGATCTGTCTGCCTCAGCCTCCCAAAGTGCTGGGATTACAGGCGTGAGCTACTGTGCCCGGCCAGCCTATGGTAGTTTTTAATCAACATCTACAGTAACCAATGTAAAAAAAAAAATTCTTCCTTTTCAATCCCCCCAAATTTTCAATAATATTTACAAAATAATTAAACCTCAAACCCAAACATTTATTTATAGATGACCTGTTATAAATAGAGTTAAAGCCACAGTGCACAGTCATCAGTGTAAACACTTCTAGAGCACATAGTTCATAAAACTTGCTCATGCCACTCAACCCATTCTTTTTCCGTCTAGATTTGAATCTATCACAGTAGCTAGCAGAGGTGTGGGCATGAACTTGAGGATGGCAAAGGGAATTTGCAAATTTATTTTGCAATTATTATTTCTGTGCTATTGTGACTCAGGAGCTGATGAAAGAACTAATATAAACTAGACAGAAAAAAAAAACCAGTGTAGGATTATTATTGTGCACTGCACCCGCATCCCGTCTGCACTCATGGGAGCTGGTTGGAAAGTCACCAACATGTTAAGTGCTGAAAACCTGGCTTGTCACTGAGATACAGCTGCACAGTGGCAAACTGGTGATGCAATGTTAGCTGATGTTGACAGCTGGTAAAATAGTCAAGAGGAGGAGGTGAGATGAGGGCTTTCACAGAGAAAATACAAGGGGAATGTAATTTTCAAGAGCAGTCTGTCAATAGATTGTGCAAGGTATAGGAAAAGTTTTTTCAAAGTCTTGCTTTTTTTCCTCATTTTTATCACCACCCTCAAGAAACCTAAGTTTATAGTTCTAAAGAATCTTGAGAAGTCTTGAAGGATGGAAGTGGAGGGGAGGTTCGGGAAGTAAGATTACTCGGTATTTTCACCATAATGTAGGAGCCCCAGGACCTACTGCCCTTCCTGAAGGGAACCCTCTCCCACTGTCCAACAGCAGATCAGCCTGTTGTGCTGTGACCCAGGTCAACATTAATGTCACACTCATAACTTCTCTTTTGCCTTTCACAACTGCAGGTCCAGGAGATGAAGACCCCAACCCTAAACATCCCAAAACACCAGACAAATGTGACCCCTCCTTATCTCTTGATGCCATTACCAGTCTCCGGGGAGAAACAATGGTCTTTAAAGACAGGTACTCTTGAGATTCTTTCAGAGAGTCTGTATGCAACAAACATCTGTGAATCTGTTTCTGCATATTGCCAAAAGTCCCATCAGACTTCCAAAGGCGAAGTTAACAGTAAAAATGGGCAGGCAGTTTATTTACATATTGCAGATGTAGATGATTGATGGATTGTTTTACTTTTCAATGTATAACCTTGACATTGTGCAGCTTCCTTTTACATCTCCAGTTATAGTTTTTCTTATAAATATAACCAAGTAAATCTAGAAATCCAATTTATTTTAAGAACAGACAAGCATTGAAAATAATTGCTATATTAATAAATGGTTACTCGTTATGTCCATGCAGATTCATTTTGGTATGGAAAGACTTTGATTCTGGAAACCTATGTTGGAATTTGAGGGATGGAATGAAATGAACCTAGAAATGCAACATAAATTTTTAATTTCTGCATTGTTCTAGTATGCTTATTTGTTTATTCATTTATTCATTGATCCCTCATCTGTGATCCAATAGCATTTTTACCCACTCTGTTATAATGCGAATTACATTGTACTCGTGGGGTGGGGGGTGGTTCTCATGTATCAGTTTTCCCAGGCCATAAGACCACGGAAGACATAGTTCATGTAACTCATTTCTTCGTTATGGAGCCCAACACAATGCCTGGCACATTTGCTTGCCCCTGGCAAGGTATCCAAATTTGAGCAAGACAGGGATTCAACACACAAAGAACTTAGAGCCCTCACAAAGGCTCTGTGAGATTTCAAACTTGAATACCTTGCACTAGTTAGGATAGTACAACTTATCACTGGCACTTAAAGGGAAATGGAATTATTTTCTCTTCACAGGTGGGAGGGATTGGTTGTAACTAACTTATCTGTGTCGATGCAGAGAGAGGTGGCTAACAGGATAGAAATATTGCACTTTAAAAATATGACAGAAAACTCCATTTTTACTTTCGTGTTAGATTCTTCTGGCGCCTGCATCCTCAGCAGGTTGATGCGGAGCTGTTTTTAACGAAATCGTTTTGGCCAGAACTTCCCAACCGTATTGATGCTGCATATGAGCATCCTTCCCATGACCTCATCTTCATCTTCAGAGGTAAGCCTTCCACAGAGGAGGCCTCACACATGACCAGGGAGGCAGTGCTGACCTTGATGCCACTAGAGATCCAGTAAAATGATCACTATTGAAAATATCCTAAATTAAAGACTAAGTTTTAAAAAAATGGAAGCCAGAAAGCACCTGAAACCATCTACTGTGTGTCTCCAAATTTAACATATGAAAGGTCTACATTATTACACTTATATCCACTCTTTCTTTCATGTCAATCATGTCAGTAGTTTCTCTTAGTTTCTCTTAAAACCTGCTTATTGAGAAAACATTGTAACAATATGCATTCTGAAAAAGTGGAAAAATATTATCCATAATTCTTCCTTCTGAAAAGTCAGTTTATTTCATTTGCTCATTTTCATTATGTAACACATATTTTTGCATATTTATTTTCACAGTACAGATATATTTTTATATTCTATGGCTTTTCTTGACACAAAATTATGACCAATTTCCAAATTGCTACTTCATCTTTACAGTCATAATTTGACTACATAACAGTCTGCTGACATTGTTTCTGTTGTTCAACTATTTATGATATTAATGTTATAATAAAGCTACTTTTTAGACAAGAAAATAACTTTCAAACTGGTATAAAATTTGAGTTTTCAATCTAATTTACCTTTCTTACTCTGTTGTTTATGCATGTAGAAATTTTAATGTATTTTTTCACCTAGCTTTCAACTTAATTCAGGGATAATAAATTCAGAGCTAATGAACTCCCAAGTTAATTGTGATATTTGGTTAGCTATACTCATAATTAAGAAATTAAGATCCTAAATTTTATGTTTTATTTGAAGAATGCTTATATTTTTATACTTCATAAACATGATGACTGCAGATACTAAATATTTTATTAATATTTCTAAATGTATAAATGGGCCTGTCTTTAAGTACATGTCTATATATATAAATCCTAATAGGTTCCCTTGGATAATAAAACTGTTATTTTACTTATCCTAGGTAGAAAATTTTGGGCTCTTAATGGTTATGACATTCTGGAAGGTTATCCCAAAAAAATATCTGAACTGGGTTTTCCAAAAGAAGTTAAGAAGATAAGTGCAGCTGTTCACTTTGAGGATACAGGCAAGACTCTCTTCTTCTCAGGAAACCAAGTCTGGAGGTATGCCAGCAATATGTACTGACCCATCTGTGTCATAGCTACAAAGTGTCTCAAACATCTGTCACTACTATAAATTAGTCCTACATACTACTGTAAATGTCATACTAGTCATTCATTTTTATTCTATGTCAGCTCTTTCAGGCAACTCCTCAGAGCTTGAAAAGTCTCAAGCTCTCTTGAAACCCACACACACACACACGCGCGCGCGCACACACGCGCGCGCACGCGCGCGCGCATAATACTCACCTCTTCTCAAACATTCTTTTCTTAGCCATTTGTTGTGCCTCAACCATCTTTGGCACCTCTCTTTCTTTTATCTTTTTTGAGACAGTCTTGCCCTGTTACCAAGGCTGGAGTGTAGTGGTGTGATCTTGGCTCACTGCAACCTCTGCCTCCCATATTCAAGCATTTCTCATGTTTCAGCCTCCCAAGAAGCTAGGATTACAGGCACGTGTCAATATGCCCAGCTAATTTTTGCATTTTTAATAGAGACAGGGTTTTGCCATGTTGGTCAGGCTCCTGACCTCCAGCAGCTCACCTGCCTTGTTTTCCCAAAGTGCTGGGATTAAAGGCGTGAGCCACCACACCCAGCTGGCACTTTCTCTTTCTAATCTTTCTCCTGGATTCTCTTTCTTGTCACTTTCTCCTAATTTACATGTAGCTCCATCTGCTGTGGCCAAAGAGGATACCAGTATGAGTACAGGAAAAGATTGGTTCAGAGAAGGCCTTCCTGTCTGCAGAGTTACCTGATCCACTGAAGAGGTTGACCAGGAAGCTGACAGCCTGATAGTTTATAAAGTTAAACTTTCTGAAGGGCAAGTGAAGCTGGAATATTTAAAACATATGTAAAGATTTAAGCAGCAATGACATCAACAACATTTAGGAGTCTAGATTCAAGTCTATATTTGGGAAGGAGAATGTCTCATCAGTACCCTACACCTGAAATGTTTAAAATGGAAACTTTCCTCCATCTCTGCATACACAGTTACACACACTCATGCATACCTGCACACACACACACACACCCCTACACACACACATACCTGTTGTATATCTCATCTTTGCCTTTTGACTTATTTCTGACAATGACATTTCTAACATTCTAGAAATCACTGCATTGCATTTGGAAATGAAATGCACTGGTACTACATTTCCTTTCCTACCCTCCATAAGAAGTGCATGGTTTAGTTGGAATGAATTGCTTACTGCATCTCAAATATGCTGTTTTTTAAATACCCTCTTAAGCTTTTCTTATACAATTTTCTTTGGCAGGAGATCTTTTCCTGCATCTCTCACTCCTGAAATTCTACCCACTGTTTAAAGTTCATTTGAAATACCATTTCATCTACAATGTCTTTTTTTTTTTTTTTTTTTTTGAGACAGAGTCTTGCTTTTGACACCCAGGCTGGAGTACAGTAGCATGATCTCAACTCACTGCAACCTCTGCCTCCCGGGTTCAAGTGATTCTCCTGCCTCAGCCTCCTGGGTAGCTGGGATTACAGGCGCCCACCACCACACCTGGCTAATTTTTGTATTTTTAGGAGAGATGGCGTTTCACCATGATGGTTAGGCTGGTCTCAAACTCCTGACTTCATAATCTGCCCACCTTGGCCTCCCAAAGTGCTGGGATTACAGGCGTGAGCCACCACATCTGGCTAAAGTCTTCTTTTATTTCCGCATTCAGAAGTTATTGCCTGGTTTCCTGTACTTTCAGGACATGAACTTCCATCACATTTCATGATTACTTGCTCGTGCTTAACTTCTATTTCCTGGTGTTGCAGTTATGTATATACATGCCTTAGCTTTCTTGGTAGTTCCGTGGTTCTTACCTTATACTTGTTTGAACATACCTCCGGGATATACAAAATCTCTCATCAGTAATAGTAATGGCACCTTATGGGAGCCTGTTTTCCTAAGTTAATTTTAGGATATGTTTGCTTGGTTAGGGTGTAGGTGTGGGCAGGGGAGAAGGAGCTTGAAATATGCTGTTATGGAAGGGGAAAGCTATCCTTCTCTCCCGACCTTTAGTGTTACCATAAGCTTCTACGACTTTCTAGTACAGAAATTAAACCTTAAATATTTTTGTAGCCATTACTGTACTTAGCAAGTTGTCTTACACATAGTGGGAGATCAATAGACCGTTGTTATATGCGCAAACACGCATTTATTTCATGCTTAAGAACACTTTCCTTATGACATGCTTTTATAACAGATACATCATTTATGAAATGGAAATGAGCTTGTAACTCTCTTTAAAAAGATGGCCTTTAGGCAATTCAACAAATACTCATCAAGCACCCACTGTACATTGAGTATGCTCATTCCTAATTTTAAAAAGCTACCAGATGTTTTAAATGGAATTAAAATTTTAAAATTCTTGTGAATTTTGAAAGATGCCATTGTATCTATAGTATTATTTCTAAGGTACTTTCTAAGAAATGTAACTGGTTTACAAGTTTCTTTTCTTATTAAACAGATATGATGATACTAACCAGATTATGGATAAAGACTATCCCAGACTAATAGAAGAAGACTTCCCAGGAATTGGCGATAAAGTAGACGCTGTCTACGAGAAAAATGGTAAATAGTTACATTGTGTTGACTTTAAAGAGGAGCTTCTGTAGCCCCTCAAAACTTTTCTCCATACAAAGGATTTTTATCTAGGACCTACATGTGCTAATAAATGTATGGCAGTTAAGGAATTAACCATTCCTGTGTGACTACCTACAAAGACAGCAAACAAAAAAATGACCTGCTAAGAATAAATAAGAATTTTACTTAATGATTGCTATTCTATAAATAAGAGATGCCAAGCCTTCAACATTACTTTAACCTATGCTTAAAGATGCCAAAATGCAAAGGATACTGCCAGAATTCAAACTGGGCATGGAGTGGAAAGTAATTTATATATGAAGACTCATAACTACCATAACTATATAGCAATTTTTTACTTTAATTATGTTCACAGCATTTTTTCTTTTTTTGAGACAGAATCTCTGTCTGTCACCCAGGCTCGAGTTCAGTGGCACAATCTTGGCTCACTATAACCTCTGCCTCCTGGGTTCAAGACATTCTCCTGCCTCGCCTCCAGAGTAACTGGGATTACAGGTGCCTGCCACCATACCCAGCTGATTTATGTATTTTTAGTAGTGATGGGGTTTTGCCATGTTGGCCAGGCTGGTCTCAATCTCCTGGCCTGAAGCAATCCACCCGCATCGGCCTCCCAAAGTGCTCAGATTACAGGCCTGACTGTGCTGACCTAATTTAATTATGAGAAGAGATATTACTGTTAACTGATAACAAATATCGGGCCAGAGTGCAGTGGCTCACGCCTGTAATCTGAGCACTTTGGGAAGCCAAGGCAGGCAGATCACTTGAGGTCAGGAGTTCAAGACTGGCCTGACAAACATGGCAAAATCCCTACTAAAAATACAAAAAAAAAAAAAAAAAATTAGCTGGGTGTAGTGGTGCATGCCTGTAATCCCAGCTACTCGGGAAGCTGAGGCAGGAGAATCACTTGAATTCAGAAGGCAGAGGTTGCAGTGAGCCACATCTATGCCACTGCACTGCAGCCTGAGCAACAGAGTGAGACTCCATCTCACAAAAAAGCAAAAAACAAAATGAAGCAAAAATCGATAATCGAAGTAGCAAAACTGAAACTCATGGCAAGACAATTAATTTGAGGTGACAACTTAGGAGAGCTAGGTAGATTTACACCTTAAAAGAACAACTAAAAAATAAAAATAAAAAGATAAAAAATTTTAAAAACAAATAACTATAAGCAATACATAAAAGCCCCAATAGAGTTTAAAAAGAAAAAGGTTGAAATTCCTACAAATGGGATCTAAGAGACTGGATTCTTAATATTAACTGGATTAAAACCTGATTATTTTCAAACTCTGAAATTGTCTTTATGCTTTTTCTTGTAGGTTATATCTATTTTTTCAATGGACCCATACAGTTTGAATACAGCATTTGGAGCAAGCGTATTGTTCGTGTCATGCCAGCAAATTCCATATTGTGGTGTTGAGTGTCTTTTTAAAAATTGTTATTTAAATCCTGAAGAGTATTTGGGTTAATACTTCCAGAAGTGTGGAGGGGGTGAAGGAGAGCTATCAGGAGAAAGCTTGGTTCTGTGAACAAGCATCAGTAAGTTATCTTTGAATATGTAGTATCTATATGACCTTGCGTGGCTGGAACCACATTGAAGAATGTTAGAGTAATGAAATGGAGGATCTCTAAGGAGCGCCTGATTCTTGCTGCTGTACAGAAGCAATGGTTGATGATATTTCCCACACCACAAATGGGACACGTAGTTTGTCAATGACAGCATAATTTTAAAATATATTTATAAGGAAATTTTACAGAGGCATAAAAGTAAATCACATTTATATAAATAATAAATCATCCTTACTAAAAAGTATAAAATGCCATGAAAATGGAATTTTGGGAGAGCCATACATAAATAAACCAAAGGGAAATGTCTGTAATAAATAGACTGTAACTTCGAAATAAATAATTTTCATTTTGCACTGAGAATATTCAGATGTACCTTCTTCACACAGACACTAAGAAAATATCAAAGTTGAGAGAAAAGTAGATGTGGCCTTTAGATTCTGTTCAATTTTCACTTTTGGCCATGGCTCAGGGGCTGCTCTCATATAAGACAAATATTCCTTTGCATATCATAGAGGATAAAGAAGAATGACATCTTTTTATTAAAGTATTTCAGGTTTTTCAGAAGTCACACATTACAAAGTTAAAATTGTCATCAAAATAATCTAAGGCCATGGCATCCCTTTTTCATAAATTATTTGATTATTTAAGACTAAAAGTTGCATTCAACCCTATTTTACCTAGCTAATTATCTTAATTGTCCAGTTTGCTTTGGATATATAGGCTATTTTCTAAAGATTTGTATAGCATGAAATAAAATATATCTTATAAACTGGAAGTATATATTAAAGGAGAGACATCCAGAGTTTTTTTTTTTTTTTAATAAACAGTCTACTAGATTGTGATACCTTGAGATATGGAATGATGCTTTTCTCTGCATTTTAAAAAATCCCCCACACTTCTCACAGTGCCTACTGCCATTTGTGGAGGGTGCTTGGCACTTACTGAAGATAAGATCAGCCGTCAAGGGAGGAACTACTGTGCTCAGAGAAACTGTTCATAAACTCAGGCAAAGAAAATGAAATGCGTATTTGCAAAATGTGTTAGGAAGTGTTTATGTTTTTCTAATAAAAATATATTTTCAACAGATAATTGCTATATGGTATATTTTGTCTTTAGGTATAATTTCAAGCTTTCCTCACCCAAAATGCCAATATTTTTGTTTTTGGAGACAGTTTCGCTTAGTTGCCCAGGGTTGAAGGTAGTGGTGCTATCCCTTTTTTTTTTTTTTTTTTTTTTTGAGATGGAGTTTGTCTCTTGTTGCCCAGGCTGGAGTGCAGTGGCATGATCTCGGCTCACTGTAACCTCCACCTCCCTGGTTCAAGCGATTTTCCTGCCTCAGCCCACTGAGTAGCTGGGATTACAGGTGCCAGCCACTACAACTGGCTAACTTTTGTACTTTTAGTAGAGACAGGGTTTTGCCATGTTGAATTGGGTGGTCTTAAACTCCTGACCTCAGGTGATCAGCCCGCCTTGGCCTCCCAAAATGCTGGGATTACAGGTGTGAGACACTGCACCCAGCCAATTTTTGTATTTTTAATAGAGACAGGGTTTCACCATGTTGGCCAGCTGGTCTTGAATTTATGATCTCAGGTGATCCACCGCCTTGGCCTCCTGAAGTGCTGAGATTACAGGAGTGGGCTACCACACCAGATCCTTCTTTTTTTTTTAAAAAAAAAAAAAAAAAGATACTTAGGCCAGGTGCAGTGGCTCATGCTTATACTCCCAGCACTGTTGGAGGCCCAGGCTGGAGGATTGTTTGAACACAGGATTTTGAGATAAGTCTGGGCAACGTGGTGAAACCCAGTCTCTAAAAAAAAAAAAAAAATTAGCTGGGGGTGGTGGTACATGCCTGTAGTCCCAGCTACTAGGGAGACTGAGGTGGGAGAACTGCTTGAGACAGAGAGAGGTCAAGGCTGCAGTGAAATGTGATCATGTCACTGCATTCCAGCTTGGGTGACAGAGCAAGACCCAGTCTCAAAATTAATAATAATAATAAGCCAGATCCCAGCTACTCAGGAGGCTGAGGCAAGAGGATCGCTTGTGCCCAGGAGGTTGAGGCTACAGTGAGCTATGCTTACACCACCGTACTCCAGCCTGGGTGATAGAGTGAGACCCTGTCTCAAAACATAAACAATCGAAAATAAAAAAGATGTTTAACTTGATTTTAGAAACACTTTCCCTATGTTTTACCATTTTCTTGTATGATACTTCTCTCTCATAGATACACAGATAGGCAGACAGATATACCATAAAGGTATATAGATAAATATATATAGTCAAGATTGTTTCCTGACTTCCATCTTTACTTCAGTCTTAATTCAAAATTCCAAATCTAATTGGTGTTACCTTGATCAGTGTCCTTCCACAGTAACCAAAGCATCAACTTCAAATTATAGCAAATGTCTATTTGGAGTTTACCACTGGAGATAGGGATAATACTAAAGAGAGCTAATTATGAACTGAGCAGATGGTCCTAATAGAATCTTCTATCAAATAGGTTACAGGTAAAATACAGACAGCCAGTTTGTACAGATATTCATGAACGGGGTTGAGAAGACCAAATGAATGCTTTATAAGAAGTAAAATTATATTCACAAATTAGAGTGCATTTGCCTAGAGCTAATGTATAGGCAAATGCACTGTCTACAAATTGAACTGCAGCTAGTAACAACCTCTTCATAGATAATAAGGGGAAAAGGCTTGAAAAACTCCTCAAAGTGAACCAATAACACACTTGTATTTGGAATGAGAGAAACTGAGAAGATCTTATATTGGTGTAACAAATTTTGCTCTTGGAATTATCCTGGGAGAACTTTTGTATTAAATGATAATTATTGTCTGGATTTCCACATTCTCATGTCAGAATAAAAACATCAAAACATATATAGCAGAAAAATAGCCACCAAACCAAGCCACCAAATTTAACCCACCTCACGTTTAAAAAAAAAAAGTGCAAGTATCTGCACTCACAGTTTTCTCAGGGCCAACAGGAGTGGATTAAGCACTGGTCACAGAAAATACGTTGATTTACAAATTTATCACGAGGTTGTGAGATTTAGAATGTTTCCACTAGGTGGCACCAGCAACACCCTTTTAAAACATGTTGAAACCGTCAGAGCATTCAAATAAGTCATAAAACCAGTGCTTTGTTCTTTAATATAAGGTTGAGGAACTTAGCCAAATCGCTGATTGTTTAACTCCTGACTTTATGTTACTGACTTTCAAGTAAGATTTAACCGCTATGGAATTCAAGAACAGCTTCCTTTGGGTTACTTGGTTTTTGTAGATGAGTTCCCCTCACTGACCTCTTAGAGGTGAGTCGGGATTCTGTGTAATTCTGACTTGGTGGCTTGATTAAGCCACCAAACCCGCAGCATGTGCCCCTTAGAGCTAGGGTTTGTGAGTCATCACAGACCCCTGGGTGACAGACTCCAAGATGATCTGCAAGATGCACAGCATAGAGCCAACAGAATCAGCACTCCAAAGAGAAACCAAACCAGCACTGTTCTAGCACCAAGAGAGAGAAAAACCCAAACTACCGGGCATGATAAATTTTGTTTTCTAAATAAAAAAGTGGGCCAGGCTCGGTGGCTCACGCCTATAATCCCAGCTATTTGGGAGGCTGAGGCAGGAGAATTGCTTGAACCCGGGAGGCAGAAGTTACCAATCAAAAAGGCAAACCTGAGGTCCATGGCACGTTTAGAGGAAGAAAGGCTTTACAGTTTCATGGTTTAGTTTTTCTAATTTTTTGGACTTTTATAACTGCCTGGTATATTTAAGTCGGCGAAATACTGATTTAAGATTCCTTGATTTTGTTCTACCTCACTGCTCACAAGACACTCAAACTGGACTGCTGCTAATAATGATCTCTGGAAAATAAAAAATGTGCTGAGTTTATAGCAACAGCATGGGCATTTTTGTAAGAGTTTATCATGATGTCTTAATTGACCTAAATTGTCAAAACTGCCAGAGGTGTGTGAACCAGAGCAACCCCATCTTAGATAGGAGCTGGGTCAAACAAGGCTGAAACCTACTGGGCTGCATTCCCAGATGTTTAAGGCAGTCTAAGTCACAGGATGAGATAGGAGGTCGGCACAATATACACAGGTCATAAAGACCTTGCTGATAAAACAGGCTGCAGTAAAGGAGCCAGCCAAAACCCACCAAAACCAAAATGGCTACGGGAGTGACCTCTGGTCGTCATCACTGCTATATTCCCACCAGCACTATGACAGAAGTTACCCTATATGGTCTAAAAAGGGGAGGCATGAATAATCCACCTCTTGTTTAGCATATCATCAAGAAATAACCATAAAAATGGGCAACCTAAAACCCTCAGGGCTGCTCTGTCTATGGAGTAGCATTCTTTTATTCCCTTACTTTCTCAATCAACTTGTTTTCACTTTGCACTGTGGACTCGCCCTGAATTCTTTCTTGCTCAAGATCCAAGAACCCTCTCTTGGGGTCTGGATCAGGACCCCTTTCCTGTAACAAAACTATACCCTAAAATTAGATTCTGTGAGAAGAAAAACTTCTCTTTCATACATGAGCCTGAACAGGTAAAATATGCCTCAGTTGTACACATATGCAGAAACATACACACACACATATATATGCAAAATTCATCAAAACCACTCTAGAATTACTCATTCAATAATGTCATCACATCAACTGGGCAAGGAACAATTGTAAGTACGTGATATCCAGAGAATTCCGTCTTTTAAATTTTGGTTGCAATGACACTGGACTTAGTATCCAAATCCACCTGCTATGTCTTATCGTTCTTTGTAAGTGAAGATATTGATACTCTTTTTTCATAATTTGTGCTGGATTAAAGTACATTGCCCAAGCATCTTTATCTGTGTCCCATCTTTTGAGCCAAAAATATGTAAAATTAGCAACTAAAACAATTTTTTGGTTTATTTGTTTTTAAATTGCTACATACCCCAGTAGCCTTCCTTTTCTGGACAACCTTCTCTTTCCTTTATTAGACTGGGCACTAAAAGCCTGTACAGGTCACAAGCGAAACCATTCATGCAGCCCTTCCAATTCTATCTGAAAAGAAGTGTTGTCTTCTGGAGTTAAGAGCATCAGCCTTTCTGGGTGGTATCCTTTAGCCAGCTTGTGCCTTGGCTCAGTGAGTGCCCAGTTCCTTGTGGCTTTGCTTCCAAAACAACGCAAGGAAAAATAAGTCTGTGAGCTGTAAGCACTTCTGAGCACATGGGGTACAATGTGTACGCTAGTGCTGGCTCAGTTTTTGACCAACTGTAGTTCAGATTATTCTGAGCTGAGCAGAGGGCTGGCACACAGCACCAGCTGTGCCTCCAGCCACTTCCTTTTCTGAGCCCACTTATTAGGATTTATCCCTTAATAAGTAAGATATCTCCTCAATACTTGCATTCCCAATTTCGCAGGAAACAACCAAATTGCTTTATGGTTTGAAAAACAGCAAAATTAAGATAAAGGTTAAGGAAGCAGAGTCTCCAAGAAGTGAAATAATGGGCAACATTTGGCAGTCGTGGTAATGGAAGATGGGTACTTCGCAACAAAAATCACCCAGGCATTATGTGGGATTAACTGGAATATGAATTAAGGAATGAGAGCTATTTTATGAGAATTGCACTGTACACTCTGTATATGTAATATGCTTCTACTTGGTATTTATGTTTAAAACATTTCCTGAAATCTTTCAGTGGGGTGGCTCTGGGGACTAGAGGAATATGACAATATTGTATAATCTGTATTTATATAAGATACAAAAATTTAGAGGAACATATTAGATCATCTGATTTCAGTTCCTTCATTTTACAAATAAAAATTGGTCCAAGAGAGAGGAAATGATCTTTTCAAGAGCATACAGTAATGCTGAAGTCTAGGCCATAAGCATCATCCACTTTTCTCCTTCTGCCTTGTTAATTCTCTCTTCCACAGGCCAGGCCATAGATTGTCTATCGGGGGCATGAAATGCAATTCTACTGTAATGACACCACTAATCTGATGGCATCCATGTCCCAGAGTCAATGTGTCCATATTATCTTGGATGATGGGTCCCACCAGGTTCTCAGCCTTTGCTGACCATCTTCTCCCCACTGTTGAGACTGCTTGAGCATGACTGACCTTAGTCAAAAGAGACTAGAGTTGCAACTCAACTGTCTGGGGCTCAATGAAAAATCTTTGCCTGAACAACTCTGACTTTGTATATCGTTTTGAAAACTAGATTTCTGTGTGTTTCCCAAGACTGAGTCCCCACTTTTGCTGTAGCATAGCAAACCCTTTACTCTCTATGCTAAGTCTCTGCTTTTTATTTTTGTTTTATTTTATTTTTAACTTTTATTTTAGGTTCAACGATACATATGCAGGTTTATTGTATAGGTAAACTTGTCGTACAGGGGTTTGTTACAGATTATGTGTCATCTGGGTACTAAGCGTAGTATCTATTAGTTACTTTTTCTGATCCTCTCCCTCCTTCCATCCTCCTCCCTCAAATAGATCCCAGTATATGTTGTTCCCTTTTTTGTGTCCATGTGTTCTCATGATTTAGCTCCCACTTATAAGTGAGAACATGTGGCATTTGGTTTTTGGTTCTTGCATTAGTTTGCTAAGGATAATGGCCTCCAGTTCCATCCATATTCCTGCAAAGGACATGATCTTGTTCTTTTTTATGGCTGCATAGTATTCCATGGTGTATATGTACCACATTTTCTTTATTCATTCTACCACTGATGTACACTTAGGTTGATTTCATGTCTTTGCAATAGTGACTGGTGCTGCAATGAACGTAATGCATGCCTTTATCTTTATGGCAAAATGATTTATATTCATTTGGGTATATACCCAATAATGAGATTTCAGAGTCAAATGGTAGTTCTGTTTTTAATTCTTTGAGAATTGCCAAACTGCTTTCCACAATGGTTGAATGAATGTATACTCCCATCAACAGGTATAAGTGTTCCCTGTTCTCCACAACCTTGCCAGCGTCTGTTGTTTTTGGACATTTTGCTGAAAGCCATTCTTACTGGTGTGAGATGGTGTCTCATTGTGGTTTGATTTGCATTTCTCCAATGATTAGTGATATTGAGCTTTTCTCAGATACTTGTTGTCTGCATACATGTCTTCTTTTCAAATGTGTTCATATTATTTGCTTGTCTTTTAATAGGGTTGTTTGGTTTTTGCTTGTAAATTTGTTTATGTTCTTTATAGATGCTGGATATTAGAATATTAAAGTCTCTGCTTTTTAAATACTCTTTGCCCAGTGGATCCTCCTTTTTTTCCAGACAGGAATCTTGCTATGTTGCCTAGGCTAGAGTGTCGTGGTTATTCATGGATACAATCATCATGCACTACAGCCTCCAACTCTTGGCCTCAAGTGAACCTCCTGCCCTCAGTCTCTTGAGTAGCTGGGACTGTCAGCACCTGCTATTGTGCCTGGCTTCTTTCCTTTTACTACACATGAGGAGGTCAAGTTCGGGTTCCTGCCAGAGGTTGGGTCCAACTATTTATTGACAAGAGGCTGGACTCTGCCTTTAGAAAAGAGATAAATATCGAGACAAATTCATACAACAATCTCACATTGTACTCTATTTCAGACATCTTATATTTTTCCTCTCCCTTTTGCCTTTAGCCATAAAGTTGACTTCTTTCTTCAGAAAGAAAACAGCTGTCGCTCGGGTGCGGTGGCTCATGCCTATAATCTCAGCCCTTTGAAAGACTGAGGCCGGCGGATCACCTGAGGCCAGGAGTTTGAGACCAGCCTGGCCAATACGGGTTTAGTAGAAACCCCGTCTCTACTAAAAATACAAAAATAAGCTGGGAATGGTGGCTGGTTGCTGTAATCCCAGCTATTCGGGAGACTGAGGCAGGAGAATTGCTTGAACCCAGGAGGCAGAGGTTGCAGTGAGCCAAGATTGTATCATGGTACTCCAGCCTGGCCAACAAGAGCAAGACTCCATTTCAAAAAAAAAAAAAAAAAAAAAAGCTGTTAACTGCAAAGACCTGCACCCCAACTCACATGAGTCCACACCCCATAGTCTTGCTTGAGGCATTGTTAGCATAAATGTCAATGTCCACCTTTATTATTCCAGCTTCCTCACCGTCATCTCCTGTAAAGATACATGTTCTTTGACCTCCCCAAGGCCACCTTTACCAGAGCCCAGGCCTGTCCCTGACACTTATGAGGCCCTTCTTCCAGGCTGGTTCTTCTCTTCCCATCCCTGACTTTGGTCTGCATTGCAAGGAACCACAGGTGCAAGGGTATGGACATGCCACCTAATGATCCCTTCACACCTACTGACCCGGTAGCCCACTGGCCACCGCTAGGGTGTGCACATCATTCAGGGGCCCCACCCTTGGGAGAATGAGCCTGTGGAAGAGGCCCATTGAGGCCTTAGAAGCAAGAAATTCAGGGGACCTGTGATCTCGAGCAGCCCTGTCTAAGGAACTATAGCACATGTCACATGCAGAATTCTACATTTCCTAGTAACCACATTAAAAGGAGTAAAAAGAAATAGGTAAAATGAACAAATGATATATTTTATCATTTCAAAAGGGATTCTTTTTTTTTTTTTTTTTTTGAGATGGAGTCTTATTCTGTTACCCAGGCTGGAGTACAGTGGCGCAATCTTGGCTCACTGCAGCCTCCACCTCCTGGGTTCAAGTGATTCTCCTGCCTTATGTAGACCTCCTGAGTCTCAGTTTCTAAACTACGGTTGATAATAGTAACAAAAATATATACTATTCTGTGTGCCAGAGATGTCTACATGCTTCACATGTATTAATTAACTTATTGTCACAAAAGTTCTATTTTTGTTTTTATTTTATGAGTGAGGAAGAAAGCACAGAGAGGTAAAGAGACTTGTCCTAGCTCAAACAACCAGTATGTGGAAGAACCGGAATTTGAACCCAGCCATTCTACCTCTAGAGCTGTGCATTAAACTGAAAGAATGGATCTACAGCACTTAGCATACTTCTTGGCACATAGTAAGTGCTCAGTAAGTCACAGCTGCTACTTCCTCAATCCTGCAGGAGGCTGGTAAGGGTGGGTCATGGGTGACAGAGGTATGGGTGAGGGGTCTAACTAAATCAGACAAAGCACACCCTCAACGCCAGCATGAATGAAGTCATTCTTTCAGGTTTACAGCTGTGGTCCTCAAGTGCTTCCTCTGTCTGTACAACCTCAGGGCCACGTCTCAGTTTAGTCAAATAACTTGAGTGTTTGTATATCTACTGGTATTTTTGAGAATATAAAGTTCTGTTTTAAAAATTCAAAAAAATCTGTCTATAATTAAAAATAAAAACATGAATCATGGTTTTTTATTTGCAGCTAATAAGTCCTGCCTCCCTTCATTTGGTTCTGGACAGAGGGTTCTTCCTCCATGGGTGGTGGAATCTGAAGACCCTTCTGCCCTTTGTAAGGACTATTTGACCATTTAGCCAACTACTGAACTATCCACACTAATGGTGATTATTGGCATGGGAATATGGTTGCTTAGAAAATAGGAAAGAATGTCCAAGAAAAGATGCATTATTATTTGTCCACAGAATAGAGTTTAAGCCTTGTTTGAGGAAATAGTTTTTCTTTACTAGATATCTTAGTTAGGCTAGTTTTAAAATTTTTCTGTATTTCCTAAGCATATACAAAGCCAAGGGGGAATGGCCCAGTGGTTTCTAAAATACAAGGAGTATTAGCCAATCATCAGGAATTTCTCTCAGGGAAAGGTAAGGACCAGATGGAATGATGGAAGGACTGCACTTGGGATATAAAACATCTGAGACTTGCTGGATCCTCAGGTGGGCATGGACAGAAAGTGCTGACATCCAATTTTTCCATGAACCTATTTATTCCCATACTTACACAACTCAGCCATGCCATACGTCCCAGTCAGCTAAAGAACAAGGTAGTCATTTTTCCCAAACATATGCCTGACTTTACTTCTACGTCAATAATTGAATCAACTCTAAGGATTCATAGAGTAGCTGAAAACACCAAATCCTCTTGAGCCTTAACCCATTGTTTTAAAACCACATGGAGTGATGTAGTCATTCCACAGGCAGCACATCGATGTGGGCACACCCTTAGATCATCCTAACGTGTCTCACAGTACCTGGAGGATATGTTAATTTCTCTTTCCCAACTCTAGTAGTAACTGACAGTTTATGCTATCAACTCCCAATTCCTCCTTCTTGGAAAAAGGAAGAAGATAGTTTAAGGTGTACCCTTTGGTGGTATAATCATTGATGATTCTTTACTTAGTGAAGAAGGATTAAGATTTTGGAACCGGGGGTAAAAACACACCCTGTGGATGCATGGTTTTATACCAGCTGAATGCCTGTTACTGAACATGAAATCATAATAATCAGAATTGAGTCAAGTTTGAGAAGGCTCTCGGGATATACCCTCAAGGCTAATTCCCATAGTCGGAGCTCTCAGGAGGTGGGCACAAACCATTAATAAGACTGTCATCCAAATTTCTTAAAATAAAATTTAACTCTGAGTTTTTGTTCATTGCTTCCTAATTCACTAGGGATAGTAATACTGTGAATATAGCAAATCAATTCTGATTACTAGGGTTATTGGTGTATTTCTCAGGGAGGATCTAAAATTAGGTTTAGGGTTAAAACTGGGCCAAGCCACTTATGTGAGAAGTTTAAGTAAAAAGTGCCAAGATTGCATACAGAAGACACTTCAAAAGAAAAAAAAATTAAAAGTAGTAGGACATATTTAGTCCATCATATGAATTGACTGGCAGGTTATAGCTTCAATATATCTGATCATTTGGTCTGTGTAATTTTACAACCTAGGGGTAAACAGCATTCTCATGGCAAAGTAGGTTGCTGACCACTGGGAACATACTTGGTGATCAAAAGTAGATGGTTTGGGGAATAACAGGTCCCTGAAATGGACTGGGTCTCTTTTCAAGCACAAAACCTTCCAGTCTTCCAGTGACTACCAGGGTAGCTTCTCTCCAAGGTAGTCTAGTTCTATTGCAATACCTAGACAGCCACTCTGCTAAGAAAAGTAAAGACAGGTACTCATTTTATCTATGTGGCACTGAGTAGTTCCGACCTTTACCTGTGACAAAGGACAATGATTTCATTCAGCATGCCCTCCTGGAGTGGCAGTCCCCATTGCGGTGGTTCCTGTACCCAGGCTATGGTGACAAGGGGACTGTGATCATCACCTGCAGGCCAGGGCAGGCTATATGACCTTGAATGAATCCAGCAGGTTTTCTGCTTTGGTGAGAGTCATGCTGGCTACAAGGCTTCCTGGGTTCATGATCTCATTCTAACTCAGAAACACTCTTGTGTATGAATTGCTAGTTGCTGGGTTAGAGGAGGGTTTAGATGACAGGAGCTGATTATAATGTGCAAGGAGAAAAGGAAGAGAAATGGGAGGAAATAAGGGGCCTTGGATTGGAATGAGAAGAGAAAGATTGTATTCTCTGCAGCTATTCACCCTGCTACAAACTGCTGTGCCCAAAGGGCACTTGGGAGATATGCCTCCCACCCCAAATGGGCACACATTAAATAGTGCAGAAGTGGAATATGCTGTCTTGAGTGTGTGTGTATGTGTGTGCTCATCAGAGGAGCTATTATATCCACCTAGTCCTATTTTCTGGCGGCATGGACCACAATAAGAGCACACACGAAGAGCCCTGGAGCACAGTGACTGGAAGACTGACAGCTCAAGACTATAGAGGTGGTCCCAGAGCCTCTGCACATCCAAAATACACATTGAAATTCCCTCTTCGGAGATACCCAGAATTCCTTGGTGTTTTGGCCACAGCAGCACAGCAGTCAAATGTGATAATGCAGCACAGTAATGCCAAAAAAATAAAATATCAGAGTTTGAATTTGAACTCTAGAACTTTCACACTCCTCTGTATTTCACATTCTTGTACATTAAACTGAGGATAGAAATACTTGCCTTGTCTACCTCACAGGGTTGTTCTAAGGATCATATCATATCGCATTCTCAAAATGTATCAAGGATAAAGTACGTTTCCACATGAAGTGTTGTTGGTTATTCCTAGATCCCGGTTCCTTCTTTCCCTCCTTCCTTTTTTTCTTCCCCCAGCCCTTCTTCTCTCCTCCCTTCCATACTCATCCTCCTCCCTCCCTCCCTCCCTCGTTTCTTCCTTCCTACATTCCTACATTCCTACTATCTTCTAAGATTTCCAAAGCCTAAGTGCAGTGCAACGGGGAATTTGGCTTCCATCACTGGAAGTTGTTGTTTAAATCATCTCTCTGTGAATGAATTCACTTACACCTCCTCACATCTAAATGGAAGGAAACATCAAGTAACAAACACTGACAGTAAGGAACAGACACACAGCAAGTTCATATGGCATATTTAGAGCTGATTTGTTATATAGGAAAGCATCTTTCAGATACTCTAGACTAATATATATTTTGTCCTTTCCTTTAGTTTTTGGTAGTCCTTTAAAATCTATTTCTTCAAAATCTTTTGACTTTGGAATTAAGATATCTTAGGTGCTGTGCCAATAAATTTAGAAAAAGACTTTTGTAATTACATGATGTCTAAGCCAGTACAAACCAGTCAGGGAAAATACAGCCCTGGAACAAGCTGAATCTTGTAGTTCATTTGTGGTTTTAAAATGATTAACTTGTAGGAAAGGAAAACCAATTATACTGCAATAAATCTTATTACAAAGAACTTTAAAACAAGCACATGTTTAATTACTAATCTAGACATTTTTACTCACAGCCTTCCTTGCCTTTCATGTGGTAATATATGTAATTTATTGACCACTTTGGAAAATTTGTTTTGCCATCAAGCTCCAGTTCCAGTAAATGTAATATGATACAGAGGATCGAGAGGAAGAGGATGATGAGGCGTATAAACCCCTAGTCTAACATGACTCTAAGACACTGCTTCTATTTCAGTGAGCAAACATTTGAGTATGCCCTAGTTTGTCCTTAAGCCTAGTTGAATAAGCAAGATAGGTAGGGACCCCTCTATCCTGTTACCAATTATAAAGTTATGCTCTATCAGTTACTGACTGGAGAAGTGTGCTTAGTAAAGGCCTAGGCAACCTTACACATGGAATTGAAGTGCCATTTCTTCAGGAATTCAGAGAGAATTAGCTTATCTTCTTCTTCTACAAAGCACATTGCTTTTGCTTTTCTTCCAGCATTTCTATCTCCCATTAGCTTGCAGAAGCATTGAGCCTTGGGATCATGTCTTGTGCCTACAGCTCTGCCTTTTACTTAGAACATTCTGACCCAAATTGGATTGAGGCCTGACCTGATATGGAACTATGAGGCTCCACATAACATACAAGTTGTATAACACAATGATGGTGCCAATGTTTCTAAAGGAGTCAAAGTTGCAACAGAAATGGTAACCGTAATGGGTTCAGGAAACTTCTGGGGGCATCAGTAGGGAATGCATTTGATTCTGACAGACTCTCACGGTGTCCTCAGCTTTCATCTCCCTATCTCTTCTAGATAATATGTTACTTGAGGGTGGAGGCACTAATTATCTCTTATTCTTGATGATTCTTTTCTTATTTCTCTACCCCAATGCCAAATGCTACTATAGCACATGTCAATGCTCAGTGCATAGTTTATGAACTGCACTGAATGTACTTCTGACATGTGATTAATTCCTCTGAGCTTTGTTATGTGGCTTCAACCCAAAGCCCTACTATCCTACTGAGACTGTGCTTTCCAAGTTTTCTGAACAGCTGCGTTTCCTTATTGTCAAGCACAAGACTCTTTATCCTCATGTCTGACTACTTTTGGACTTTGGGGGATGGTTAGGGGTGGAAGATTTTGATACTGCTGACATCTCCCTGCATTTTGAAGGTCCTGGCATTCATAGCTTCTCTAAAGTCACACTTGATTGGTGTTTCTCTTAGTTCTATTAGTTCTGTGATTTTTTTCTTCTGCTTTCCTATAAATATTCCTTAAGTTTCTCTCTTCAGGCATTTTCTTTCTCCTTGTAATCTTGCCTTTTGCTGCCTAATGCACATCTGGCATTTCCAGTGGCCCGTTCCTGAGAAGACACCACCTCTTAAGGTTATATCTCTAGCCCTATCTTGATCTGAATTTTTAGTGGCTGTTGCAACTCTCCATTTGAAGGTCTTGGTGGTGACACTGAACTTCACAAAGCAAGATGGTACCTGATTGGTCTCAGTTTGCTTCACCAAGGTCACTCACCTCTTGTCACTTACCTCCTAATTTCTTCCCTGTTCTTTGACCACATTGGTGACTTTCTGTTCTTCACATCTATAAGCTCATTCCTGCCTCAGGGTCTTTGCAATTGCTCTTCCCCTTTGGGGCCTACCTACCTTGGTTCTCCACAGCCTGGCTCCTTATTCTTAGGCAGCCTGGGGGCAGCTACTTCTCTCATGGCACTCTGTTCTACTTCCTCTATAGGGTTTATCACTCTCTCACTGTAGCTCTGTCACCTGTTTGTTTAAAGGCAAGTTCTATGAGACTGAGTATGGGTCACATTGTAGCCTTAGCACCCAGCACCCATTAGGCATTCCATTACCGAATTCTGCATTAGGAAAACCTGGGTCTTAATCCTTGATCTGTTACTGACCAGCTGTGTACCATTGGGTAATTTAGTTTGCCTCCTCAGACAATCATGTTCTCTTCCATAAAAAGATGGAGCTCTGATTTTAAACCACTTTCCATGCACCATCTAAGAGGCCCCATTAGGTGTGTGTCAGGTTGGAGAAGTAATGAGAGGAGGCCTAGTAGGAAGTAACTGGGACCCTCTGACCCAATTCTACCTCAACAAGAATAGTTTTCCTTCTATTTTGCTACACATGTTGGACTTCTATGTAAAGTTTCATGCACAGAAAGGTGTCTACATTAAAATTAAACATACAAAGTTTTAAGATCACTGATTCTGATCATTATTAGCCCTTTTTCATCTTGGATTATGATTATATCCAAAGCACCTTTCCTTTCCTCCCACAAGTCAATTCGAGCTTCCTAGTACTGTTTTTGGTTTCGTCACACAAATCCAAACGTCAGAGTTATTGTTGACAGATTCCTGTTCCTCCCCTCCTCCACGCAGCCCATTGCCTAACTGTCCTAAATGACTTCCTCATCAGTTGCTTATTTTTATTCCCATTGCCTAAGCCCTGGGTCAGGACCTGATAACCTCTTACCTAGACCACTGCAATAACCTGCACACTGTCCTCCCTGCATCCTGTGCTGGTCATCCTTTCCCACACAGTTCCAATTCATCTTTCTGAACAATATTCTAGAAGTTTTTGTTTAAAATCTTCAGTGGCTTTTTTATTGCCTATACAGTGAATCTAGATGACCTATCCAGGAGGCTGTCCTGGACAAAACACAATCTGTGCCTACCATGTCCATGGCCCTCTCTTCACAGTCCCATACACAGGGGTCGCCATGCTTTGTGCCACAGGATTCCACTCTCCTGGCCAAAGCATCTGGCTAGACATATACAGTCTAGACAGTGACCTCCAAGGCAACCCAGGAAAAGAACTTTGCCTAACACGTGTTCTATATTGGATGACAGTCAATTGACTAATCAGATGCTCTCCAATGGAAAATTTAAATGCAAGTTTGAGGGAATCCACAGACATCAGGGCACAAAAGAGTGAAGAAAAACAGAAAGAAGATGTGT